>NW_026067928.1:5707609-6105810 GCF_014885135.2 Alexandromys fortis
TGATATATTTATATAAATACTATAGATATATTCAGTGGTTCTTCTCCTTTAAATAGACTGGACTAATAGGATACTATCTCAAAATAAACAGTAAAAAGGAGGCAAAAGATATAACTCAATGGTAAAGTAGATACTTAAGGTGTGCAAAGCCCTAAATCCCATTCCACTATTAATCCCAACTAAAAACAAAGGTTAATTAAGAATATATCTATCTATCTATCTATCTATCTATCTATCTATCTATCTATCTATATATATCAGTTAACATTAATTCAAAGAAACAGATGTCAATCTGTACGGTGCCTGTTATATAAGCATAAAGGCCTGAGTTCAATCTTTAGACTGCAGGTGGAAGTCAAGCATGGAGGCATGTGTTTTCAGTCCATCCCTGCATCATTGATGGGACAAGTAGGGTATGAGGAGCATCTCCTGGGCTCAGTGTCCAGTCACCAACCCAAAAGAGTGTGTCCCAGGTCCTAGTGAACAAACCTTTCTGAAAAACCAAGGTAGACAATAGCTAAGATAAACTCCATTTCTCCACATGCAGTCATACATGCTTGTACACACACATGCACTCAAACACACACTTATGCACAGATACATATAGAACTTTTAAGAAATAAATTTTTAAAAATTTTAAGAAATAAATTTTTAAAAAATAAAAAAGGTTTTACGTGGATGTATTCATTAAATATTGGCTGTCAATTGTAGTCCATGACTACTTGTTCGTTCCTGATCACCCAGACCCAAAATAACCACATAGAAACTGTATTATTATAACACTGCTTGGCCTATTAGCTCACATTTTTTATTTGCTAGATCTTATATCTTAAATTAATCCATTTTTATTAATCTGCCACATGGTTGTGGCCTACTGGTAAGGTTCCATCCAGTGTCTGTCTCCTGGGGCAACTACATGGCTTCTTCCTGACTCTGCCTATTCTTTCCTCTTCTATCTGCATGGAATTCATGCCTTGCCCTATTCTGTTCTGCAATAGGTCCAAAGCAGCTTTATTCATTAACCAATGGTATTCACAGCATACAGAGTAGAATCCCACATCAAAACAAAAAGAATAAACAATTTAACTAAAAAAGGATATCTATGATTATGGCTGTGTCGTGAAAACTCATTGATTTTTGAAAGTGGATATTCATTTTAAATCTTTAAAACTAATCATCTTGTCCAGGTAATTGTTCAAAACAGCAAGAGCTACATCAGGAAAGCATAGTTCATGGAAAAGCTTGAAATTCATGTTTGAAGCCTGAAATGAGTGGAAGAAATGAAAATTAAATATGTGCAAAACCTTAGTAGTAATTCCCTGTTTTCATCACTGTAGAGGATGAAAGCCTGGCTTGGTCTGGTTTCTAATTCCCTGCAAGTCCTTCCACAATGCAAATGTCACATTGAGAAATTTGGCAGTTGCTTTAAGGAAAAGGTACGTTGCCCAGATCTCCGGAAAATGTTTTGACATTTCAGCGACCCTTCCATTCTGTCTTACAATAGAAGTTCCAATTAAGTTCAGGGCTTTCATTCTATTTACTATGCTGGCCCTGGAAAGGAAGGCTGGCAAGCACAGTGCTGTTCTTTCTCTGAGAACAGGGCCAAATATCCTGTAAGGAGTAAAGGCTGAGTCACCACCTCCCAAGAAGACAGAGTTTAGAAAAACCTGCTGTTCATGAGGCTTACACTCTACCCACAACACAGCCTTTTGTTTTCCTCTTTTCTTTTCTTTCTTTGAACTTGGATGAAGCCCAACACAGATGTTCGCTCTGGCTATCAATACACATGGAAGGGCTGGATGCACAGACGTGCTGGTCCTCTGCTAATCACTGATGATGCAATCTCAAAGAAGCCTCTTCATCCCTTAGTACCTGCTTTTCTTATTAAGGGCCAAGGTTAGTGATGTCCAGGGTCTCTTCTACCTTCAGTATTTTGTGTTTTGTGAATCTGTTGTTTGATGATAAAGAAGCAGAAAATAGAGTGCCTATTTAATGATGTGATTTGTGCAGTACATCCAAATGTCTTCTGTTTCCAGTGGATCTTCAGGGGCTAATATTGAGAATATTGGGTCAAAGAGATGATGTACCCTGTCTGCATAGGCAAATATGAACACCACAAATGGAGAGGAAAAACTAGTCTCTACTTAAATTCCCGTTTCCATAACAGAGAGATGATTGGAGAAGAAATCTATGCCTTGAAGAGATAGTTGTGGAAGAAGCAAAAAGCCTCTGGATCAGGTAAAGAGATGAGAGATCCAAATCTTCAAATGCCAGTTTTAATCTTGTTATACTTTCTTCAGGAAGAAATACACTTTCCTCCTTTAGAGTTCCATCTGCTCATTTGAATTGGGCCAAGCTCACTAAGCTTCCTAACATAGTTAACAACAAAAATTCATTTTTTAGAAATATTTGTTTTATTCCTAGCGGTGGTGGCATAGACCTTTAATCCTAGCACTTGAGGTGGCAGAGGCAGTTGGCTCTCTATGAGTTTGAGGCCAGTCTGGTTTACAGACTGAGTTCCAGAAATATATATATATATATGTATATATATATACACATACATACATATGCATATACATATATATGTATATATATTTAATTGTATATTGATGGAGGAAGGTCATTGGCTAATAAAGAAACTGCCTTGGCCCATTTGATAGGCCAGCCTTTAGGTGGGTGGAGAAAACAGAACAGAATGCTGGGAGGAAGAGGAAGTGAGCTCAGACTCCATAGCTCTCCTCTCTGGGGCAGATGCGATGAAGCTCTGACCCAGGATGGATGTAGGCTAGAATCTTCCTGGTAAGCGCACCTTGGTGCTACACACATTAATAGAAATGGGCCAGGCAGTGTTTAAATGAATACAATTTGTGTGTTGTTATTTCGGGGCATAAGCTAGCCAGGTGGCTGGGAGCAGGGCAGCAGGAATGCAACCCGCAGCTCCTTTAACAGTATATAATTTTATTTAAAGCAGGTATCATTTAACTACTGTTAGCTAAGCATATTTGCATTTGGAGTGAAAGGTCTTTACATGCTTTTCTGAGTTTTACTTCGTTTATTTGCTCCCACTTAATAACCATTGTTGAGAAATTGGCCAAAGAGATGAGGTCCTCTGGAATCTCTTCTTGAAACAATTCATTCTGGATCAATATGAACTACCATATGCTTGAGCTCCATTATAAGTTACATTTGCAGCTTGTGCTCTGTAAGAATCCAGATAATGAGGGCAACCTGAGGACATGTTCCAAAGGAAAAAGAAATGGTCATAGGTATTTCAGCAGATCAAATGAAAATGTTATTAGATTCTACCGGATACGGATACCGTCTTTTTTTTTTAACCTACTGATTAGATCAGTTTCTATTTAATCCATTCTTTATTCACTCAAGTACTTGTACACTGTATATTCTGAAAAATTATCCTTTGCTTCTTCCGCTATGGGTAATGGGATTGATAACTTGTTACGAATGATAATGCTCTACAATGCTCACGTAAGAGTCTCTTGTAAGTCATTAGGCATCTCTGAAAGTACATGTTCACAAGATTATGGGCTATTTTAGACTTCAAACGTACAATCATACACTGTAAAAAAATTCAAGTGGTAGTGAAATGAATAAGGCAGAATAGAAGCCTCTTGGTACTAGCTTGCTTATAAATTCTAGTAGATTTTTCTATGCATTTTCTAAGACAAAATATACATGAACATTATTACAAATATAGAAATGCACATGAGTTACATACACATAATTTGGGATAAAATCAGTACATACCTATTGCCTGGCAATAAGCTTTTGTTGTCCAACAATGTGTTAAAAATATTCATATCTACCTCAGTCTTTTTAAAGGCATCAGAGCAGTGTGTTATTTGGATATAGAAAGTACCCTTCAATCAAAAAATGAATACTCCAGATTTTACCTTTTATATACAAATATACTACTGTGATAGCTACTAATGTGTGTCTTTGTACCAAGGAGTAGAAGAACGAAGCTCTACAAATGGAATTGCTAAATCAAAGGATGCATACAGTTACAATTTAAGTAGTAATGGTCAAGTTGCTTTTCAGAAAGATTTTACCATGCTATACCCCACCCCGACTTCATGGCGATGTGGGCTCCTACAGTCTGCCTATCACCATCTAATAAGTAATTGCTACTTGATTAAAATCCTTATGTTTTTGTGTTACTTCTTTTATTTATTTTTTTGAGATCATGATTATATCATTTCCTTTTGCCCTCCCTCTAAGCCTTCCCATATATCTTTCTTGACTCCTTTTCTAATTCATGGTCTTTCTTTTCATCAATTGCTGTTACATGCATATATGTTTATGTATATATGAAGGAAATCAAGTCTGGTACTGTTAATACAGCCTGCCCAGTCCCTATAATGTTATGCACATGTTATGTTTGGAAAGTCAATTGGTGTGTTCTTCCCTGGGGAACACTACTTATCCCACTATCAGCGTTCCTTGGTTGTTTCTAGTTCTTTGTGTAGGGTTGAAGCTCATGGATTTGCACCACTTACTTTAGCACATCTATTGGTATTACCTTTTTATGCAGCTCATATTTAGGTTTTCATGTGTGAGATTTTACGGATGTGGCTTTTGACATTCCTAGGATACAGAATCACAACAAACTCCTCAAACCTCTGGTTTTTACAAGCTCTCCTCATCCTCTTCCACAAGATTACCTGAGCCTTGGGTTTGGGACTTGTTTTATAGATGTATTGCAAGCTTCCGATGAAAGAAAGCTACCACCAGACCTACCTAGATTCATGAAATACAACAATAACAAGTGTGTCACCATAACCCAAAGTAAGCCGTAGTGACATGCATACTTTGGCAGTAAGCAACAGCTTCCTAATAGGACTGAAGCTCAATAAGAGGAAAATTATGTCTGGAACTGCTAAATTGGCCAACTACCCAGGACCAATGACGCCATGGGTCTTGGAGAACCTACAATCACCACTTTACTAAACCAGCAGAATCTCTAACTACATTCTAAATATTTATCATATGCCCACAGCAAAGTTTAGTCCTTACCTCTGATGAAAGAAATTTCTCTTTGCAACAGACAGAAAACATTATAGAGAGCTATAAACAATTAAAATAAAGAATTGTGGGGCCCAGATTGCTTTATAAAGGTGTTTCAATTTACAATTATTAGCATAACATATTGGTGCATATTTAGATGTTTTATGACACTGTTAATTATTATGATTATTTTCAATTTTATTGGCATTACACAATTTTAGTGTTCCTTATATATCATGTTATCAACTCTGTTGGTGTATATTGATTTTCACATAGCCTTTTGTGACTTTCACTTGTCTTTCAGCAGGCTTATGATTTAGAAGTCACACCAAAAATGGTGAAACTTCTATATAACATAAAATATCCAATGTCCGTGTTTTCTGCTTTCCAAGCTCTCTCATGCCCATCTTTTATACTGATGTAACAAGTTAATGCACATTTCATGGCTTGAATCAACACAAATGTGTGGTATTTTAATTTCAAAGACCGGAAATCTCAGAAGCAATGGCTAGACTGCATGCTTTCTGGGGGCTCTAGGAATTATTCATTGTTTTGTACTTTCAGCTTTTAGAGGTCACCTCAATTGTTTCCCTCACAGGTATTTTTTATTGTCTGTCCCCTTATGCACATTCTCTGTCTCTTTCAGGTACCCCTCCTCTGACCTTTAGCCTCTCTTACCTCTCCTTCTATTACCCCATCTCCCCTTTCTGACTCTGATCTTTCTGTTTACACTTTATGAAAACTTTTGTAAGGTAGAAATGTAGCTCAGTCAAGTAAAGTGTTTGTTTAGCATGTGCAGAGCCTTGGAATTGGTTTCCAGCACTCCATACAACTGTACATGGTAATGCACATCTGTTTATCTCAGGACTCGTGAGATGGAAGATGGTTGGATCAGAAGTTCAAAGTCATCCCCAACTACTTATTGTCTATGAAGCTAGCCTGGGTTATATAAGACCATGTATCAAAAGCAAATAAACAAATAAATAATTGTTCTTGTGATTACACTATACTTGTGATAAATAAACCTTGTACTATACTCAGTCAAGAACAATATCAGTTGACCAAGGTTTTCTGTTCCACCCAGTTCTGCAGCCATTAAGTCCCAAAGAATCACACAGAGGTCTACATTAGTTATAAACTGATTGGCTCAGTATCTCAGGCTCTTCTTATTAACTAATTCTTTTTTTTTTTTTTTTTTTGATTTTTGAGATAGGGTTTCTCTGTAGCTTTAGGTTCCTGTCCTGAAACTAGCTCTTCTAGACCAGGCTGGTCTCGAACTCACAGAGATCCGCCTGCCTTTGCCTCCCGAGTGCTGGGATTAAAGGTGTGTGCCACCACCGCCAGGCTTAACTAATTCTTATAACTTTTATTAGCCCATAATTCTTGTCTGTGTTGGCCACATGACTCAGTACCTTATTCAGCAAAGCAGTCACATTTTCCTTCCTCTGCATCTGGGTCACAACAGCAGACTGCAGAATTTTCTTCCCAGAATTATCCTGTTCTCATTGCCCCGCCTATACTTCCTGCCTGGCTACCAGTGAATCAGCACCCACAGCAAATATCCTTGTCTGTTCTAGTTTCATTTCTGTTGCTCTGACAAAAATACCTTCTTGGTGTGATGGTTTGACAGAAAATGGCTCCCAAAGGAAGTAGCATTATTAGGAGGTGTGACCTTGTTGGAGGATGTGTGTCACTGTGGGGGCAGGCTTTGGGGTCTCTTTTGCTCAAGTTTTCCTTACTGTGATTTTCAGTCAACTTCCTGCTATTTTATCATCAAGATGTAGCCAGCACCACATCTACCAGCACAGTGCCATGCTCCCTGTCACAATGATAAAGAACTGAACCTCTAAAACTGTAATCGAATCACCATAATTAAATGTTTTCTTTATAAGAGTTGATTTAGTCATGATGTCTCTTCACGGAAATAAAAACTTTAAGACACCTGATAAAAACAACTTTCATGGAGAATAGGTTTATTTGGCTACAATTTCAAGTTAGTTACAGTCTATCATTCTGGAGAAGTCAGATAACAACTTGAAGTACCTAGCCACATCGACAGTCAAAAGAAGCAAGCAAATTAATACATGCATGCATCTTGGACTTAGATCACTTTCTCTACTCTTATAAATTCAAGGACCCAAACTCAGGGAATGGTGCCACGTACTGCAGCCTGGTCACATCAATTAGTGTGGTCAGAACAATTATCCACATATATACCTATTTGCCACCCTAACTTAAACAATCCTTCCCTTAGATTCTCTTGCCACATGATTCTAGGTTATACCATGTTGACAAAATTAGCCATCATGCTGTTTCATTATCCTTAACTTTTTTTATATTTACAAAATCCCATAAATAAATCGGGTAGCATATAAGAGGCTTTGACAAGTAAAACATGGACATCTCTGAGGAATCATTAGGTTGTCTGGCACATTTCTCCATCAAAATATTATCTATAAATTACCTGCATTGTCTCTTAATATTTTATGGTTCAAATTTTTATAATTGTAAAAATCAACACCTTTTATCAATGTAATACATTATTTACTTAGTCTTTATATGACAAATTTACTTTGCTAACTTCTCATATTTCTAGTTATTTTCTTTGATTTATTTTTCAACAATAAGCTTGTAATATTTCATACCATGCAGGTAGATGAATAAATTATAGATAGATAATGAGAGATAGACAGATACATAGAGACATAGATAACTTCAATTGTAACTCAACAGAATATAAAACACCTGAAGGCAGGTCTCTGAGAACATCTGTAGGGTATTGTCTTGATAATTAATTGAGATAGAAAGATCCACTCACGGTTGGTTGGTGACAGCATCTCCGAGACACCCTGCTTGAGAAAGCAAGCTAAGCGCAATGGATACTCTCATTGCTCTGTTCTTGTGACTGTGGATTCAATACATGCAGCTGCTGTGATTTACTGACACTGACTGTCCTCTGGAACTGTGAGCTAAAATAGACACTTTGTCTTTCAAGTGGCTTTTGTCGTGCTATTTTATCATAGAAATAAAAGAAACTAGGATATAGATGGACAGATGATGGCCAATAGAGGAAAATCTCTCCTGACCTCTGCCTTTATCTGATTTCTGTCTACTGCACGGCTTAGATTTACAATTAAATTTTTCAGGGAGATAAATGACACTCTTGGTAACATACCAATACCTTTCACTCTGAAGTCCGTTAAAATCAAATCCTTAAAATCTTCAGTCACCTTTCACTTAACTTCCCAAAGCTCCTCTATCTCTCAACCCATTCTCCTCTATCCTAGGGCTGCAACTAGAATGTCCTCTTCAAAGGTAAAACCAAACATTTCACTTCCTTTCTTAACACTTAAAAATAAGTCTTGATCACCTATAATGACAAGAGAATTTCAAGGTGATGTAGATATGACCCTGGGGATCAAGAGGGAGGAATGCTCCATGCCTTCATTCACACTTCTGCCACTTCTCAATGTTTCCCTTCACGGTGAGCCTCCAGTGCATCTGACCTTCTCTCTATCCAGAAGGGTCATCCTTCATCACAGAGGCCACCATCTCCCATGATTCAAGTTCCTTCATGAAATCTTCTGTAAGCAACCTCTCTATTTCCAAAGATAACCTAAATACCAACCATGCCTTTCTCAGTACCTTTCTTGTGTATGCTTAACCATTGAGACTGTGGTGCAAAGGACTGTTTGGGTAGTTGGTATGGCCTTTCAAAGCTGACGAGGTTCTCCACTGTAAGTCCATCAAAATGAATATAAAGCTGGAGAGAAGCAGGATACTTGCTGAGTAGATTTCTCAGGATAATTGCTTTCTACCATCTCCTTCCATCTAATTCCTCTCCCTAAACCCCTTTATATGTGTCAGGCACATGGGCAGAAAATATATAACCTGCATATGTAAATAAGAAGGGTATTCATAATAGAGTTCACTATTTATAACATTGTGGGGAAAGTTCAAGAATAGAAAGTCAAGGGATCCCTTGGGGAAAATTAGGTTCCCAAATAATCTCACATAAGAGTCAGAGACTCTGACACAAGCCGATCTGCTGCTACAGCCGCCACAGCTTCCTGGGGTCTGTGGCAGTGCAGGTGGTAGAGAACTTGATTCAGCTTCTCTAAATTCCTCTCACACTCAGAGTTTTGATCCTTGATTGCCAGCTTGAGCCAATGGCACATGCTTTCTGCCGCATCTTCTGCATTCAAGTTTCACGTAAAGGCACCTATCTGGAAGAAACTGATGCTGAATCCAGGATAACAGCAAGAAAGTGTGGAAAACTAAATTGTTTTTATTTTGTTCCCCTAGCTTTTCACAACACAAGCAAGAATGTAGAACTAGGGATAAGGCAACAGAGAAATAGGTAGAGATGCAAGCAGCTGAATCTTATTGTAAGATTTTCTCTATTTTTGGAGATTGTAAAGTTGACACTGTTCCACGAACATCAGTCTCAGGTCTTGGAGTAATTTATGGCAGTCATTCATTGTTTGCTTCCACTTAGAAGATTCTGAGGTCCTTGAGAATGGGGACTAATGTTGAGTTTGTCACTTTATCTCACAGGGGCTGCCATTGAGCAATCCAGGAAGCAACTAATAAACGTGTAAAAACAGTGAGGCCTTCTGTTACATCACGGGCACCTGGCACAGCCAGTTCTTCTCATTCACTACTCATCTCTTCCCACATGGACTGTTTAAAATGTATTCTCAAAGCAAGAGAGGAAACCAACACAGATACACAGATGGGCTTTTTGGTTTGCTTTGCTTTGGTTTCACAATTTTTGCCTTATTGGTTGTTTATTTTGATTTTCCTTTTTCTAAAATTTTGTTTTGTTTCTACTTTGGAAAATGGGTTGGGAAAGAACAAGAAGTTGAGTGGGTATAGGGGATCTGGGAGTAGTTGGGGGAAGGGAAAAAGATAAAAAAAAATGACCAAAATAATTGTATTAAGACATTTATCTAAATTAAAGAATAAAAAAAAATGAAAACTGCCACCCTTCCCCCAAAATTTAAGGAACATATTGGAGATAGAAAGGTCTACCTTCAAATGTGAGTTCTCTGCGATGTTTAGAGACTTATCCAATCTGAAACTTTTTATTCCCTTTTTTTGTCTTTAAAAATCTTACTAGAAGCATTGACCAAGGCAATGAATGAAAATGTTCAACAGGTGTTGAGCACGACAGGCTGACTGAACCTATTTAACACTACCCTGTGTCTTAGACCATTCCCTGCAACTGCAGCAAAGAGGATAAAGGCTAAGAAAAATGTGACTTGAAAGATAACATGTCAAACACTGTTGTATTTTTTTTCTGTCATAAGTGATGATCTTAACCTCTTTGTACTAGTGGAATCTTTTATCGGAGTATTTCAAAAGACTCTGTAAGCAAGAATTCTGACACACAAATGTTAACAGCAGTAGCTAGGCTCTGAAGCTCAGAGTTTGAGTGATTTGTCAATTTTCCTCTGATCCACATAAATCCAGAAGCCTATCAACTTTGGTTTGGTTTATTTGTTTACTTGCTGCTTGTTTTAATTGTTGCTGCTTCAAAGCCAATTATCTGCAAAGGTCCCTTGAAATTTAGATTGTTAGCAAAAGATCTGAGCTAAACTACCTGTTTGAGGGCAGGGAGGGGTAAGACATAAGCAGATACATTATCAAATACCATTTCTGCTTACAAATGGTCAGTTTAGGTACCATTCTTGCATTTATTCTGCAGTCCACTTTTTTCTCAGATTTGTTAGGTTTCCATCTCTGTATCTAGGTAGTTTTGAGATTGGGTTGAGTGAAACTAAGTGTCTGGGTTTTCATGTTCCATCTCCAAAGTAGCTGGGAAGCCTCTATTCCGGTTCAGTGGCTCTGAGAATTTGTAGGGTTACCTTTGGGACCATAAGCACTCAGGGGCCCACTGCACCTTTTCATCACTAGCACATGAGGAGTCAATAAGACGGTCTTTACATTTTCTTTCCTACTGGAAACAGCAGCAGGTACTAAGAGTGGGGGTTGCTGCTTGTTCTTGCAAGAACTTGGGCAGGGGAGTGAAAAGATTGAGACTTGAGTGGCAGGAAGAGGATAAGCAAGGCTCAGAAAGAGCTGGAAAGGTGCTGAGATACTTAAGGTAGCCTACACACTCTCCAATTACCAGGCACCAAGTCCTCACTCCTGATCTCCTGATGGCTCAGTTGACTGTTCCATTCTTTGCCTCAATAAAATGTCAACTAATTGAGCAGTGTTCTTTTTGAAAGACTCAATTAGTTGAATGAAGGCATGTAATAAGATAAAAGAGAAAATGATTTGAAATAATAGCACTGAAAAGGCCACCAGGGAAGAATGGATAGTGCAGATGTCATTGGCCCCTTTTCCTCAAGTTCATCAAGCTTACTCAGTATCTGAGTTTAAAAAAAGTCATTCAGTTCTTAGACTAAAGCACATCAAAGTTTGGATCCCACCTGTGAATGCCTTTATGAATCATATCTGGCTATATCTAAGCTCAATCAGAACCAAAAATATTTTTTAAATATATATGTGACATCCTCAAGTCTATATTCAGGCTGGGCTTAACCTTGTCCTTGCCCCTTTGATTTGAACTTGTTCCCGAAGATCCATGCTGGAAGTTTCAGAATTTCAGAGGCTCCTGTGTATGTGGTCATTGCTCCCTTTTTCTTCTTTGATCTTTTGGCCACAGCTTTCCACTAAGCTTCCTGTCTTTCAAGTTCTTCCCATGCATCCTTAACTCCACAGAATAGTCTAACAGGATGAGTGACATTATCCACGAACTCTGAAGACTGCAACCTGCAGACACTTTTCCATAGCGGGCATTATTTCTCAGCTAAAGTCTACCACTCAGTTTAGATTCTGTCTGGTTTGTTCTAAATACCTTCTCATCTTGAAGCCCTGTCTACAATGCAGTCCGCATCTAGATATTCATTCTGTTCACTTAGTCAGGTGAACTCACTGACCATTCAAGGATCAGGCTAAACCAAACCACAGAATATATTTAAGTTGCTGTTTTGAAGGACACAAGCTATGCC
Source organism: Alexandromys fortis (assembly GCF_014885135.2). NCBI lineage: Eukaryota > Metazoa > Chordata > Mammalia > Rodentia > Cricetidae > Alexandromys > Alexandromys fortis. The sequence continues at coordinate 5,719,657 of NW_026067928.1, forward strand.
CACCCACACTCCAATAAGCAAATAAAGTTACATGGTCCTTGTTGATTATGAGGTAATGAATTTTGCAATTGGTTTTTATGCATACCTAGATTGGTCTAAGGGATATTTAATTATCAGGGAAAGCATTAATATTTATGTAGTAGGGTATGAGTTTTACATCTGTCCTGTATTAGGGTACGAATTTTACCTCTGTCCTTACTGATTTAGGTATGTATCATAGAACAACCAATCTTTTGAGGATTAAGATGGAACAAAAACAGCAAAAGGGGTCTATCCATATATATTCATCTCCCTCCCTCCCTCTACCTTATCCTTTTTCTACTCTTGGTCTTCATAGGCCTTGGTACTCAAAGCAAGGCTCTACAACTCACCGTATCCCTGCCTCTTTCCAGTTTCCATTCCTTTGGCTGTGGTCTGAGTGTGCCACTTGTTTTTCTAGGTTTCAGGCTTCATGAGCACATGAGCCACTTCTTAAAATCATTTCTCATAACAAATGAAGTCACCAGTTTTGCTTGGAAAAACCAATGAAAGAATACCAATGAGATGAAAATCTTCAAAGGTCTTTGAGGATGGCTAGAAGTGTCACTACCATAAAAACTGGGCAAGCATTGGATGTAGAAGAAACACTGGGCATTTGTATGAAGACAATAGCTAGCATGTTATGTTCAGAGATGTTTGGCTAAGCTTGTGCAGTTTATTTTATCTCTTGTAGTTCCTTTTGAGGGTGCTTGGAGGAGGTACAAGAGGGACATCTAGGAGAGCAGTGACAGTCCCAGGGGAGCCCCTAGTTCAGGCACAAGGGTAGAAAGAAGAGTTGGGTACAAAAAGCAATTAGACAGGAGACAGCTGAAGCTGAAAAGAGAAAGTTCTTCCCTGATGAGAGGAGGACTGTAGAATCAGAAAATGATGGAAATGCTGATGCTCTTTTTGATCTTCTTGCCCTTGTATCTCTTTTCCCTAGAAAATGGTGTGAGTATACAAAGCAGAGTAAGGTAGGCAAGACTCCATTTCTAGTTTAAATGTTGAAGACAGTAGTCTCAAAGAACTGGAAATGACAGAGCACTTAAAATGAGCTGTTCAAGAAATTGACTGCACAAAGATCCCTATGATTCCTGGGATTCATCCTTGCAAGTAATGAAGTGGACCTAAAACTTAGCAGTACAGAAAACATTAGGATCCAAACAAAGTGAAGAGCACCAGGCAGTATCTAGAACAGGTTGAGTGATGAGGAACATGTCGGAAAGACACGCATGGTACTGGAAAGGTTTAGAGGGCAGGAAGACACTGAAAACTTTGCAGGGAGGGTTGGCCAAATGTGCGGCTTGAACCCATCTGAAAAATGAGAGTAGCAACATTGTCCATTGTATTCAAACACAAGGTAGAACTTTGTAATATTTGATATCGAAGTATAACCAAAATTTACTCACATAATAAGAACTAGGGAAATATCGACTTGTATAGGCATAGAAATGAAGCTCTGTCACTGGAAAGATCATACTAATGCGGAAAGTGGCACTTACAGCAGTGAAGTGGGCCAGTGGTCAGGTGCTAGCTGAATACACAAGACCCTGGATTTAACTCCTGCCATCTCAGAAACAAAAGCAGATATTGTGAAAATTCACCAACAAGCAATGTTAAATAAATTTCACACAAATGAGGAACTAGCAGGTTTCAACAGAAAAAAAAAACATAAAAAGCTGAGCTATCACGATGGCACACAGCTTAAACAGCAGCACTTAGAAGGCAGAGGAAGGAGGATGAAAAGTTGAAGGGTACCAGAACAGCAGAGTGAGACGGGGCCTCGGAACCAGACACACACACACACACACACACACACACACACACACACACACACACACACGTATACACATGCACAAACGCACACACACGCATACAAATTTACACAAAGTCGCACAGAAATGGTCAAGATATGCTACACGGATTTCAGCCAGTCAGGGATACTTAGAGAGGCATTGTTTGGAATGAATAAAAATAAATAAATAAATGTTGCCTCAAAAACTATGATGGCAAAATTGAACTGTTGACTTGACTAAATCTGGAATCTACTCCTATGAGAGATTTTTTTGATCAGATTATTTGAAGAGGGAAAACCTACGCTAAACGTGAGCAGCAACTGCCAGGGGCAACCCAGATAAGGGTAAGTGAAATTGAATCTGGAAATAAGAAAATAAAATCAAAGTCAACTATTTAAAACAATAATTAAAACTAATAAATGTTTATCCAAACTGATCAAAAGGAGAAAGTGGAAGAAGACAAAAATTAAAAATATCAAACATGAAAGAATAAAGCAATACAGGTCTAAGCACACTAAAAATTAGCAGTTAAAAATTACATGTAGCTACATATATACATGTAAAAGTTGGACAATTTAAGCAAAATGGACCAAGTTGTCTAAAACTACCTAAATTTACTCACATTTACTATTGAAGAGTCATAAACTTGGTAACATAAACAAATTTATTTCTCAAAGTTGTGGAGGCTGGGAATTTACAATCAAGATGTCAACAGGTTTTACAGCAGTGAGAATGCTGCCAAACATTTTAAAAAGGGATAACATCAGTTCTACATATCTTTTATGTATTATAGAAGAGAAGGAAACACATTTAAGTTATTTTATAAAGCCATAAATATCAAAACCAAAGACTGAACAAGAAAGAAAACTACAGATCTAGCTGCAAGTATACAAATTCTTGTCACCCTACCAGCAAATAAATTCTAGCAGTAAACATTGAATCACAGGAAGTCACACATTACAATGAATCATTAGACTATCTACCATAGAAACAACCTAGAAAAGAACTTTTTATCACTTGAGAAAGAAAAACACCTACTCTGAGAAAAGAACTGTAAGCAGGTTGGAGACAGAAAGGGACACCTTCAGCCCAGTCAAGAAAAGCCACCTCTGGGTGTGGGGCTACATGCCTTTAATCCCAGGTCTCAGAACATAGTGGATCTCTGAATTTAAGGCCAGCCTATATAGCAAATTCTATGCCAGCCCAGACTTCATAAAGAGACCCTATATAGAAATGAAGAAGGGAGGGAGGGCTGAATGAATGAAAGAACAAAGAAGCAAAGAAAGAAAATAAGCCACATTTAGCACTACATTCAGTAATGAAAATGAGTATTTTCTCCTAACAATGAAGAATAACATAAAATTTGCATCTTACAGGTCCTATTCAAAACTGTACTGAATTCGTGGACAGTACAATAAGGCAGGAACAAGATTTGAAAAGTGTACAAACTAGGAAAAGAAGACATAAAATTCTTCTCAATGATAGCATAATTGTCTATATGGAAAATCTCAAGAAATATACAATAAATGGGTGAGTAGAGACTTGGTGTATAAAGGCAACACCCTAAAACTTATATTGGTAATTAAAAAAATATAAACTGTATCTTAACAAGTATGATTTACAACCACTTTCCAATGTGAAATATGTAATTATTGGTCATATTTAATTAGATATGAGTGTTATATTATGAATATTAGTTATATTCAGTTACAGAAAATACCAAACATGCAGAGTTGCTTGCTGAAGATTATCAAATACCATGCTGCTAAAAGACAACAAAGAAGCCCTCAGTAAAAAGAGAGACGAACTGCAGTGCTCGTGGATTTGAAGACGTGATATCCTAAAAAATCCAGCTATCTCTACATTCGTCTAACACAGTTTTAATTAAATTCCTAACAGTCTAACTCTAATATTTAGATACCACAAAAATCAAAGGAAATAGAATGAATAGTCAATGCACTATGGTAAAATAAGAATAGAGTTAAAGCACTCATCCCATTGTAAGTCATACTGTCAAGCTATGTTGTAAGGGCAGAATAATACTAGAAGAGGGTAGACACAGACCAGTAAAACCGAAGAGTGGGTGTCGAAATGGGTTTAGCAAATGTGCCATTTCTCTTCAACAATGCTGCACCATCTATTCAGCGGAGAAATGACAGCTTTAATAGCAAACAGTAATAGAGCAATTGGCCATTTACAGACAAAGAAATGAACCCTGACCTAAGTCCCATCTTTATTCATCAGCTAATCCAAAATTGATCCAAGAGCTCAATATAAAATGAAGAATTATAAAACTTTCAGACAAAAACAAGAGAAAATCCATAAGAAACTTTTTTCTGTGGCAAAAGAGAAATTGCTCACAAGATTCATTAAATGCAACTGAGGGAAAAGTAAATTAAACCAACTCAAGAGTAAGAATGTTTACTCTATGGGGGATACTACTAAGAGAAAAAAGATACACCGCAGAGTAGGAGACTCTATCTGCAAATCCTATATCCCATGAAGAATTTTTAACCATAATACATACAGCACTCAGAACCCCATACTACGAAAATGAGCAACCCAATTTTTCACATAAGAAAAATATTTCATAAATGGGAATATATGAAAGGTGATTAAAGACTTGAGAAACATTCTATACCTATAGCTATTATGAAATGCAAATTAAAACTATGACGTGATACTGTAACCCAAGTATGACAAAGCCTAGGGTTAATAAGCACAGAGCACAGTGCAGCAAAGAACTGATGCTCGTACTCTGGAAAGCACCCTCAAGGTTTCTTACAAAGCTAAACATATATCGTATCTAATGTATGACCCCATAATCTGGATCTGACTTGCCCTCAGGAAACATAGGCTTAGGTGTACAAAACATACATACACACACACACACACACACACACACACACACACACACACACAGGGGGTGGGAGAGAGAGAGAGATGCAGAGAGAATGAGAGAATGTTCCTAGCAGATGACCTTCTATGAAAGAGGCAATAAGCGCCATTCAGTAATAAGAAGGAGTAATGTGCACACAAAATTTGGACAATCCCAAATGTGTTATACAGGATAAGAAGTAAGTCTTGGAAGTTACATACTGCTGTAATTTATATGACACCCTTAAAAGGGCAGAACGGCTCCAGAGACAGCTCAATAATTACTGATTTTGATAAAGGGGATGTCATGGTACAAAATCAAAGCTCCAGGAAGTTTGGGGTTGAGAATTCCGGTTGCCACGGTGGTTTCCTGCATCTAGATACCTACCAACTGCACACTATACTGTATGTAAATAGAAAAGTTAAATGTTCTGAATGTTTCTGAAGTATCTTTAGCTTGCTGAAATATTTCTTCCGTCATGTAACTAAATTTAGCATAATCATTGGTAATGAGCTTCAAAGGATATGAACATCTTAAATCATAGGAAGTGAAACATACAACATGAACTCCGAATCATTTATTTATTTGTTCATTCATTCATTCACTTCAGAAATACTTATTGAGCACTCACTGTTTTTCTGGACCTTCTATCATTCAGTCTTGCAGTAAGCAATGGAAGGACTTTATTTGAGACACTTTCTGTACAAGACAAGTCACAATTAAATGTAAATTATGAGAGCAATCATCAGCAAACCAAAATACTGCCACACAGGTGTTCAGCTAGCCTCTCCTATGTCTGGAGTCTGGGAAGGATTTTAGAAAGCAAAGAGGAATGAGCAGATCTCTTGAATAAAGAATTAGCTCTCGAAGCTGAGCTCTTAATATGCTGTAAGTGGCCCAGACTTTGAGATAATGCTCTCAATAAGTACTTGAAGTGCAGTATTCTATGGTTCCGGTTAAAACCAGAGTCACTGGCTTTCTGAGTCAGCCCAGCTGGGACAGAACTGCTGCTTTGTTATAAAAAGTCAAGAAGTCTGATAAGTACTTCAGTCCTAAAAAGAAACCACCTACCTCATTCCAGACTGGAGGGGATACTGACAGGAAAGGTCATAGCAAGCTCTGTGAAGGACTTGCAGAAAGTATCATTTTGAGCTGTATAAATTTATTTATTTATTTATTTTTTATTTATTTTTATTTTTTTAAAAAGAAAACAAACTATCTTTTTTCATTATATATACCAATCCAAGTTCCCACTCCCTCCCCTCTTCTCATTCCTTCCACATACCCACCCCACCCCACCTCCATCCACACTCAGAGAGGATAAGGCACATTGCTTGAGGGAAGGTCCAAGGCCCTCCCTACTATATCTAGGCTGTGTGCAAGGTATCCATCCAAAGAGAGTAGGTTCCCAAAAAGCGAGTACAAGCACTAGGGATAAATCCTTGTGCCAATGGGCCCTCAGTCTGCCCCAGCCATACAACTGTGACCCACATTGAGAGGGACTAGTTTGGACCTATGATTGTTCCTTCCCAGTCCTGCTGGTGCTGGTGAGCTCTCATTAGCTCTGGTAGATTGTTTCAGTGGGTGAACCTATCATGGTCTTGACTTCTTTGCTCACATTCTCACTCCTCCCACTCTTCAACTGGACTTTAGGAGCTTAGTCCAGTACTCCGATGGGGGTCTCTGCCTCTGTTTCTATCAGTTCCTGGATGAAGGTTCTATGGTGATATTTAAGTCATTCATCAGTCTAACCACAGGACAAGGTCAGTTTGGGACCCTCTCCTCTATTGCTTAGGATCATAGCTGGGTCATCCTTGTGGATTCCTGAAGATTTCTCTAGAGCCAGGTTTCTTGCTAACCCTATAATGTCTCCCTCAATCAAGATATCTCTTTCCTTGCCCTCATTTCTATCCTTCCTCCATCTCCACTATTCCATTCCCTCGAGTTCTCTTCCTCCCTCCTTCTCCCCTTCTCTTCCCCTTCTATCCTCCCTTCCCTGCCCCCCCCCATGTTCCCAATTTTGTTAGGTGATCTTGTCTATTTCAACTTTCCAGGTAGATCTATATATGTTTTTCTTAGGGTTCACCTTGTTACTTAGCTTTTCTAGGATCATGAACAAAGGCTCAATATCCTTTGTTTAGATCTAGTGTCCACTTATGAGTGAGTACATACCATATTCTTCCTTTTGGGTCTTGGTTACCTCACTCAGGATTTTTTTTTACTTCCATCCATTTGCATGTCAGATGTCATTATTTTTTTTACCACTGAGTAGTACTCTAATGTGTAAATGTGCCACATTTTCTTTTCTTATATAACCTATGAAACTTAAAGTGCATTGAGTGTTTGTTATAAACTCCTTAGTATTGAGACTAGCTTCTCCAATGAGGAAACAGTTAATATGTATCCCTTTCCATGAGTGCAAAGATATGATCATCCACCATCATAGCAATCAGAATAATCATTATCACTACAATATATTCAATAATTAAAACATAAATCTTCCAATATTTCTCCAAATTAAATATCATCATCATGCCCATTTCACAGGTCACTCCCATAACTATCTAAGTGTGAACAGCAGGCCCTGGAAATAAAGTCCAACCCATCGCTTTAGTTCCCCCACTGAATGACTGACAAACACCATCCAAATACTTTGCTATTGATCCTATGTGATGGTCTAAGATCTAAATAAGTATCAATAATTGGAGATGGGTGGTCCAAAAAGAGCTTGTTATTAAGCTGTGTACAGAACATATATATATATATATATATATATTGCATATATATATATAAACCTAATATTCCCATGATTTTCCCCAGGTGATAAAGTTTAAATAAAACTCATTAAAATAGAATAAACTATATATAAATATATGCATCCTTAGCAAAATAAACTTTGTCAGTGACTTCCAGCCGAATCCAACCAAACACACATCTCTACTTGAACAAGACATATTTATTCCCATTGCAACAGTGAGACCACACACCATAGGGAACCACGGGACTGCTGAAAAGATCAGTATTAGAATGACCTCTTCCTAGGTAGCATGCTTAAGGTGCTGACTGTAGGGAAATTTCAAGAAGAAAGTTTATGAATTGGAATGCTGCCAAGAAGCAGGATATTTTCAACATTACTGAATCAGTTCTTATATCTAAGGAGGGAAGGGGAAAATACAACTTAAAATCTGATGAATAAAGAAGCAGTCATTGTCCCATTACCCAGCATCAAGGAGGGCTTCATGTCTTTTGGCTTACACTGTGAGCTCAGGTTGTTTGTGTGTAGGCAATTATAATCACCACAGTTTGTGTTATGTGGCATCATGGTCCCCATGTAACTGTACCTGATGTTAGTGCCCCAGGGTTTTTCTTTTTCCACAGTGGAACAAAGGCCTTGCTTTTCAAGCTGTTCAAACCAGATCCTAGACACACCAAGGCCAGGATCTTAGCTGCCAGGCTTTGCTTTCTTCTCTTTCATGTCTCCTCTCATGTAATATAATCCTGGGAAAATGAGGTCTGCAATGTATCAGTTAGGCAATTGACACTGAGTTACCTTTCAGATGGAGTGTCTAAGAAACTAATTAGCCTATAATTTTGAGAGACCAATATTTCCCTTCAAACAAAATGAGATGGATCTCTCTCTGCGTCAACATTTAGAGATCATATAATAGTTGTTTTTTTCATAGAAATAAAATTAAAATAAATAAATATTTAAAAAGTATATCATTGAAGTAAAAACATAAAACACTCTACAATTTCCACCAAACACTTACATACATTAAGATTGCTTTTACATATGTAAGATATTTTATTTAAAGAACAATTATTTAGTCAAGTGAAATTAACGGTTCCACCAATTAATGGACTATCAACAATGTCTTGGGAATGAAGGTTACACAGTAAAAATAAATTATATTTGGCCATTTACTTAAATTAAGCACAGAATGTTTTGACATCTAAAGAGTCTCCAAATTCAGAAGTTTATAGAAGATGTTTATATCAACTTAAAAACATTCTCTGAGAATCATATAATGTACTGCCTAGTGATACAAAGCCATTAATGTAGAATAAATGATCCACAGTACCGTATTGATTTACCATTTCATCTTATAAAAAATATTTCAGCCCTTGAGGTTCTGAGAGTATGTAATTTTCAGAGAAGAAGAGTGAAACTAATTTGAAATTAAAGGCTTGGAAAATATGACTAGATTTTATGAAAGGGTGTGAAATAAATGGTTCAGCCAATATGCATGTATAAACAGACACATGGAAGCAGTATTATACCTTTGGTCCCTTAAAGAAGACAGAAACAGCTCAAAGAGTGAACCTTAGTTTGAAGGAAGACATAATGAAGAATCTCATATAGATAAGATTCATCGGGTTGTACTGAGGAAGTAGAAACAAACACAGAGATGAATAGAGGTCGAATCTAGAGATTGTAGAATAAAGAAAATGTAGAGACTAGAGCCATTCCAGGATGCCAAGGGAGCCCAGTCAGCACCAACAGTCTGTTGCCAGCACAGAAAACCTCCATAGGTGCACTTAGGGCTCATTCATGACTCAGTTTCCACTCACTCAGGTGACACCACAGAGCAGTAACGAGAGCCCTCACCACTGTTGCTCAGAGAAAAATCTCCCTTTCAAACCAGGAATCACACACCTGCAATTATTGACGGTCAGTGTGAGTGGCATCCATTGACACCAAAGGTTCTGCTTTGTCTCCATCAACCCTATCTCTACCTAGAATCCTCTCCTCCCAAAGAATCTATGAGCTCCAGATCTCCAGGATCATGAGAATCAAGACACCTGGTAAAGTGTTAGGGGCTATAATCTGAAATAGGAAAGTTCCAGCTTGAGATCTCTGAAGCAATAAATATGTACATAAATAGAATGAAAGAAATAGAATTATATGTCTGTGAAAATGCCAGAATTTCATGTTTATGCTGGTAATAATGCTAACAATGACCTCAGAAAGAAATCAGGAATGTTGTTTCTGAAAGATAGGCTTCATGTAGTCACCTTTCAATCAGTCTCTTGCATAATTATTTCTTGTGAGAAGATACATATCTGATTTACTGCCCAGAGCTGTGTCTCCTCTACTCATCACTGTGCAGCAGCACATGAAATTGCCTCCATTCCGGGGTGAGCACTGGAGAATTCTCTGCCAACCAAGGAGACTTCTCTACCTTCATAAGCATTAACAAGCCAGTTATAGGTGGGCAGCTCAGTGTATTTCCCAGGATATAACCATCTCCTTTGGTATGAGCATGTGATTTAAATCAGGTCAATGAGATGCCAGGGGACAATTTCTAGAAACTTCTCAGCTATAAAGGAAAGCCCTAAAGACTTTCTCTCTCTTCTACAAAAATGATGAGGAATGCAGGAAGCTTCCCATGTTACTGACAGTGCCTTAATGGTTATCAGGATCTAGATTCAACATGAATTCTACACTCTGAATAACAAGAAAGAACCTGGATCCTTTACAGCATCCTTAAGCTATTAGGTCATCTAGTCTGAAATCCAGCCTTATAAGTGCTCTATGATCATGTATGTTTCTTCAAGATATCAGCCAGTTGTATCAGACTTCTGCTACTTGTAACCCAAGGCAACTTTTAACATCTGGCTATGGTAACATTACCAGAATGTTATATTCTGTAGCACCGGAGAGAGTGCCAAATCCTATCCATTTTCATCTGAAAATAAGACCTACTCTAGCTTCTTCTGGGGTAAAAGTCTGCCCTTCAGATTAAATATAAGAAAAAGTTGAAAAGAGTTTAGGAGACAAACAGAAATAAAACTTTCTTGGCCTTGCACGGGAGGAAATAAGTGAATGAGGCATGTTTTGGAAACCAGAAATGAAGTACAATTAGGAAGCTGGAAAATGAGATTATCCACCTAAGGTTTTATTTTAGGAAATAGGATTACATTAGAGTAACAGAAAAACCTTAGTACTGCACATGAAGGTTGTAATAATGATCTGTGTACATAACTTCTGTAGTTTATACCTTTATTTAGCCTTGTTTCTAAACACACACACACACACACACACACACACACACACACACACACACTGCAAGCTCTAGTATGCCTCTGCCATTCAAGACAGAATATGGAAGACGAGTTAGGATTTAAATTGAGAAGACTTTAATGTGCTGGAGAAAAGCCAGGACACCTACACTGGTGACTCCTTTTGGAGACGAGTCCTCCAGATTTTAACCCATGTATCCCAAGTTCTGCTTTGCTTATGAATAACATATTCTTCACATCCTGGTGTCTCTGGGGGCTATTTTGGATAACAAACAAAGCAAGAGCACATTTAGAAGGTAGATTGGTTTTATTTTCTGCATATTAAGTGGGTATTTTGCAGTTGTTTTTTCAGGGATGCTGTAGCTGACAGAGTCACTGTTCAAGGTTCACAAAAGCCTTGACCCTTTTCATAAAACCCAGCCTGAGACCCACTTACCACTTGCAAACAGAACAGGCGTCAGCCACCCTTCTATAAACAGCAAGACCCTGCCCATTCATTTTGAAACACCTTGCAGATTCTCGCTTAAACATAAAATCAATAGGTGGAAAGTAATCCATGTATCAGCACAACCAGCAGCAAACAGAAACAGGACAAGTAGCATAAGCAATTTTTTAACTACTTGGAATAAATAAGTTATAACATTTTTCTCAAAAGGCCTCAGTAAAAGAAAACAGTTTTTAAACATGTCCACCTTTACTGGCTGGTAATAAATCCACTTAGCTTACTCAACTCCTCTAGAGCAATTTTAGCACACTATATGTATACACCTTGCTAACTTACTCCAAAAGCCTTAAGGTCACTCAATTAGAATACAACAAAGATCCCATGAATTGAAAAAATTAAAATCTAATAAGCAAAATACCATACAAATTCTTACTAATGTAATTAATGCTTTTTTAATTTGGCGTGGTGTCTCTGCATGTCCCCAAGCAATGAGACACATTACCGGTGGCTTCATGTGCAATTTTAATTCAGGAAGACAAAACTATATTTGAATTCTAAATAGATAAAGAGAACATTAACTTGCTGTCTTCCTTTTGAAAGTTAATTGAATTGCAAATATGCATTTTATTTTAAAAATTTTGCCAGACTATATGACTTAGGTTCTTGTCCTTGTATTGTAGCCCATGTTTTGTTATTGTTACTTTAGGTCAGAATAAACACAGCAACACTCTCCTTCAAATGTCCCAGCTATGAACTCTGTTTTAACATTATCAGTATCATGTTATGCTTTCGACACACAAAATAGAAATTCAGACTCTCAAGAGCATATGTCTACTGTGCGTCACATGTCATCCTTTCGTTTATAAAATGGAAAGCTAAACTTTGGAGCAGGAAGTTATAGTTATATCGGGCCTGTGCTTTGGTTATTGTTATTTTCATTATTTGTTGGCAATTTAGTTTCCAGAGCAGTAAAATATAGGACACCATGAGGCCCATTCTCAGCACAGTATGCAGTTACAGGGTTTCACCATGGAGCTTGCAATAGCTTTGCTTCACAATGAGACATACATTTCCACCCACCATGCTGGAATGGATGCTGGTAGGACTGTACTCAGCATACGATAAAACTAAAATATGTAGGCTACAACATCTATTATTGGGCAAATAAAGCACAGAGGAAGTTGAATATCTGACAGAGATCATTTAATTGGTGCTCTGCATCTTGCTGTTCTCTGAACTAAATTAGTAAGGAATAATAAAAATAATAGACACCACCTAAGTGAAACCACTTAAATCCTAAGGTGGGTGAAATAATTAGGGTGCCTACTGGCCAAATTAATCATGCAATTGTTATCTATTGTTTACAGTTGTAAGAAAGTTCTGTTTGCATAAGGTGCAAATGACTGTCATTCAGCTACCTGGTAGGGGTTCCTCTCTTAAGTTATTAACAGTGCTGACACGCTCTACAAATAATGGAGAAAATGGTCCCTATTTTTCCAAGACCACTATGATAGCCAAGAAATGCAGCCAAAAGAGTCCCTTATCACAAATGACCTTGAGGAAGGTAATGGGTTGAGGCAAATACTCAGACACACCCATTTTTCCCCTACAAACATTTGGTGGACCATACTGAGAACATGGCATTCTGATGTGGGATTCCCCTCTGTATGCTGTGATTACCATTACTGAATAAAGAAACTGCTTTGAACCTATAGCAGGGCAGAACTTAGGGAGGCTGAATCAGAGAGAGACCCGATAGCCTCGCTGGAGACAGATACCGAAACTCTAGCCAGTGGGTCTTTGCCATGTGGCGATGCACAGATTGATGTAATTGGGTTAAATTGATATGTAGGATTGGCCAATGGGAAGCTAGAGCTAGTGGGCCAAGCAGTGATTTGATCAATATAGTTTCTGTGTGATTATTTTGAAGCTGAGCTACTAGGAACTAACTAACAGCCTACCTTACAACAGCATTTTACTGGTATGCAAGAGTGAGAGAGAGTTGAATCCAGCTCCTTGTGGTTCTCCTATGGTTGACCCTAGGAGAAGCAATGCCAGAAGCCTGACCGTTGTCCATGCTATTTTTGCAATGCAATGAACAGTGATGAAAGTACGAGCTGTAGAGCCAGACAAGCGTGAATAACAGCCTAGGCTCAAATCTTCGATACTTCTTACTTGCGTCCTCTGGACTGGTTGTTTAATTTCTCATAGCCCTGCATTTCATACAAATGAAAGAAGAATATTAATATATGTTTTTTAAAGACTTTGAGGATTGAGATAATCTATATAAAATGGCAGGGGAGGTGCTCAGTAAGAGGAATTCTCATTCAAATGACATTAGTGAGGAGGAGGGTGACACAATGACCACAATGACGGTAAGATTTGAGTGGGTAAGGAAACCGATTGTCACGGTCTTTGAGACAAACACAACCTCCTCTGTATGACTTGCAGGATAAAAGAAATAACCTAACACCAACCACTGGCAGAAACATCCCGTCTTCAAGAGTAGGCACCTCTTGAATTAAGTAAATTGACCTTACAGTTTCAGAAGTACAAATAAAGCAGGAATCAAAGAATAGGTATAGATGCTCTCATCTGTTAGCATTGTAACATGAATCATTCCTTTGTATGTTAAAGGGAAGACCCAAAAGAGTTTCATTTGTACACAGGAGAAACGTTAGCCCACCATAGTACAAGGCATTATGATTTCACAGTGTGAAACCTACACAATCAGGAGTAGAAGACCTTGTGGCTACAGTTCAACAGGAAAAAGAAGAAAGAGGGAGGGGTCAGCCACTGGGAAGATGGGCATTTTAGAACAAGGAGCGGCATATAAAAGTCATATATCCTATGGTATTTTCAATAACCTCCTATAGTATGTATCATGCTCCCAATTTATATCTAAGAAATATGAATCAGAGAACTATTAAAACTTTTCCTCAAGATGCATGAGGAATATAGTGGCCATTCTGGATTTACCCCAGGCAGGCAGCCTTCAAAGTCCTTTCCTTGTCACTGTCTTACACTGTTTCATGCAGTCCTAAGTCATATCACTAGTTTGAGTTGCCTCTTATAATATTTAGCCAAGGTTCTCAAAGTTGTTTGTATATGTGAATCCACTGAGTCATTGACCAGGCCTGTTTATATAATGAGAAATTCATAAAAGTGCAACACAAAAGGTAGTAAGAGGAAAGTAAGAGCAAAGGTTTCTGTGTCCTATTATGAAGATGGAGGATGTCTGAAGAGAATACGGTATTGCTGAAACTCTGTGGAAGCGTTTCAGAAGCTTTCTAGAAGGGAAGAACAACTGCTTTCTTTTAATCACGGATGTCAGTGTACACCAAAGGGTGCTCTTCTGAGACAAGGCCAGGTGCTGCTTCTTAACAAAACAGGTCCATTTACTCAGTAATGGATAGAACAGGATGACTACAAGCTCCCATTTACTCTTTGACAATAAGTGTAGCTTGCGGTTATATTGAAGGCTGGGAGTTCAAACCTTAGCAGAAATATTCATAGTGTAGAAATTGGGAGAACATGGGTAAAACAGTAGGTAGGGTGTTTTGGCTTAAATGCACAGGAAGGTCAGGCACTTCCGAAGAAAGGAAATTTGCTCTTTATTAACTTTGTTCTCAGAAGCTTATGCGAGTTAGAAGTGAAATGAATCCCTCTCCCTGGAGATGGATTGCATGCCCTTTATAATTTCTGGCTTCAGCTTGGGTTAACTTACAAGCCACATTACTAATGTTTCCTTTGCCTTTCAATAAATTAAGCTTGCAGAGCTAGAGCTGAGATGTTAGGTCCCCTGTTGAGCCTGACTGAGGAATGAGGGACAGGAATGGAGCAGCAGAGTCCTTCCATTTTCATTCAGCATTCTAATTGCGGAGGAAGGCATGGAATCAGGAAAATGAGGAAGCCTGTCATTTAAAAATGCTTTGTAGATATTAGAAAATATCAAAGCCGAAATAATCCCAAGGAAGAACCCAACTGATGCTTCAAAGGAGGCATGAAGAGTGTGTGTCCTGGCATTCACTAAGCCTGTCACCTGCACAGTGCTCTGTTCTTTTATGAGCTGAGCAACCGTAAGGACTTGAAATTCAAAAAGTAAACATATGAGCATGTGGCACCCACATAGACAAGGTCTTAATCGTTCAGTACCACTCTGCTGTTTATAAGCACATTTAAATGTTGAACTTATTGTTCAAATTAAAGCATAGAACGACTGCTTTTACAAGTCTGCTCTTCGGTCTGCTACTGTCAGAACAATATTTCCAACCATGTGAAAGAACACAGACGTAAATGTATGGAAGGCTCTGAAAACTCACAGCTGAGAAGAGATCTACTTTTACAGAAATATGTACCTCTTGCGTTTCTATCATGAAGACTATTTTTAGGACAGTTTCAGATTCATAGCAAAATTGAAAGAAGGGTATAAAGATTTCCCATATTTGTCCTGTCCCCAAAAAATGCATACTCTGCTATCACCATCTCCAACCAAAGTGATATATTGACTACAAATAATGGTCTCTTAGATTCAATCATATGTTGTAAATTCTGTAAATTGGAAAACTATACAATGATATGTATCTACAATTGCAGCACTGAGAAGGAGCTTCGCTTTCCTAAAGTCTTCTATGTTCTGTTCCTTCACCTTTTATTCAAACACAGGTCTTTATCAGTTCTTTTCTTTTTAAAGATCTATTTTTATTGTGCTTAAATTGTGTGTATGTGCCTCTGTGTGTGTGTGTGTGAGAGAGAGAGAGAGAGAGAGAGAGAGAGAGAGAGAGAGAGAGGGAGGGAGGGAGGGGGGGGGGGGGGGGGGGGGGGGGGGGAGAGGGAGAGGGAGGGGAAAGAGGGGCTGGGTGGTTATATTCTCCAGAAGAGAGTGTTATATCTTCTGGTACTACAAGTAGACATAGTGTGAGCACTAGTTACTTAACTCAGGTCCTCTCAAGAAGAAAGATTCCTGTGATGCAGTGAGAGTCAAGCCTAGTTTTGAACATTTTTAACATGTAGCAAGGTTGATATGAAACAAGATAAGCAATTTGGGTACCATGGTGAGCCTATAAAACCCAGTCTTCCCAAACATTCTGAACTTGGGTAAGGATTTTGGTTTTCAAAGGTTAATGGTGTTCTAACAGGAAATGGGGGAGGGAGTAAAAATAGCCATTCTTGACTAACAAGTCCTGGATAATAAAAGCTGAGGTTCCCTGAAAAGATCCACTGGACAGGTTCCAGGAGAGTCTTTCCTTCACGGGCATATAGGACTGGAAACTATGCATGTCAGGTGGTCGGGAGTTCTACTGGGTAAAATATGTGGTTTTACTGTACCCAGATAGCTACACACTCCTCAGGCACTGCACTGGATTTTTGGTGAGGAGATAGGGTTACCGTATGCTCAGATTCTAATGTTTCACTAGTTTTGTTTTCACCTCTCTCCTTTTCTCTAACAGTTTACGGTTTGTTTCGCTGACTAATTTTCCAAGCCTTAATTTATAAGACAGACTAAGTAAAAAGTTACCATAGCAAAGCAACCAAAACAAAGAGAACACCAAGAGAGAATTAATGCAACAAAATATCTCCTGCCAC
This sequence comes from Alexandromys fortis, assembly GCF_014885135.2. Lineage (NCBI taxonomy): Eukaryota > Metazoa > Chordata > Mammalia > Rodentia > Cricetidae > Alexandromys > Alexandromys fortis. Next base: position 5,736,404 of record NW_026067928.1, read on the forward strand.
AGAGATACTATCTGCTTCCAACTGCTATGATGTAAGCCTCCAGAACTCTCCAGGAGAGGGCAAGGAAGCCCAGAGTTAACTGAGTTATTACATTATGTTCCATGCTTTGTGTCTGTTTAGTAAGCATGTAGGGGTAGAGATTGATTGAGTTTTTAAGCAAGCAAACTTCCTGGAAAAAATGGCAAATAAACTGATGGTTGTAGGGCATTTTTAGAAATCACGTTTTATAGTTCTGCTTTAATCAAAATAAGAAACAACTGACTTGACGTATAAAACTGCTGCAAAGCTTTAGAATCTTTCCTGATATTTATGTGACTAAACAGAGGCATCCCGTGATTCATTTTCCCCTTCTTTGTCTCAGCCAAATAGAGAGAAAACAGAATATTTCTCTTCCTGGCTGATTTATACTTGTTTGTACCCCAATTTAATAAACAGAGAGAAAATGGAAAGTATCCCTTGAATTTTCTACCCTCACCCTATGTCCAGACATAGCTCTCCTGGGTTAATTTTGTTTTGAGTTTGACCCCAGCATAGTTCAGCCAGTGCTCCAGCTGAAAGTTCCTACTAAGGTCATGGTACTCTCCTATGCTAATACAGATTGGGTGGTTTTGTATATTTTTATTAATTTTTATTGAGCTCTACATTTTTCTCTGCTCCCCTCCCTGGCTCTCCCTTCCACTTCAACCTGCCCCAAGGTCCCCATGCTTCCAATTTACTCAGGAGAGCCTGTCTTTTTTTTTCTTGCTCATGACAAAATACTTCCTTTTCTGACTCAATAAAATTTCATTTACTTATCTAAATCTCACTTCTCTAGGTTGAAGTGAGAATTGATCTTTTATAAAAGGGGATATAGAGCTCCACATATGAAATTGCCTTCTTTCCTGTAGCTTATTGATGGTAATAACCTCTCCAAGAATGTGAATGTGAGGGATTGGCGCTCAATGGTAGAACACTTGCTTAGAATGCTGCAGGCCCTAGGTAGGGAAGGGGCAGGAATGGATACGTGAAAGGAGTTGTCCCGAATGAATATATCACATAGAATGCACAAAAAAATACCTTGGGTGGATTTCTAGGTATGATGAAGAAGAGGTATGTGCTCACAAGACCCTGTTGGCGGAGGTACTAATTTATCAGCTCTGGGAGTTGAGGGTAGGGAGGACCCTATCCTCCCTCCCAGGTTCACTTACATGATAGTTCTTTGTAGTTGTTGTTTTTGCATTCTTTGCTCCTTGAGGGTTCACCACCCAACTCCCAAATAAAGTCATGGAGCAGACTTACTTTTATTTATGAATGCCTGGCTTTAGCATGGCTTGTTTCTTTCCAGCTTTTCTTAACTTAAACTATTCCATCTACCTTTTGCCTCTGGGCTCTTACATTTTTCAGTTTCTGTGTATCTTTTCTTTCTGTCTTATTCCATGTCTGGCTGTGTGGCTAGGTGGCTAGGCCTTTCTTATCTTTTTTTTTAATATTTATTTATTATGTATACAGCATTCCTTCCATGTATGCCTGCACACCAGAAGAGGGCACCAGACCTCATTACAGATGGCTGTCAACCACCATATGGTTGCTGGGAATTGAACTCAGGACCTTTGGAAGAGCAGGCAATGCTCTTACCCTCTGAGCCATCTCTCCAGCCCCAGCCCTTCTTTTCTTGCTCCTTGATCTTTTGCTCTTTGACCCTTTCCCCCCAGATTCTCCTCTTACTTGTTCTCTCTGGCTGCCAGTCCTGCCTCTCCTTTCTCCTCCTATCTATTGGTCATTTATTAGACCAATCGGATGTTTATGACAGGCAAAGTAACAAAGCTTCACAGGCTTCAACAAAAGCAACATAAAAGAATATAATACATCTTTTTCCTTTTTTCAAGAGAGGATTTCTCTGTGAATCTCTTGCTGTCCTAGAACTCATTCTGTAGACCTCAAACTCATGGAGATCCGACTGCCTCTGCATCCCTGAGTGCTGGGACTAAAGGCGTGCGCCATCACTGCCCTGTTGCAATGGGTCTTTACATCATTAAACAAATGCTCCACAATAAAAACAAATGAAACATATCTTAAAATAATATCCCACAACAGTTCTTACCGTCACTGTCTTCCCAGGTTCACAAGGCATTTTGGTGACAGGATTGACTTCCAAGTTGCTCTGTGCTTAAGATTAGTGTTTCAGATGTGAGGTTCATTAGGTATCTGACTCAGATTTTCTTTTTATTCCCATGATGGCTGATGTTTTGGCTCCATCTCTGAGTGGTCTTTAATTCTCCAAGTTTAATGTTAATCCTGAAGTCTCAGAGCTATGGGAATGAAGAGTTGAGCCCATTACTCATAAAAGCACACTTATCGAGATCACACTTAACATGATCAAATACATGAAGGTCCTAAGAATCAATCATCTACTTTGACTACAAGGGTCATCCATCAATCTTTTTTAATCCCTATTTCCTTGTTTCATTTTTTTTTCTTTTGTCATTCTAGACTGGTCATTATTCACTAATGGTACAAGAACATTATTGTCTCCAACTTTTTCTCAAACTGCTCTTTCTGTCAGGAATTCTTTATGATTAACTATATTCAAGAAAGAATGAGGAAGATGTTGCAAAGATGGCTCTTATAATGTTTTAGGAAAGAGCATGATGTTATTAAGTGTCCTGAGATACAGACACAGAGCAGAACAAGTTTTGGGAGGAGAGACATAGTGGAGTAAGTAATGTGGGGTCCATTGTCTTTAAGTGTCTTTGAAACCTTCCAGAAGAGAGAGAGAGAGAGAGAGAGAGAGAGAGAGAGAGAGAGAGAGAGAGAGAGAGAGAGAGAGAGAGAGAGAGAGAGAGAGAGAGAGAGAGAGAGAGAAATTTAACAGATAAGCCAGACAGAAACTTTCAATGCTGACAATCATTAAATATAAAAAAAAACTTCTAAAAGAATGATGATATATAACAAAAATAAAGAAAAATAATGGAAACAGAACCTTGGTAAATATCTAAAAGTAAGCCACAAGAAAATGTAATCAGTGCAATAAAATCCACAAAAAGAGAAAACACAAATAGATGCATCTGAATATTTCAGTCACAGAAATATGCTAAGTATCACAACTGAGGGGGAAAAAATCTCACTAAACAGGGAGTTCAGGGAACAAGACAACGTGAGAGGGGGCAGCCTGGTTAACTGTGGAGTGGAGCTGCCATGGTTGCCATCCTGGTATATATTCTTGCTAGCTATTGTTTACTCTAACTGCCCAGTGTCACATCTGTAATAGAGATAGTGATAAGACCCACTGTAGAAAGCTGATGTGTAGCTAGGTGATGGTGGCACATGCCTTTAATCCCAGCACTCAGGAGGCAATGGCAGGTGGATCTCTGTGAGTTTGAGGCCATCCTGGTCTACAAGAGGTAATTACAGGACAGGCTAGATAGTTAAAGTGAAACCTTGTCTCGAAAAACCAAAGAAAAGAAAGAAAGAAAGAAAGAAAGAAAGAAAGAAAGAAAGAAAGAAAGAAGATGCATGGCCCATGTGGATTGACATATTTAAAGTGATGAGATCACTGTCTGACACAAGATCTATGTGAACCTTTTCTGATATTAACATTATTTCAAAGAACTAAAAATACATATGCAGTATAACATAATCTTTTCAAGAAAAGGAGAACAACTTTCAAGAAGAAAGACAACACTATTTCCAGAGGAATGGGAGTATAGACAACTTTGCTTTTGATATTTTCCTATATGAATGCTAAGAATAAATTCATATATCAAACATCTACAAAAGAATTTCAAGACCTAAGGCTCAGGGAACATTGCAGAAGAGGGATTGGAAAGACTGTAAGAGCTAGAAGATTAAAGAGTTGGTTGTGAGATTGAGTGTCCTAGCAATGTCGGAAGGTACACCTATGAAGTCTCACCAACATGGGTGCCCTAGGAGCTGAACAGGATGGCAGCCACAGACATGCTAAAATGGGTGCTGTCAGGGAACACGGGCCTTCAACCTTATACAAAGAGCTACGGGCAACTAAGGATGCTCTTCCTCAGAGAAGAGCACACCAATTCATTATCCCATACCAAAGGGTCAGCACAGAAAACACACAAGGAACATTATGAAGACTGAGCAGGTTGTATTTATGTATTTGAAGACAAGTAAATGTATATGGGAGGATTTGAAAGGAGGAGAAATGATATAATTATATTATAAACTCAAAAAATAAAATAATAAAAGAAGAAAATCCTATATCAAATACATGGGTGGTTTGTTATAGCATACAAACTAGTAACAAAGAAATCACAGTTCTCATCAAATTCTAAGGACTTTACCAAAATCCCATGGACACTCATACTGCAATGATTACCATGATCTGGATTAAGATATACCTAGTGGTAAACCATGTTTCTATATGTATTATCTATGAGGGCATTTCCAGAAACAATTGGCATTGAAGTCAGAAAACCAAGTAGGAGACCCAAGTATGATGTGGATGACACCACCCAATAGACTGGGCCTTTGCAGAACAAAAATTGAAAGGATAAAACCCTTATGTGGACAAGTGGATTCTGCTGGAGTGAATGCACAGTTGGCTCCAGCTGTTGCTCATGATATCAGAGTCCAGATTCTAACCATGAACATAGACATACAGCAATAATTTTTTAAGGAGTTCCCTGGCCTTTAGCCTCTGAATGGGCCCCATGGGTCCTTCTAGTCTGAGACTTTGGTTTCTTGAACTGAATATCTACTGTTTTTTACAGCTCTCTATACTGCAGGTAGCCACAGTGAGACTGTCTGGCTCACTGTAAAATTACACATATATTTATTGCAAGGAGGGCTGCTTGTTGGTTCTTAGCTGATTAGCCCCAAAATAATCACACAGAAACTGTATTAATTAAATCACTGCTTGGCCCATTAGCTCTAACTTCTTATTGGCTAATTTTTACATATTAAATTAACCCATTTCTATTAATCTGTATATTGTCACATGGCTGTGACTTACTGGCTAAAGTTCCCAGCATCTATCTCTGGAAGCTTCTCTCTAACTCAACCTTCCTCCTCTCATGCTATTGGCAAAATCAGTTCCTTTATTCATTAACTAATAAAAGAAACACATAGGCAGAAGGGACTCCCATGTCATATATCCTACAGCTTCTGCTCCTCAAAAGACACTGATTACTGTTCCTGTCCTATTAAAAACAGAATCAAACTGTGCATGGTAGTACATGACTTTAATCCCAGTGCTGGCAGAGGTTTCTGTCCCACCCAGTCCCATAGCAGTTCAGTCCCAAACAAACACACAGAGGCCTACATTAATTATAAAACTGGTTGGTCTATTATTTCAGGCTTTCTTATGAACTAACTCTTATGTCGTTCATTAACTAATAATTCTTGTCTGTCTTAGCCACGTTGTTGGTAACTTTTATCAGTGAGGCATTCTCATCTTGCTTCTTCTGTGTCTGGGTGACAACCACAGACTAAACCTTTTCTTTCATATTCTGGTTACCCCACCTATACTTCCTGCCTGGCTACTGGACAATCAGCATTTTATTAAATCAATAGAAGTGACATATTGTTACAGGGTACAAGATCATTGTCTTATAGCATCCCAGTACTTGGAAGGATGAAGCTGGTAAATGCCTGTAAGTTCAAGGTCATACTTGTCTGCATAGTGAGTTCCAGGACAGCCAGAGCTACTCACTGGGGCCCTTTCTCAACAAACAACAAAATATAGAATCAATATCCACCTTGTATACTGGAGGGGTTTTAAAAATTTCTTCCTACTGAGTAATTATGAGGCTTGGTAAACCCAGGGTTAGGCAAGCCTGATTCTTAATCTCATCATCTAGATGATGTTAAGAAGTAATGTTGTATTAAATTTATAAAGTAATTCACCCTCTCCACAGGAATCTAAACAACACGTGTCATTACTTTAAGTAAGAAGAAATTATGCTCCTACAAATAATTTCACCTCAACTCTGGCCATCAATCATCTTCTAATTAGTGAAGAAAATGTTTCCTCCTTAATTATGTAAATGTTCACATCTATGAATAAAAAGTTGAAAGTAAAGATTTATTTTAATTAATGAAAGATACTTTTTTTTAATTTAGCACGTGATTCTAGTTTTCTACTTTCCCAGCATTTGGTAACATTCTGTTGTTATTGTGTTCTTATTCAATGGCTTTACAAATCTTCAATTCATACGAAAGTACAGCCAGGACCCTAACCTCAGCTATGAAAGCTCGCTTTGTCTATGATTACAGCTGGCATCGCTTAGCCAGCCACCTGTTATCAATTACTTTATTTAGCATCATAGAATATTTTGCCCTGCTTCATAAAGCCTTTCAAGTAAGGTTTGACAGGAATTATTATTATTATTATTATTTCTTCTTCCCTTTTTCACTTTAAATCAAAAGAAACTAAGATAGAAGTGAGCTTCTTTTTAAAATTTTGCCAGCCATCTAATGAGTTATACCTAGAAAGTAAAATAATCAGTATTTTGTGTCAGTAAGCCACCTATCAGCGTTCTCTTTCAGCACAGCCCAGCGGGTGCTGTAGGAGCTATGAAGTTGTGAGCTGCCAATTTGTCTGTGTGATGCTCCACTGTTTATCCTATCTCAGTGCCTCTGTCAGAACTCTGTGTAAAGGATGTTTTTCAAATATCAAAAAGTTGTGTCAAGTTCCATTGATTTCAATAAATTAAATAGTCAATGGATCCATCATGTAATAACCATTTATAAGGGAGAAGTCAAACCGAACATGATGGAAGCCTTGTTTACATGGGACATGGGTTAAAATGTTGAAGCAAAACTGATAAGCAAAGAATAATTAGACATCAACAAAATACCAGTCAGTGGGACACTGTCAATAAATGCAATCAGGGTGGCTAAAGAGTTCAGCTATAAGAAGCCGAGGAACACTGCAGATGGCACAGCTGGCTTCCCAGGTATGCAAACAACATAAGAGAGAAATCCCCCTCTATCGCTTTCCCTAAACGAAAACTCAGGACCTGGGAGAACCACTAGGAAAGCACACCACTTCCTTTCAGGCAGATTGCCTTCTATTCCTTCCTAGACTGTGGCTTCCAACTAGACCAGCAAAGTTTAATTCATTTTATAATTACGTTGAATTTACAAATTAGATGAGAAATTTCTCATGTGAACAACATAATTACTAGACTAAAAAAGTAAACTTGAGAGCATTTTCCCTTAGAAAGAAACTCATGTTCTTCTTTAGTTCATTATGTGGTTGCAAACTAATTCTCAAAGATGCTTAGCCTGGTGCCTTTGTGAGACTCACAACCATAGTAGCGGGTGTATCTCTGACTCATTTATCTGCCTTTGAGACTCTTTTCCTGCTACTGGGTTGCCTTGTCCAGCCTCAATCTGAAGGGTTTTGTCATGTCTTATTATATCTAGTTTTGTCCTGTTTGGCTATCATCTCTTGGAGGTCTTCTCTTTTCCAAAGAGAAAATGGAGCGAGGAGTAGATTTGGGGAAGAAGGGAGGTGAGAAAGAGTGAGTAGGAGCAAAAGGAAGGGAAACTGAGATGGGTATGTATTATATGAGAAAAGAATATGTTTTCAATTTTAAAAAGTGCCATGCTCAGGTTTTTTGTTTGTTTGTTTGGTTGGTTGGTTTTTTTTTTTGTTTTGTTTTGTTTTGTTTTGTTTTTATCATTCTTATTTGGCACACATAAGGCCAAGCATAGTGTAGCCCAAGAAAATGCTACCTTACAGTTTCCTGGTCAAAGGTAATCCCAAACTCACAGCAGAGTTACTGAAGCAGACCAGACACTGGCTTTACATGCTGTCAACAGCCCAGAAAGGAACATTTCCAGTGTAAGAGCCTGTTGTCGTTCACTATATAACATTAGATTCTATGTAGACTTTAAAGTTACAATCTCCCACTGTGATAATTTGAATAACAATGGTCCCCTGAAGCTCATATGTTTGAATGTTTGGCTACCAGAGATTGGAGCTATTTAAAAGGAGTAGGAAGTGTGAACTTCTTGGAGTTAGTATATCACTGGAAGTGACATTTGAGGTTTTAAAATCCCAAGCCAGGTCCAGATCTTTCTGTCTGTCTGTCTGTCTGTCTGTCTCTCATCTACTTCTCCAGCTTCTGCCTGAATCCCAACATGCCTGTCATGAAAATAATGGACTAAACCTCTGAAACTCTAAGCAAATTCTCAATGAAATACTTTTTCTTATAAGAACTGCCTTGGTCATGGTATCTTTTCACAGCAATAGAACACTAAATAAGATATATACCTTATTCAAAAATATTTTATCCTTAGTCCTCAATAACAACTTTGTTCATTGTTTATCTCATTTCTTGAAGTTTTCGGATAAAATGCGTATACATTGGAAATTTTGTGGTTTTCTTTTTTTTCTTTTGTTATATAAAAGTTAAGCTATCACTTTAAAAAAGGGCATGGTTGATTAAGCAAGTTCATGAAATGTTAAAAATAACATTGGTTGATATTAAAGACACAGCAATATGAAGAAATCTCTTGTCCACCATCACTACTATACTTTCAAACTAGTAAGGTTATCTTGCTGGAGCTGGAAAGTAGGGATCCCTATTGACGACCGTCCCCAATTACCTGAATCCCTGATATTTCTGTGGTGTGTCTCCTCTGTATTTCACAAGCCAGTGACTATGAGCTCTAGCTAGACAAACCAAGGGTCTTGAAGGACAATTCATAATAGATCCTGCCCTCTATCAAATACCAGGGTTGATGATGCTATTATCACTGGATTTTTCTTCCAGCTTTCCTTTCTGTGACCCAACTGACAATTCAGTAGAGGTCTCACAAGGTCAAGATTAACACTGGGATGCATATTGTCAAGTTCTGTAGAATGGATTGAACACCATATAATAGGTTTCTTCTAGTCAGTTGTAGTACAACATTACTAAGCTTTAAAAGTTCAAAGGTAAGGGGGGACTTTGATTGGAATTCTGTTCTTTGATGCAGAATGGATACTAATGATTTACTGGAGAGTGATTCAACTCCTTCACAGGTAACCAAGACTCATATAAATTAGTATGCATGTCAACCTTATTGCTCTTTTATCTTGAACAACAGTATTCAGGAAATAACCTTTTTGAACCAATGAACAGCAGCAATCTGAAGTATGACAAATATAGAATTCTGCCTCAATTTAATAATAGGTCTCATTATCAGACTACGTGGTTTTGCATTGCTGATGTGTCAGAAGAGGGCACGTTGTCATTATGTACTTTATTCATCAGTAAACATTAATTCAAAAATCTCACATATCTGTAGGAATATATAAATGTAAAGGGACATAAACATTTTGTTCTATTAGCTCACCTCTGGTATTTATATTAATAAGGCTTTCTAGTTCAATTATATCCCTGTTGTCAGCAAAATTGAAGGTGATAAAACTGGTCTGTGGCATTTTAGGTGGACATGCTGAAGAAACATGGCTTCACCAATGTTGCTCTTCTGTCAATCTCATTATGTATGGAATTTTATTTATAGAACCGGTTCCCATTTTATTTGCAAAGATGCTAAGAATTGACATCAAGTCAACACAGAAATGGATAACTGTGTCAGTAATGTCAATCTCTACTCTACAGAGAATGGTAGCAGTGATTATTATAGGGTCTAGAGTTACTAAGGTGACCATCAGTAAATTTTCTCATCATTGACACCAGCATGTGTTACCTGTTGTGAGACACACAGCATTAGAAGAAAGAAAGATCCCGGGGCATGGTGAGATGACACCCTAGTAAAAATACAAAATAACTGCAGTATCACTGGGCAATAAGAAGAGCTGGAAAACAGAAGTGTTCTGATACATGTCTAGTATAGGTTCTCCTTAAGTTTTATCTCTTCAGAACAATATCATATTTTGAAAATTGGAAGATCAGATTAGATGCCTGCTTCTGAAATATCAAAGAGTTTATATTAAAACAATATATTAAGGCTGGGTGTGGTAGCAAATACATTTAAATCTAGCACTTAGGATCTAGATACAGGTAGGTCTCTGCGTTTGGGGCTAGCTTGATCTACCTAGTGAGTTCTATGACTACTAGGGCTTTGCAGAGAGACACTCAAAAGAAAAATCAAACAATCACAATTGTCTAGAAAAAGCACTTCAGTATGCTTGAATGTCTATGGATAAAGATACAGATATGGATATGTAGAAGAATGACAGTTTCTATGACCTGACCAGGAGATTCCAAGGACGGGCACAGAGCAGGTTCAGTAGGAATGAGTGCAGCAGGGTGGAACAGACTAGGGACTAGTCCAGTGTAGATCCACGTAAGACCTAAGAAGTCTTTAAAAGGGGTGCTAGACACACAGAAATGGAGCTAGAGCAGCTAGTCTTGTCTCTCTTATGCCAGCCTCGGTACAGGGGTGCATCTTCTGGAAGCTGCTAGAATAATCATGAGTTATGCTGCATGCTGGGTTCCTGTAGACTCTCTGGCTAGCTGCAGTACAGAAGAGTGTTTCCTGACAGTGCCCCCAAACACCATGTACTACTGTCATGGACTAACCTGAGTAATGCCGGTAGCCAATGGCAGTGGCACTGAGATTTATCTCTACTGCATGTACTGGCTTTTGGGGATCCTATTCTCTTAGTTCAGCCTAGATGTAGTGGGGGAGGGGGCTTGGACTTTTCACAAAAGCAAAGCACCTTACCCTCTCTTAGGATTAGGTAGGGGTGGGGTGGGAGGGTGTGTGGAGGGAATGGGAGGAGGGGAGGGAGTGGGAATTTGTATTGGTATTTTTTTTAAAAATCCAATAAATTAAAAAAAAAGAAATTATACATTTCTAAAGAATTGGCAAATGTGCACTCATTTTCCTGTTCCTCTTAGTTTCGTAAAATATGGAGAATCTGAGCAGAAGATTCATCTCAAGGATTCCACCCTGGTGCAAAATTCCCAGATCTGTATTCACATCAGGCCAGCTTCCTGATGTCCAAGCTCCTATCCCAGGAAGCTGAGCTGAGTTGCAAGTGGTGAGCTTGCCCTTTTTCGGGCAGGAGCCTTGACCCCTGCTTCCCCTGAATGCACCGTGGATATTAGAGCTTGTCATGAGTGAGAAGTCTCCATTTGAGCTTTACTATGTGTGCCTCACTCTTCAATAGGGCACCCCTCATCCTAGTTGACCCTCACCAAATACTGAACCTAAACGTACAACGTAGCCAATTGTCAGGATCCACACTAGCCAATCTGTAACAGGTGTCTTTTTGCATACTTACTATAAGGGTCCCTCAGTCTTTGTCCATTGCTCCCAGGGAAAGCTCATATTAATATCTTTATTCTGAAGCTCTCAGTAAGCAGCCCTGAGAAAGACACAAGGGTGGCTTCAGGTTCTAATTAGTCACACAGCAAAATTATGTATTGGCCCCTAGCACTTTGCAGCCATCAGAATCTGTTTCCACTTAGTCATGGCCTGTCCCTAAACTCTTATGGTTCCAACAGTTCTTAGAAGGTAGAGGATCTTAATATCATTTAGGAATAATTTTAATCTCTTAATTTCAGTGCTAGAGAAGCACTTGCTGCAAGCTATACCTTCTTGAGTTTCTCATTGCTGTTTACAAGGATAGCATATGGAATGAATTAGTAAAACACTCACTTGTTAGGGCTGTAAGTCTGGGATCCTCTGCTGCGATGACCGCATTGCTGAAAATCATGACATTTTCTGGGATTGATTCTTTGCAGAAACCTCCTAAAGATTCACTTATAAAGTTGCTCAGTAGTTGGCCACTGTTTCCTTGCAGCTATGGGCTGAGGTCTGTTTTCCTGCTGGCTGTCTACCAAAGTCCACCCACGGCTCCTGGGGCTGCCCACACTCTTTGACTCATGTCTCTCCATCTCCAGGAGATCACATCAGATCCCAGACATCTTCAAATTATTCTGACTTCCTATTTTGGCATCAATCATAAAAGTTTCTCTACTTTGAAAAATTCCTGTGGTTATATTAATCCCACCTGGGCATCTATATATCTCCCTTTTTAAACTCACTCAAGTGCTAGGGTTTAATTGCATAGCCCCTAGAAAAGGTATGTTCAAGTTCTAACCTACATTATATCACACTGTGATCTTATTAGGAGAAAGAGTCCAGTGGGGGAAAAAAAGTCAAAAATCATAAGGATGGAGAAGTCCTAATGCACACTGATGGTATCTTTGTTGAAGGACAAAAATCCGTCACAGAGGTAGACATACGTGGGAGAAGATGATTCAAGATGTCCAGAAAGAGAATGAGCTGATAAAATGACAATCTAGGGGTTGCCACGTCTTCCTTGACACCATCAGATGTTAAGAAGAGGAAAGTGAGTATTGTACTCAGATCCTGAGCAGAGTTCTGCTGACTCTTTCAGATATTTAGCCTCCATTTCAATGAGGCAATCAATTTATGGTGTAGGAGGTCCTTCTTTCTATGTGTTGTTTGTATTGGTTAATGAATAAAGAAACTGCCTTGGCCTGATAGGGCAGAACGTAGGTAGGTGGGAAAGATAGAACTGAATTCTGGGAGGAAGAAAGCACAGTCAGGTGATTCCATGGATCTGCTGGAGACAGATGCTGGGAATTTTACCTGGTAAGCCACTGCCACATGGCGATACACAGATTAAGAGAAATGGGTTGAATTAAGATGTAAGAATTAACCAATAAGAAACTAGAGCTAATGGGCCAAGCAGTGTTTTAATTAATACAGTTTCTGTGTGATTATTTGGGGGCTAAGCTAGCCAGGTGGCCCGGACGAACAAGCAGCCCTCTCCTACCAACAAACTTATGTCATTTTAAGCTACCCAGTTCTGAGTGTTTTTCCAGAGTAGCCTTTGGAAATAGATACACTGTGCTGTTAATCAGAGTTTCACAACAGCAAAAAAATATCGGAAAAAAAGAGAAAGAACCAGATATTGTGGCTCACAGATTTAGCGATTTTAGTTCATAGTCATTTGGGTCAAATACAGTGACAAGTGGAAACCAGAAGCAGGGAGGCTATTTACAGGGTGGTGTCCAGGAAAAGAAGGTGACAGAGAAGAGGAAAGAGAGTGATACAGAGATAGAGGGAGAGAGAGTCCAAGGAAGCCCCCAAAGACACATCCCAGTGACTCATTCTTCCAAAGAGGCTCCAGCATTTGAAGTTCCACAACATCCCAAAGTAACAGCACCACTCAGAAGTCATCAGCATCATGAGCCTCCGGAAAGCATCTCATATGTAAACCACAGCATATACCACATAACACACCAGTACCAAAGAAGTTCCATCAGATCTGAAGGTTCTGAGGGTTATGAAAGGTACACAATAAAAGTTCCCACAAGTTCTGCCTACCATTCATATCCCATAGCCTTTCAAAGAACCTGTTCAAGAGTATTCTGTTCTTGATTTCTCTAACATCCTTTTCTCTTATCCAATCTTTTTCTCTCTATACAGGAAACAGATCACCAATTCTTTCTCAGGTCAATGCTCTGTCTTTGTTCTCTCAGAGGAATTTCCAACTGGTTGACTAATACTATCATGGTTACTATTTCACTTGCAGAAAAATAAGATGATAAACAAAGAAAAGCATCTAAATTCTTTTTTGCAAGTTGCCAATACCACAGCTGGAAGGGTATCTATTTAACTTAAGTGCTAGCAGTACTGAAAATGAAAGCTTAGTGGTGGCGTTAGGTTGCACAGGAAGATCTTGTGCACAGTGGAAAACCAGAGAAGTGTTTCTCCTTAAGTAATACCAGATGTAAAATCACTTCACTTGCTAAATACAACATCTTAGTTGAACCTTCCATTTGCTTGGAATAAAAATGAGGAGTACTGAGCATTGTCTTTCAAAGTTTCAGCCAACTTTGTAATTCCCTACCTAGAAAGGAGGATATGGGGCCTCCCTGCAGCCACAGTAAATTTTTTTCTGTGTATGACTGCTAAAGTCCATCTAGAACTACAGACAGCCCACCCTACCTTCGCCTGTTTACTCCATAATCTTTGTGTAAACTTCCCTTTTGTGTCGTTTCTGGTACCTAAGAACATCAACCTCTCCCCCTTTGCTAAAAGTTTTCCCTATACTTGATGCTACATCATTCTCTATAAGAGCACCGGAGCATCTATGCGGGCCGGAGCCCAAGGACCTAAGTCTGGCCTGAAAAACCTTTCCCACAAAGTCTGCATGGGAACAGAGCCACAGCATTTGTAGTCTTTGAGGCAGACATTGAACAAACATTGCTGGATCATCAGGGTGCATGACCATGGTGTCTGCTGGTCTTCCAGGTACTGAGAATGTGGAACAAAATACAGGTAAGAATAAAAACAATATGACTCATCCAGATAAGTCATGTGATAAAACTCATAAGGGAACAGAAGCCACAGTTTCAGAAAGATAGAGGTACTGAGCAAAGAAGGTGGGAAAACAGACAAGGAGAAGCTAGAGGACACAGCGCTGATGCAATCAGAAATGGTGCAATGGTGCAGGCTCTAAGCTACACCTGAAGCTGCTCTTGAACCTCTAGAGCATCAGAAGATTTAGCAAGATTACAAGCAATGGGCCTCCACGACTCAACTCCTCTTAATATCAGTCCAGACTACCTAAGTTTGTAGAGTATTTGCCTTAATATTTCTCATTTTCTAACATTCCATCTGTTACATCTTGAAGTAGGACTTCTAACCTCATCCTAAATACATAATCATTTTAGCTTAAATTATTGTATTTCAGATAAAAAGACTGTTAGTATTTGCCATGTTATTAGAGGCATTTTGATTTTATAAGGTAGGTTTCTGATATTAAAAATCTTAAAGCATTTAACACAAACTGTATACGATATAAATTTTAAGAATCTCCAAATATGTTAGAAAATATATGATGTGGTGTTTGGTGTTCTCTTTCAAATAGATTTTATCTTGGATATCACATACTAATTTTTTCCCCAAGAAATACTGTAAACAAGCACCTATACAATTGCTACCAATCTAAAAAGAAATAGGAAGTCCTTCTTATGTTCTTCTTCCAATAACTACGTTTGTTCTCCTTTGTAAAGGTAAATACTATTCCGAATTTTGTTACTAGTCCATACTTTTCATTGTGCAATTTTTAATTTGTTCTTTGCTGTTATACTTGCTTCATATTATGACTATAACTCAGTCCTTTATGCTCATTGCTGTTGCTATGGATCACTACATTATGTTTGTCTAATATATTGTGAAGGAATTTGGGTTTATTAACTGTGGTGTGTTATAAAGAGTATGAGAGTTCTGGTTTCGACTCCTACATGTAAAGATTGTAAGTTGTTAATCTCATCTATGCTGAGAAAAATCTATATGCATCAGAAATCACCAGCTTTACTTTTTTTAAAAAAATTTTTGGGTTTTTTTTTTTTTTTGAGAAAAGGAAAAAAAAGTTTCCGCCTCCTCCCAGCTTCCCATTTCCCTCCCCCTCCTCCCACCCTTCTTCCCCTCCCCCCACTCCTCTCCTCCTCCCTCTCCAGTCCAAAGAGCAGTCAGGGTTCCCTGCCCTGTGGAAAGTCCAAGGTCCTCCCCCCTCCGTCCACGTCTAGGAAGGTGAACATCCAAACTGGCTAGGCTCCCACCAAGCCGGAACTTGAAGTAGGATCAAAACCCGTGCCATTGTCCTTGGCTTCTCATCAGCCCTCATTGTTCGCCATGATCAGAGAGTCCGGTTTTATCCCATGCTTTTTCAGCCACAGTTCAGCTGGCCTTGGTGAGCTCCCAATAGATCAGCCCCACTGTCTCCGTGGGTGGGTGTACCCCTCGTGCACCCACCCACTTTTCTTGAGCCCCTCAGAAAACTGAAGCTTCAGGACAATCTCCTCCCACCAAATCTGGAGCCTCTGGAGCTCACAGCTGAGTGAACACAATCTACTAGAGCCCTGAACCAATATCTAGACTTAATAGTGAGAAATCCATAGACAATGTGTAAGCTGGCCTAGCTCAAGAGTAGAAGATCCTTATGGTTTTCACAGGATCCTTCTGGAAGAGGGGGAAAGTGATCACTGTATTTCAACCCATTCCTGTTTAGGACAGACATTATCTCCCGGGATAGACAAAGAGTAGTTTCAGATATTTTATATCTTCCAAATGAAGGGAGGAATTTCTCATAATTGTATCCTCTTTCAGCCTTCTCTTCCCACTGGAGGAGGGGGAGTTTGAGAGTCAACAAGAACCACAACCTCAAAAAAGTGGATTGAGACCACGAAATCTAGACATGGAAATAGCAGGGTGAGGAGGAGCAAGAATCTTCTATCAGTGCAGAAACACTTTTTGAAGAAAACTTGGGAAGTCCCAAAGTCCCAAATTCACAAGTCTTTTGAAAAACTAAACTTGGGAGATTTGTTGGAAATTATAAAAAATTATAATTTGAGGATTGTAAAATCCTCATTTTCTTGCTTTTACCACCATATCAGCAGGGCTCCAGTATAATAGCAACACTTTAAAGTTGAAAATCTGCAAGGAAGAGATTTTTTTTTGAGACAGTAATTAGGGAATCCCCTAAATCAAGAATGGACAGAAAAACAAGGGCATTATAGAAATTAAAAGCCTCCAGCACTTGTAGCCATAGCAAACATAAACAATGTAGCCAAATGAATACAAAATTTCCTATTACAGCCTGTTTCCCTCAACTCCTATCATCTGATACAATATGCCCAACATTCCAGCAAAACGACACAAAGAGGGAAAGAACGCAATTAGTGAACACAAGGCAAACATCAGACCTGGCCTTGATTCTGACACAAATGTTGGAACTCTCCGATAGTGAATTAAAATGACTGCATGGTATTGGCTCTCGTGGAAATGGGACATAGCATACCAGCCAAAGCAAGTGGATACTCTAAATAGAGGCCAGGATAGGGAGGCAAGAAAAAATCAAGACAAACACTGAGTCAAAAGCACATTGACAGACTTCAGTGGGCTCATCACCCACATGAAATAGCCAGTGTGAGTGTTAATAAACTTCCAGATATGTCAGTAGAATTACAAGGCAGTAGTAACTATGAAGTAATGTGAAAATGAGTGTGTGTGTTTTCTCACATTGCTCCATGTATATGAATTCTGCAGGAAGAGGAGAAAGATATGGATGAAAGGTTTAGATCATGTTATGTTTATATGTGCCTTCCAATCTGTGCATGGGCATGCGTGTTTCCCCTGGAGTTTTACAGCTTCACCTTCATGCCAGGCTGCCTCCAGCCATGAATTCATTTCAGTGGCCATCTGGAAGTTCTTTCCCTCCAATCCTGACATCCTGACTTCTTGATTAGAGTATTTCTGGTGACTGAAATACCGCTCATTTCGGACATTGTGTCGTGAAATGATTGTTCGTGTCTTTTGCCTTCTCTCATTGTTTTTATCTTATGATCAGTAGGAGCTCTTCCAAAGTCCAGATACATGTCCAGTCTACTCCTGGTTCACCCTGACCTACTCTGTGCCTCTGCTCCTTCGATTCCATGGAGCGCTGAAAGGTGTTGCCAGGCTCCCAGCCTCTCTGCTACTTCTTTCATGATCAGCAGGTGATGCTGAGAAGGAGATCTGACCCAAATGCTGCCCTGGACTTCCCTGCACTTCCCCCCATATATTGACCCCATAATTCCTCACCATCTTGTTAGCTTATCAATGCTTTCAAGCAGATATTTTCATTTGCCTTCAACATTTCTAGCTCTTTGCAGCATAGAGTTGCACTGAATTATCTTATCTACCATTGCCAGGAGTGGAAGCCCCAGTCAGATGGAACCTGCAGTCACACTGTTCACACTCTTCCCACTCGGCTGTGAAAAGTCCAACGGTGTTGAACACTCACAGTTTGACATGGAGGCAATGGGTACTGAATCTGACCTCACTATTTAATCTTCTTCCATGAAAAGACTATTATTTCTTTGTATATAATGCTTAGTGTTTCAATATTCTAACCTCTGTTTAAAGCCCTGGAAACACCTAATGATGAATTACTACTGTATGATAACATCATTTGAATTTTTAACTCTTTTTTTTACTAACATTACTGTTATTTTTTCTGTTTTCCATTTATTCTTTTCTCCTAGAATGCATCCAGAATGTAGCCTCCTCTCCTTTCACTCCTTCTAACCCACCCCCTTACCTCGCCTGTACCCCAGTTCCCTTCCTTTCCCTTCAGAAAATAGAAAGCCTCCCAGGGACATCAGCTGAACACAGCATACCAAGATGCAGTAAGACTAGACACAAACCTTCTGATTCTTTCTGTATAGCCTCAGACATAATACTCAACTTTGCCAATACTACCCTACTTCTCACCAAAAGGCCAAGAGTGTTATGATTATGATAATGGTTTTGTGACATTGTATGTTGTTAAGTGTATAAAAAGCTGCCTGGAACAAAGGACAGATAGAGTTAGAAAGGAATACTAGATACTACAGTGCTCTGTGCTTCATTAGCATAGGATACGACATAAACAGCATCAACAGTCCTATGAACAGATTAGAAGTAGGAATAGATCTGACCAAATCAAATAGAACTTTAAGCACTCTTGGTTGAGACATTCTATTGAAGATATTCGAACTTTCAAGCAACTCATGGGCACATATCACTCTAAGGATGCTTATCTAAAGTGAGACTGTGGGCAGCTAGAAACCTCACCTGCTGTAAACAATTCTGCTTGCTGAAGAGAGTGATGATCTAGTAACTCAACTTGCTTTAATTTTACCTTTAGCGGGTTCTAAAACGCAAGACTGCATTTCTAGTAGATGTAAGGGTTACTGGGCTACAAAGAAAAGATATTTGGTAAAAAAATAACTTTTTAAACTATTATGATATAAATTAATATAATTACATCATTTCTTCCTTCTCTTTCATCTCTCCAAATCCTTCCATGAGCCCCTGCTTTCTCTCTTTTGAATTCAGTCTTTTTTCTTTGTTTCTTTATTGTATATACATACATAAATGTGTGTATGTATATGTGTGTGTGTGCTCTGATTAGTTTTATGTCACACTTGACACAAGTTAGAGTTATTTGAGACTCAATAGAGAAAATGCCTCTGTAAAACTGACTTGTAGGTAATTCTGTAGTAGATTTTTTTGGTTAATAATTGATATGTGAAGACCCAGATTACTGTGGGTGATGTCACCCTGGGTTGCTGGTTCTCGATGCTGTAAGAAAAAAAGCTAGGAGAGCCATGATTAACAAGTTAGTAAGCAGCATTTGCAAGACTCTCCTTCAATTCCGACTCCAAGGTTCCTGCCTTAAATTCCTTCTCTGACTTCCCTTCATGAAGGACTGTGATGTGGACATGAAATTAGAAATAAACCATTGCTTCTTCAAGTCTGTCTTGATCATGGTGTTTTATCACAGCAATAGAAACCCTCACAGAGCTGGCCTTTTGGTTTTGGTGTACGTTTCCCTGGGGAAGACTATTTCTCTCATTCCCAAAATTCTTCAGTTGTCTGTAGTTTGTTGTCTGGGGTAATGGAGACAGAGACTGCTTCTTCATTTTCCAGCTGCCTAGGACCAAATTAATCTCATATAGAACCTATATTAATTACAATGCTGCTTGCCCTGTTAGATTGGGGTAATGGAGACAGAGACTGCTTCTTCATTTTCCAGCTCCCTAGGACCAAATTAATCTCATATAGAACCTATATTAATTACAATGCTGTTTGCCCTGTTAGATTGGGCTTATTATTAACTAACTCTTCCATCTTAAATTAAACCATTTCTATTATTTTGTACTGCTACGGGGTGTGGCCTACCGGGTAAGGTTCTGGCATGTCCTTCTCCTTTGGCAGCTACATGACACCTCTTTGACTCCGCTTACACACACACACACACACACACACACACACACACACACACACACACATATCAGATTTCCTGTCTGGTTATATTGTGCCCTACTATAGGCCCAAAGCAGCTTTTTTATTAACCAATGGTAATAAAACATATTCACAGCATACAGGGGGGAAATCCCACAGCAGAGTGGGAGGCATGGGAGCTTTCCCCCTTTCACAATAGCTTGTCTTTTGGTGTCCTTGTCCAACTCATGTTTCGGCAGCTGTGTTTGTAGACGTCATGGGGACAGTTTCTCTAGCATTTCTAGAAGACACACTCTCACAGCAAACTTCCTGTTCCTCCAGCTCTCACAATCATCCTGTCACATTTCCAAACTGATTCATGAGCCTTGAGCGCAGCTATGTTATAAATGTATCAGCGGTGACTGGGCGCCACAGCTTTGCATTTTAATTTGTAATGGTTGTCTGGAATGGTGCCCATATGTTGCAAAGTGATGTTTCCTTGGTAAATGATGAGGACTACAGCTATCTGCAGGTAGAAAGATAAAATATTCCGAATATACCTAGGGATTGACTATTCTGACTTAATTAAGCAACTGTTGTAGAGTCTCAAGATCAATGACTTCTCTAGCTCAAGGTATGTGGCTAGGTTACCATTGCCAGGCATGCTTTCCCTCTTGTTGAGCAGGTCTTAAGTCTAACTAGAGAGATGCTGGTTTCCATCAAGACAAGCATTCCCCTAATAAACCCTTAGGGTTATCATTCTGTGCTGGCTCTTGATATGGTTCATAGGCATCACAACTGAAAAAATACTCTTGAATGCTTTTCTTCTTTGAAATCTTGCATGGTGCCTTCCGGTACCAGGAAAGTTAGCCCTCAGGGAGGAAGCTTTCAGGTCTGATCCAGCTCAGTTTTTCTGTGACTTGTTTCTGAAGTACATGGTGTCTTCAGTACTAGGGACTTACTTTCTGTCTCTAGGTGGCAACCAAGGGCAAGAGCAATAGCTTTTATGTTTTGGGAATCTCTTGGACAACTTTGACCAACAATTCAAAAGAGGGTTTCTCATGTCTGGTGTTTGGGGATTTTGTTCACATAGTCTATGACTCTTTTTTTTTAATGGTACAAAAGCCCTTCTTTAATAGCACCATGGAGGCTTAAATACCCAGCAGACAATGGCCAACAGATGAAAATCCCATCCTTTGATCCTCTAGGCAAGGCACAGCTTTTAGTAACTTCAATTAGAAGGCGCTAGCAGAGACGAGCAGCTGAAGGCCAGGACTCCAATTGGTCCCAACACTTAAGTAGCAGAAAATATGTTTAAAGCATACTTTTGATAAAGAACTGTTTCTAAAATATACAGAAAGCTAATAGCCAGCATTCCAAATTAATATCACCTATGGAAATATTGGCAGATATTTCACTAGAGAAATGATGTGGGATTACTAAACATGTGACAACTCATTCATTGTCATTAAACATGATCACCTGTATAATTCACAAATAAACTGCAAAGTGATTATAAAAAATCCTTAAGAGAGTTAATATTTTAAAATATACATTAGTAGTAGTAGTAGTAGTAGTAGTAGTATTTGGTAGCAATCACTAATAGGAACAAATTTCCTGTTGAATTTTAATTAGATGATAACCTGGATATTAATCATACAAGGAATGAATAACAAGAACTCTAAAAGCTATTGGCATATGCAAAACTCAGGGATTTTGCATACATACCTACATGCATACCCACACACAAGTGTGTGGGTATGCATGTAGGTATGTATGTAAATTTTTTGAAACAGTTTCTCTGAATAACTTTGGTGCCTGTCCCGAAACTAGATATTTTTTACTAGACTCGCCTTAAACTTAAAGAGATCCACCTGCCTCTGCCTCCCAAGTTCTGGGGTTAAAGGCCTGCACCACCACCACCTGGCTATTTCTCTTAAGATAGTAAACAGTGCCAGGTGTGGTACCACATGTGTTTGATCCCAGGGCTGGGGGGTCTGAGGCAGACTGATCTTTATGAGTTCTAGGCCAGCCTGGTTCTAGGACAGAGTCAGTTCCAGGACAACCAGAAACCCTTGTCTCGAAAAAACAAATACAGAATAAACAGTGTCATAATAAACCAAAAAGTGATGTTTGAATGAATAATTAAAAAGCTGAGAAGTCCATATAAGTTCAAAAATTAGTAAACAAAATTAGTGTTACTGCTAAACTAAATTTAATCTCTGGGTCACAGTGAGTAAATACTAATGTATCTATGACAAATGATTAGAAACAAGAGATAAAAACCATCTAGAAAACATGAAAAAAAAGAATTAGTAGGAGGGTTCAGGGCTGTATACTCCCTTAAATAACCTAATTGACATCATCTGTAGGGTGGGTTCATTTAGAACAAAATTGATATAGGAACCAAATAAACTCATTTAGTCCCCAGTCTTGGGAGTCTATGTGGAGAATGGAATTTCTGATGAAGAACTTTGATGAAATTTTAATTCTGAGATATTGAAGCTGTGCAAGATCTCAAGGATCATCTAAAATCAACCTACTCATTTAACAAATCAGAAACCTGAACCCCATAGGAGTATAGGCAAGGGCACACAACTCTTCAGATGTAGAACAGGGACAAAATGCCAGACCTCCTGACTCCACAAATGGCATTCTTATCATGGGACAACAATTGACTTAAATAGGCAGACTTCTATCTAATAAGCAAAAAATTCCCAAAGAACATCTTTATGTAAGTTATGAGGCAGTTGAGAAAGCAAATATTCAGAATCTTAATGAAATCAAGATGAGATTAATGAAAATTAAGAAGGCAGGCTAATAATGGTGACAGGCAAAAATTAGTAATCAAATAGTTAACATACCATCATCATTTCCCTCATTTGCATTAAAATTAATAAATTAGTTTAGATGGAATTTGGCATGGAGTCAGAGTTTCATATAGATATATACCTCTTCTATCTCTTTAGGATTCTGGGAAGAGTCCATCATTCCAAGAAGCAGGAGAAATAAAAGCAAATGCAAATGGGCAATCATATTAATTTGAAAAAACTGAGGGGTAACTAGTTGTTCTATGAACACCTAGCTTAAAAATGTAGACCTCAAAATTCCATTTTATAAATATACTTTCTACAAACTAAAAGAATTTGTGGGCATGGTAGTTTGCAATGAGCATTTCTGTCATGGCAGTGAACAGTCATAATTATACAATACTCTCAGTCAAAACAATGCCTGTTGTTGCTGTCTGTCGCATTTGAGAGCTTGTTCAAAAATGTGTCTACAATGTCAAGGCATTCACCATGGTAAAAAACAAAATACATAAAAATACTGAGAATCATTTTAAAACATAAGTTCTAGGTTCCAATTTTTTTTAAAAAAAATATATATAGGATAAAAGGGACTTAGAACTTTCTGTTTTCAAGCATTCATATGATCAATAAATCAAACTCACCCACAAATTTCAATGTTCATGACTGAGTTGATAGTATGGTAAAATCATATATTCACTACAGTGCCATGATCTCAATATAGCCAAGATCTCCTTGCATATAATCTAATTTCATCATTACAACTCATACTACCTGATTTGAAGACTTAACTGTACACGATACAATTGTCAAAACCATGTGGAGATTTCATTAGGAATAGAAATGTAACTAGATTAAATGCAATGGGAAATGCAGAGCAACATGTATTTATTTAGACTTACATGATTTTTTGCATTATAATTCTGGGAAAGGAAAAACAGTTTTTAAACAGGTGCTGTTGAACACGCGGGTATCTGCATGGGAAAGAAACGAATTTGATTCTTATTCATATTATATACAAAAGTCACATCTCGGTGAAACAGCAAGCTGTACATAAGCTTTAAAACTCTAAAACTTCTAGATGAAAACATAAAAGGAATCTTTATAGCCTTAGAGAAGGTAAAGCTCTATATAATATAACAGCTTAAAACAGAGCGTTTTGTAAAAGTGAGAAATTAGAGTATAAAAAATTTCTTCTACAAGAAACACTATAATTAAGTAGAAAATTCAACCTGGAACACTATTAATAAAGTAGAAAACTCAGGACCAAACACTACTAATAAAATAGAAAAATCAACCCCAAACTGAAAATGCTTATGACAACATATATATATATGGCAAACAACTTATAAACTATAAATCTCTTCTAACTCAATGAAAAGATAATCCCGTTGTAAAACGATATTCATGGTCTGGAAAAATAACTCAGCAGATACAAGTATTGGTTACTCTTCTCAAATCCAAGTTCCATTCACAGCACCCACGTAGCTACTCACAACCATCTTAATTCCAGGTCCAACCGATCCAATGCCCTCTTTTGGCCTCTGTTGGAACTGCATATATGTGGTGAACAGACAAAACACTCAGTAAACACTTCATATATGGTTCTCTTCCCACTGCTTCTCTGAAGAGACAAGCTGGTCCTTGCCTCTTCTTTCTCTTTCTCTCTGTATTTCTCTTTCTCTCTTATCTCCCCTTTGCCCTCCTCTCAATAAACTCTTCATTTAAAAATACAACACTCGTATACACATAAAGTAAAAATAAACAAAATCTCAAAAATATTTAAACTTAGGAAAAGATTAGGACCTATCATAAAAGAAGGCATGCAGGTGGCTTGAGAGTATACTAAAAGGTACTCAGTAGTAATGGATATTTGAAAGTGCTAATTAAAAGAAAAATGAAATGTTGTATTGAGCTCGGGGTAAGTGTTAGCATTTAAAAGACCCATATTAGAAACTATCAACATGGAGAAACTAGAACTTTTATGCATTATCCATGGCAAAGTAAATGAGAATGAACTTAAAACTTGTAAGTAACTGCCAATACAAATTAGGATGTTTTCATGTATGTTTGGTTCTACTCTCTGTCTCTGGGTTGTCCAACCTCTGGTTCCTGGCCATTCAGGCTGTATAGGGCATGAGCTTCCTCTCATGGTGTGGGCTTTAAGTTAAATAGATTGATATTCTTCTATACTCATAGGTCACTGCCTTGTCAGTCATCATCAAATAGGTTTCCTCCAGGAACAGAAGCGAGCAGGTACAGAGACCCATAGCCAGACATTCTGTGGAGAAAGAGTCTAAATTGGAGGTCCCCACTGGGTCTCTCCCTTCAGAGCTCAAGGAACCACATGGAAGCAGGTAAGGAAAGACTTTGGGAGTCAGAGGCCGTGGAGGACACCAGGGGAACATGATTCACCGAATCAGCTATCAGGGTACATATGGGCTCTCAAGCATGGGGCCTCCGTGGGTGTACACCTGGTCTTCTGCTTATATTAAAACTGTTAGCTTGGTGTTTTTGTTTGATTGCTAATAATGGGAGCAAGTATATCTTTGATTCTTCTGCCTGCTCTCTTTTTAGACTCAAACCTCCTATTGGGTTGCCTTGTATGTATATGGAAATAGTTTAGTTGTCTAAAACCTTATAAAATGCAGCTTAATTCATAATGGTCAGCTACCGGCTCTTATCTATATCTCAGTTCAAAATGGTGATCCTGCCTCCAGGATGAGATTGTGTGTGAGATCTGTCTTCTCTCATCTTATATTCTTCTCTAGTGCTGGGGTTAAAGGTGTACACCACCACTACCCCTGGTTTCTATGGCAAAATGGTGTGGCTACTGGGATTAAATGTGTGTGTCACCACTGCCCGGTCTGTAAGGCTGATCCGTGCAGCTGTTTTGCTCTCTGTACTTCAGGCAAGCTTCATTTATTAAAATACACATGAAATATCACTACAACTAGTGATCTGAATTCCATACTTAATTGTAAAGGCAAAGAAGAAGCCAAATGAAAGACAAGTGGTAATACTTCCTGGACGTTCTGCCAAGCTCTGCTAGAGTGCACTGTTGCCTCGGGGAGAACGGCACTGCCCGAGTATGAAATATGATAAACATATGGACTACCAGTCCATGAGCAATTCTAGGTCTGCTGGGCAACCAAGTGGAATAAAATGAGCTAAATTCTATATGGTTTAATTTTTGAAACCAAACATTAGGTAGATTGAAGATTTAAATGCGAAATGTAAAAACTCTTTGGTGAAAATGTTTACATATGTCTTTGGGATACCAAAGATATTTCAAATGAAAATAGAAAGTCCCAGTGAGATCACTAAATTAAGTTATGGTAAAATTGGAAACCTCTGCTGAAAGTCCTCCGTTTCTTTAAGCAAGTTCCAAAACTGGGTAAAATAGCTGTGATTTTATAACCAACAAAAATCATATACATCGGCAAAAGATTCCACGCTTCAATATTAAAGAGACAACACTACAGACCTGAGCAGTCACTTTAGAAACCAAACTGTCAATAAAGCTATGAAACTGCCTCAAAAACAACAGTAAATCAAGGAAAGGCCAGCTAAGATCATAAGTAGATATGGTTATAAAGCCCCCAAAATGACAGAAATTAAAAAGACAGATAATACCATTATGATAACTTGCTAACCTGATTATAACTTGACTGTATAGTGCCCTTCATACTGGAAAAAAACTAAGCTTAAATGAAAGTTATAAATACGACACTTAAGATAGCAAACAAAAATAATGAAGGCACAAATATCTAAAATATGCTTATTCAATATGAAAATTTGGGTCAAAACACTTCCATCAATAATAATTTATCTGGCACAATTTTAATGCAATTACTTTTGATTGAGGAGGAAAGGAAAATTTTATTTAAGGTTTAATATACTTTATGAGCATCTTTGTTAGGAAGGATAATTCTGAAAAGAGGTAGTAGCAAAGTGAATGCATACTTTCCCAGATGTTTATATTTACTATGAAATTATTGCAACCAAAGCACTCTGGCACCAATGCAATAATATTCAAATACATCTATGGAATGAAACTGAGCCCAGAAATAAATCCACAGAAATGGCATTTCAGTTCAGTGGGAAATGGTTGGTATATTATTAAATGATCCTGGCATTATTGGCTCTCTCTGCAAGCAAACAAGCTGTACCATCTACCTCTCACCATATGCCACGATGAATTCCAGATGGATAAAACTTTCATGCAAAAATATTTGTGAAAATTTGAAAATTAGAAAATTATGAGAACTTTTCACAACCCTGAAACAGAGAAAACCTTTATGTGCAAGATG
Source organism: Alexandromys fortis (assembly GCF_014885135.2). NCBI lineage: Eukaryota > Metazoa > Chordata > Mammalia > Rodentia > Cricetidae > Alexandromys > Alexandromys fortis. Next base: position 5,763,234 of record NW_026067928.1, read on the forward strand.
TGCTGTTCCAAGGTCATAATTTTCCCTTTTTAAATTGATTCTTCTCCTGCTATGAGTCTTAGCCATATGAGGCCCTCCCCCTATGAATCGACTACTTTTCCTGACCTACCCAACTTTATGTCCTCTTTTCTTTTTCCTCCCATCAAGTCCAATTTGTGCTTCCCATGTGTGTACGCATGGATGTGTGATTTCTGCTGGACCGTGGTTGACCTGCCAGAGGTAATGTTCTTAAGGAACCTCATCCTCCCTCTCCTAGGAGCTATTAACTGTCAAGAATTCCTCAGGTAAGGGTTGGCGCTCTGGGTCCACGTCCTATCTTCATCCAAGTCCTAAATTTAAGGAAGCACAGTTGGACTTTGAAGAATAAAAACATACATGGTAAAACCACTGCAAACAAAGGAAAGACAAATTGACAAAAGAGGAAAATGTTGTTCTATGATAGAGCTACTAAATTTAATAAGCAAAAAGAATGCCTCTGATTTTTTAAAAAAATAGATTAAGTAAACTGATAAAGGCTATAAATATATAATAAACAAAAGGTAAAATTCAATTAGCTAACTAACATGAAAAGATGCTCTGCCTCACTGCTACCTAGAAAAGTGGAAGTTGAAGTTGCAGTTTGAGTATGTCAGCAAAACTTAAAATATGTATAACATCTGAAACGTAGTGAAGACAAGAGAGGGTGAGTCCTCTAATGCTATTTATGTGACTACAAGTTGGTCCAGGCAGCCCTCATAGGAAGGTGACATTAAGGGGTTTAGCAGTTGTGATTAATGTTAAAAAATGAATGCTTTTGATTAAGTCTCACTGCAATGAAACAAAAAGAACCAGAAAATAATGATATGACGGTTGCAACAATAAAAGAGAAGGAAAGAAACTCCTGGAAAGAAAAAAAAATATCATTGACATGGAAATATGTACGTAGATTGAATGGTATCCATTTTACAGTTATAGCTGTTGAAAATTTAAAATGGGACTACAGAAAAAATGAAAAGAAATCAGACTTAGTTTCTATTTACCTTCAGGAATACCAGGGGTAGGTATATTGCTAAACTATATATGATAACACATTTGCAAAAGAACCAACAAGACCATAGATGTGCACAGACACCCATATAAACACCAAGAAAGCCATAGAAATTTAGCATTTATCACTAGAGGAAAAAGTAAGTAAAACACTGCAAGATACAGGCCTAGGCAAGACTCTTCTGAAACACAAAGTCTAGCAGCAGAGAAAACACTCACAAGGATTGGCAAACAGGATTACCTTGGATTCGAAAGCCTCTGCTCAGGACAAGAAGCAATAGGAGAAAAGAGACAGAAACCATGATAGGGAAAAAATCTGACAGCTGCACAGCAGATAGTTAATTAATATCTAGAATATAAAGAATTGCAAAGATAAAAAGCAAAAATATGGGCTGGAAAGATGGCTCAGGGTTAAGAGTACATTCCCACAGACATACTTAAAGGCAAAACACCAATGCACATAAAATAAAAGTAAACAAATTACTTAAAAACAAGCAAAAATACAGTCAATAATTAGAAAGGAAGAGAGGCAGTTTATCAAAAGAAGATATATAAATGGCCAGTAAAGACTTGAAAATGTGCTCAACACCCATGGACATCAGGGGAATTCACATTAACGCTGCTGTGAGGGTCCAGCTCACCCAAGGATCAGAACAATTGTCAGCCAGGACATGAGTGACAGCAAACACTACAGGATGTGAGAAAAGAGGAGCCTTATTCATCACTGGCGAGTACGAATTTGACAGCAATACATCTGGATGTTTCTCAGAAAACTGAAAACAGAACTACCACGTGCCACACCTATATCACACTTGGGAATATAAGGGAAGGATTCTGATCAACAAACTTTAGACACACCCACACACACACATACCACATCCATGTCTATTGTTACCCTATTTCCAATAGTCAGGAAATGCCACCAACCCAAGTGTCTATCAACAGCCAAATGATTAAAGAAAATGTGGCACACGTGAGCCATATGATTTTATGCAGCTACAAAAATGGAATCATGACATTTTTCAAGAAAATGAACACAGCAGGCAATGATTATGGTAATAAAATAAGCCATATTAGGAAAGACAATTATTGCATGTTTTCTCTGATATGTGGAGCCTAGACTTTAAGGTGTGTGTGTGTGTTTGTGTGTGCGTGTGTGTGTGTGAAGTATTTATCTAACTTTGTACAGGTCTGAAAGTATAGGTCATGAAACTGGAAAGGAAGTCCTGAGAGGGAAAGAGATTATGAGTGGGATTGGGAATGCAATGGAAAATGTGATGAGAAATCAGAAGGAGTAACTATTTGGGAGAAGGAAGGGAACCAGGCAGACAGGGTTCCCAGAGATTAGTGTGGGGGAATAAGCTGATTAGGGGCAAAGCATGATGGTACTTGCATATGAAAACGCCATAAATGAAACCCATTGCTTTGTAGTTTAACCTTAAAAACTAATAAAAATAAAATAAAACACCCACAAGCACATTACATTAATTTGGAATAGAACAAAGGATGGAAATTATCTTTTTAGTATGCGTTTTGCAGTGCATCAGCAGTTATGGTTACCATACGTTTTGCAATTGCAAAGTTTTACTGAAGGATTTTTTTTTTCTCTAGAATACTTGCTGACGGACTGAAAATGGAAGCTTTGTTCCTGTTTGATGTGGAATTCCCCTCTGTATGCTATGATTACCATTGATTAATAAAGAACTGCGTTGAGCCCATGGCAGGGCAGAACAGAACTGGTTGAATGCTGGGAGAAAGGAGGCAGAGTCAGGGAGAAGCCATGGAGGCCCCTCCAGAGACAGACGCCATTGAAACTTGCCAGTAAGCCACAACCACATGGTGATACACAGATTAATTGAAATGGGTTAAATTCAGATGCAAAAGCTAGCCAATAAGAAGTTAGAGCCAATAGGCCAGGCAGTAATTTAATTAATACAGTTTTTGTGTGGTTATTTCGGGAGTCTGGGTGTCAGGGAAACAAACAAGAGGCCTCTTACAACACCTGTTGATTTTGAATATAAAGTTCTCTACCATTCTTCTGTCCCAGATTTTCTTTGTCTGAATTTTCATTACATTTACCTGTTTGTTTATTTATTTGTTTAGGGAATTGAGGCACAGGATGTTTGTGGGGGTCAGATGACAACTGGGAAGAGTGGGCTCCCTCCTTCCACCATGTGGGGCCTGGGGACCGGCAGAGTCTTTAATCACCAAACAATCTCACCAGTCCATAGATTTTCTTTCACCCACTTTCTTCCCCACTTCCTCCCTCACTAGCAGATTTGCTCATTGATAATTAAAATAAGCTATCTCTCCTTTTTCCTTCCATCAGCCAGTCTTTTTCTTATTTTTGAAAATAGATTCTCCCCTCATACATCTCAATCACAGTAACCTCTCCGTCCACTCCTCCTACCTCCCCTCTTCACCTCCCCTCTTCTCCAGATCTATTCCCCTCTGTTTCATCTTCAGAAAAGGGCAGGAATTCAAGGGATGGCAGTCAAACAGGATGAAGCAAGACTGGACAAGGCAACCCAGTAGGAGGAAAAGAGTCTCCAGAGCACGCAAAGGAGTCAGAGATACACCTGCTCCAACTGTTAGTAGTCTGACAAAAACACTAAGCTAATGGCTACAACATACATGCAGAGGACTTACTTGATACAGACCCATGCAGGTCCCATGCTGTGCTTTCTGGTTCATTCTCTGTGAGTCCGTGTGAGCCCTGTTTCGAACTTTTGGTGGGCCAAGTTCTCCTGATGTCCTCTATCTTCTTCTGACTCCTACCGTCTTTCCTCCCCCTCTTCCAGAGAATTCCCTGATCTCCAAGAAGAGGGGCTCAGTGAAAACCTCCATTTATATTCTCTGTCCATATAATTTATATTCTCTGTCCGTATAATGTTTGGTTGTATGTCTTTGTACCCACTCCCATCTGCTGCCAGAGGAAGCCTCTTTGATGACGACTGGACAAGGAACCAACCTATGATTATAGCAGAATATCATTAGGGATTATGCCATTGATTATCTTCGTGTGTGTGTGTGTGTGTGTGTGTGTGGTGTGTTTGTGTGTGCTTGTTGTGTTTGATTCTACCCTAGGTCTCTTGACTATCCAGCTACTGGTTCCTGGACATTCAGGTAATGTAGAGCTTGGGCTCCCTCTCCAGGCGTGGGCCTCAAGTTAGACCAAACATTGGCTGACCACTCCCACAAGCTCTGTGCCGCCCTTGGTTCAACACCCATCAGCCATTCTTTACCTTTGTGTTGGTGGTCTTATTGGTGACACTGAATGCCTCTGCAAACTCAGAGAAGTACAGAAGATAAATATTTAAAGAATCAGAATTAAGACAGGGGAAAGGAAAAACTCTTACTGTCAAAGTATGTAAAAGTACATTTTTAAAATATGAAAAACACCTACCCGCCTGGGTCAGCCCTCAGATCTGAGATCTGAGGACAGAATTCATGGCAAGAAACATAACAATGGTGGTTATGTTACTACACACACACACACACACACACAGTCAACAGCATTAGTCAAGTTTTTAAATAAACCACATGACCCTGATGTTGTGGTGCATGCCTTAATTACAGCACTCTTGATGGAAAGGCAGGTCGACTTCTGTGAGGTCAGTGTCAGCCTAGTCTGCAAAGTGAGCAGGCAGAGACATACAGTGAGGTCCCATCTAAAAGTAAAAGCAAAAATTAATAAGCCACATGGACTATAAAGGACTCTATTACCCTATAATTGTACTAGCAATAAAATCTTTAATCTAGAAGGAGGAGTATGAAAATATCACCTAGCTAGTATAAACAGTCAATAAAATAATAAGCTCCGAATTCAAACTCAGGAGAGAAAGTAGAATACCACGGAATGCCACGTTATTCTCCTCTAAGGCTTTGATGCTTATGCTTTACTCTACATGAGAAATGAAGTGTCTAGTTCCACAGACTCTTGTGGGCACTAAGAATATGAAGTTAAAAGCCTTCCACCTGCTGCAGTAGCACACAGATTGCGTTCTTAGAGATATTGAAAGATGACTGCTACTTGCAGCTGGGAAAACCTGGAAGCATTCTATCCTTCTCTGCTCACTTCTCTCCTCACCCCACAGAACAGGACTGCCTCAGAGATGGACTGAGTGGGGTGAACACACTAGGGTTGGGCAAACAAGTATATTTGGCTAGGTCATCTCCCAGTATGTAGCTATATATTTGTACTGTGAAGAAATATGTTACTTGTCTTCCACGCTGCAGAATTATAGAACTATAGGGTGAACATATCCACCTCAGTTTCCTACTATAGAGAATGCAGCAGAGCAGAATAATTCCATAAGACGATGAAAATCTCACAGCTACTAAATTGTCCACCTCTTTGGAATCTTCCAAGGCTCTTTAATGAGCACCAGGCAAATACTCATTGAGTTTCTGCAAACATAAATTAATGTCTCCTAAAATTTGTACAATAAAATACTACCCTAAACATATACATGACAAATTTGCCACTGGAGGAAATTCTGAAATGAATTCTTCTCAGTGCACATAAATAGTCTTGTAAATGTCAGATTTAAATTTCTAAATACTTCTATAGATTCTTAAATGGTGACAACAAACAATGCATGCTCTCTTTGCAGCAGATGGAGACGTCACCGAAGTGAACACAGCAACTCTATTGGTAACTACGGAGAAATGTGCAGTGCTTATACTCCACTCTATAACACACCCACGTGTCCTTGCTAACTAGGATGGGTCAGCATGGTCATCCCAACCCAACCCCCCCTGGAAGTCTTGTTGGTGATAACGTCCATGTTACATCTTTGCTACCTTTCTTCAGCTTTTTTTTAATTTATTGATTACACTCTTCTCTCATCGGCAAGCATCCCTTCCTTCTAAGTGTGTGGCATTCATATCTGATAAACGGCTGTGTAAATACTCTGGGACCTTCCTTTAGGACCTTTGTCAGACTCTTCCAGCAGGATTTCCATCTTTGGAACTCTTATCTCTAAGCATATTATTCAAACAACAGAATATTCAGCTGTGGTCTGAGAGACTATGTGGAGCTTATAAAAGAAGATAAATGAAATCGTACTGCATACAAAGGAAGGGATGTGTGTTGTCACAGCATAGTCTCTCTTCCCTGTCTTTATCCAAGACCTTGGCTTTCTTTGAGACATGAGAGCTCAGCTTCAACAAAACCCTCACATTAATATAGCATTCATTTAAGCAACTTTTCAGGGGGCAGTATGTTACAGTCACTAGAATATCACAGACCAAAAAACCAAGTCCCTGTCTCTAAGGAGTTCACAGTTTAACAAAGGGGAAAGTCTATCCAGATACCTCGTGGCAAGACAGATAATGTTTGGGGCCAGAAGCAATAGCAAATGATGGAAACATTCAAGTTACTCTCAGATCAAATCTTTGCAGGAAAACACATATGTCATGAGGACATAAGAAGGTAGCTAATGTATAGAGAGACAGTGTTCAGAAGGTTCTTAGGCTGTTACTCTTTAGCTATTCTTGAGCTGGCTTGATTGTTAGTTGTTAAAGTACTTATCACATGTGTGAGTAACAAAGTTCAAATCCCTGACTCGCCAAGTAAATGCTAGGCAGGGAAACAAGCAGCTGTAAATCCATTCCTGGGAGGCCAGATCTAGGCAGATCCCTGAAGTTCAATGGAGAACTTCAGTTTTCTTATAGTTTTCTCATCATCCTGAAGACACATTTTACCTCTTCTACTTAGCTCCATAGTGAAAACATCTAGAATTCTGTTTAGGGGGAGTGAGCAGAGAGAGAAAGAGAAGGGTAACAAAAATTTGCTTCTTGCCAGAATTCAATCAGTTGGCAGCAACATTGTAGTCAGCATTTAAAGGAGAATTTTAAGCCTCGCTGCTCTGAATACATTTCTTCCAGATAAAGGGAATATCAACAAGACCATGTCCTTAAAATATTTGGGATGCTTTTGTCTATTTTGTTGGGTTTTGCTGTTGCTATTGCTGTTGTGATTACTTTTCTGCGGACCTCAAATCCTCCCAGGTTAAACTCTGGGATGAGACCCACTAGCTGAAGGAGGTTTCCTGTTTGAGTTTGGCTCTGAGTGAAGATGGGACTCTTCCAAACGTGGTATAGGTTCCCACTGAGTGACTCCATCCATTTTTTTAAACTTTAAAATTACTTAAAATTAGACTATATACCATTTTTTTTAAAAATCTTTGTATTCTGTGTATGTGTGTGTATGTGTGTATATGTATGATTATTAACACATACATATGAGTACCATCATGCACATGTAGAGGGCAAAAGACAGCCTCGTGAGTCAGTACTTGCTCTTCATCTTGTTTAATATCGGGTCTCTTATTTTTTGCTCCTTTGTGTAGCAGGCTATCTGACCTATGAGCTTCTGATGATTCTCTGCTCCCAGCTCTCATCGCCCTGAAGAAGCACTGGGATTACAGACCCACCCACACGCTGCCATATCTGGGGTCCTGGGATTCGAATTAAAATTCTCACCCTTGCACAGCGGACTGTAGTCCCACTGACCCATTTTCCCAGCCCTCTCTGTGTGTCTTATGAGAAAGGATTTAATGTTAGATATTGCTTAGAGGTGAATGTTCCAGAATTTGCTACTCACACACATACTAATTATTCAGCATGATAATATTACTTTTAGAAACAAGTTCATTGAGCGAATGACCACTATGTCACTTCCATTCTGGCAATCCTCCATGTATACTCAAGAACCCCAAAACACCCCATCTACAGAATCTTCATTCCTCTTCACACCGTAGCAACCACTACTTCCAAAATGGGGTAGTAAATTGAATCTTAGTTTTCTATAGGCAAGACATTTGAAAGTCCAGCCACTGAAAATCTGAATTGGCCTACTGTAAGTGTTACAGCTCCTAAGGGAAAAGGTCTCCTAGCCTGGCAGTTAAAAACTTAGGAAAACTGACAGCTAGGAAGGGAAGGGTATCCTGGCAGTCAGAAGCCAAGGAATACCTGTAAGTGTTACAGCTTGGAAGGGAAATGTATCCCAGCAGTCAGAAGCCAAGGATTACCTACCGTTCTGAAAGGAAAGTATCCCGGCGCAATCACCTCTGTTCCAATAGGGGACAGTTTCCCAGCCAAGTGTTACAGTCCTTGATCCAGGAAACAACTCTGTTCCAGCAGGGAAGGGTTCCCCCAGCGAGGTGGTCACAGCTTTGCTTCTCTCTACTCTGGAGAAACAGTAGAGCTCTGTTAGCTTCCCTGGAGTGTAATAGTTCAGCTCCAGTAAGCGACAGTTTCTCCAGCCCAAGAAGAACAGTTAAGCTCTTCCCTGGCGAAAGCTGCCTAGGCTCTGCTCTACCGAGGGCGTTTCTCGGCAGAAATATAGCAGTTTGCTCAGCTCCAGCAAAAATTGCTACGTCTCTGTTCTACTCTACTCCAGCAGAAGAACGTTGTTACAGCAAACCACCACTCAAGAGATTCATTGCAAGGGAGGAATCCAGGAGACTGGTTGCCTCTGCCAGGGTGGAAAAAAAAGGGGGGGGGGCAGCTCCAAACTGAACAGGTACAGGAGTTATGTAGCATTCTCAGGGCGGAGCTTTCCAAGGTGGAGATTTTCAAGGTGGGGATTGGTAGGATTTCGATTCTTGAGCTTGGGACAAGCTCAGAGATTGGTTGGCGTTCATGCTCAAGGACTGGCTGAGTTGTTGTGCTCTGGGATTGGTTGGTTTTCAGTTCCTGAGTTGGTTAGGGGCAGGCTGTGTTTCCTTGGCTCCTGTCTCAGGACAAGGGTGTTCTTTCACTGGCCCTTGTTGCTCTACACCTATCAATTTAGGATATTCCTAGTTAAACTGAGATCATTCTTTTATATTCTGCTGTGAAGATGCATAGAATATTATGTCCACTCTCATAGAGCCTGTAGAAGAAGGCATGCCTCTACAGGCAAATCCCTTTATTGACGTGGCATCTATGCTTTTGCCTCCATATAAGTTACCTACATCTTATAATATTGACCACAATATTTGAAGTCAGAGCCATTGCTGCAGAACAGTCTTACCAAGTATTAATCCCAGGTCTGAAAAAATGCTATGAAACCCAGATTTCACATTCGTCATGAGGTTTCATGGGAGAATTTATGGAAACCACTATTTGCCATGGCTTGGATGAAATATGAATTTATAGAATCGCTGGCTGCCTTCCCTTCCCTCCTTGATCATTCACGTCATGTGTGGAGTCTTAAAACACTTTTAATAAGATGAAATCCTAGACTTCTGAACCACCGAGGAAACTGTCCAAAGCAGGAAACATAATTGGTGCTTTGCTGGGCAGCCCACACTGTAATTGTCCCCTCCAAGCTTGTCATTTTTTTCTACTGTAAACAGAGCTCCATATGCAAAGAGCTGTGGGAATGTGGCCACCTACATGGGATGGATCTTTCATAACGCTCGTTCTGACCACAGCCTGCTTCAGAGCCGAATCTTACATAAAACTACAGCTATTCTGTTGTTGCAAGAATTATCCTCTGAGCTAATCCATGGCATTGTTTGAAAATTGCCTTCAAGGATGTTCCTTTATCATTTAGTAATTCTCTCTTTGTTTACAGCAAGCTGTCAAATACTAACAGAAACTTCCAGCGATCCTTTTAGAAATCTCTTTGGAAGGGCTGGTAAAATGCCTCAGCAGGCAGAGGCGTTTGCAGCCAAGTCTGATGACTTGAATTCAAATCTGGTACCCACATGATCAGAAAGAGAGGTTCAAGGTCAGAATGTTGTCCTCTGCCTCCCATGCACATGCTGTAGCACACATGTATGTGTGCAACACACACATACATGCACACAAATAAATAAATGTACTAATTCCTCCAGAAATTTCAGGTGATGGAAGAAAAAAAATCAAGAAATTAGTAATATTTGAGGTGCCTGAGGCTTGCTCAAGGGCCGCTTATTAAACCTCAGACCTAGTTAACAGCAAGTTCCTCCCTGGTAGGTGAATGAGAAATGATCCTGCATCGTGCCTTCTGGCTCTAACCTTGTATGATTTAAAGTGAACTGGGGCTTCCTTAGGAGTGAAGCTTTTTAATGATGTGAGCAGTGATTCTGAACCCTTAAGCTCTTCTTCAGAAATTCATTTCAAGGGACTGATTCATGCTTTCAGTATTCATCAAAGCCCAGGCCTGCCTCTCTCTGCGAGACCAAACTTCTGTTCAGGAATGTGCTCTCTGTGATGCCCATGCCTGGGAAGCTTGTATCCTTAAACGAGGTTCACACATTTGGGGTACGTTGATGGGAAATGTTTAAAGCAGATCAAATGCCCCTTAACCTCTTCATCTCGGCCTAGAGGAAGGAATGCAACGCAATGTTTATGAATCTTACTTGTCATTCTAATTAAAATTCATAATTGTCTTCAGCCTAAACTTTTATTGAAAATGATTTTTTTCTTACAACATATTCTGATCTTGGTTTCTCTCCCCAAACTTCTGCATCTTCCCCCAAGTCTCCACTCCTACAACTCCATGTCCTCTCTCTCTCTCTCTCTCTCTCTCTCTCTCTCTCTCTCTCTCTCTTTTGAAAAATGAACAGGCAATTAAGAAGTCAAAAAGAAAATACACAAGACCTTTTCCCTCCTACTAGGTTGTCTCGTCTAGTCTTGATATGAGGGTTTTTGCCTAGTGTTATTATATCTTATTAGGTCGTGTTTGGCTGATATCACTGGGAGGCCTGCTCTTTTCTGAAGGGAAACAGAGAAACAGTGGAACTGAGTGGTGGGAGAGGAGGTAGGGGTCAACTTGGAGGACAGGAAGAAGGGGAGGCTACAGTTGGAATGTACTGTATGTGAGGGGGAAAAAAGGAAAACCTAGAAACGCATGCCTGCACTCACAAACTAACAAAGCCCATTAAAACACATTTTTTTAAAATCCCACCATAACACACAAACAAAAGACCTGTAAAGTAAACAATGCCCATAATGTTGGGCATAAAGCCTGCCCTTAAAAGAGTGGCTTGTGTAAACTCTTTTGCAGAAAATTTATTTTTACTTTGCAAGTGGGTGTCAATTGGAGACAGCGTCTTGGTTAGCAGTGGGAGCTTGTGTCGACTTTTCACTCTCAGCACTGGAAGTCCATGTGGTTTGAGCCAGTACAGGTCCTGTGTGTGCTGTCACAGTCTCTGTGAGTTCATACATTGCGTCTGGAAGACACTGCTTCCTTGGTGTTCTCCATCCTCTTGGGCTCTTCTGGTCTCTCTGCATCCTCTTTCACAGGGTTCCCTGAGCCCTTGGGGGAGTGACTCAATAGAGACATACCATCTGAGATGGGCTGTTCCAAAGTGTCTCTTAGAGAAAGAGAGAGAGAGATACAGATGTAGATGTAACTGTAGATATAGATAGATATACTCATTTAATATTTACAATTACCAGATAGAGACGGTGTTTAATGTCACTGTGTTAGAGCTAGAGAAAACTGAGGCAGCGTAAGCTTCTCAGGGTTACAAGTCATAAGACACAGAGACAGTACAGCCTCAAGGTCAAACACTGCCTTACAAGAGGTCCAAGTGAGACAGACTTATCCTGGACACACATCTAGACATTCTGATTTAGATAAGGGTAGAAATGGACGTCAAGGTCTTCTGGGACAAACACAGGCTGTCTCGGTTGCAGGATCTGGAGAGATTTCATCAGACAGTTAACTTCACAGTTTCATGTTGGTCAGTTTGAAATTGACCATGACACACTATTGATGCATAGTCAAGGATTGCTATTACCCAGACACCGCCTTCAACCCCTGGGCCCTCTGAGCTTGTTGATACGTATGTCACTGCTCACCGCTAAGGGAATTACTTTCTAAAACTCCACTGTTGATCCGAATGCCTAGGTATGATCATTCCTAATAATCTGTCTACACTAGTTAGAGCGAGACCAGCAGAGAGAGAAGGTGGGCTACTCTGTTTGTGAGCTATAATTTGCCTAATAAAAGAATATAGAGGGAAGGACTGGATGGTGTGGCTCAGATGGTAGACCTCTTGCTTAACATGGCGTGGTCTTGTTCGTGTCCTTAATCTGTATTCCAGCATGAATCTATATTAACATTTTATCTGCTCATTATCAATGGTTTATGCTTTAAAATTTATTTTATTTTTAATTAAAGTGTATATGTAGGGGAGGGTTGACACTTAGATGTGGGTGCAATTTTACATAGTATCACACAGGAATCAGAATCTCTGGAACTGGAAGTACAAGCAGTCTTGAGGCTGTGACTTCAAGAGAAGTCCATGTTTTTAACCATCTCTCTAGTGCCCTCAATTTTAAAATTATCATTTTGGGACTTAGCTAGTTGGTAGTTGAGAGAACTGGTTGGATGGGTTCCCAGCACCCAGCACTCTCATGGTGGCTCAGAACCATCTGTAACTCTAGATTCAAGGTATCTGATGCCCCCTTCTAATACCCATTGAAACCATGTGTGTGTGTGTGTGTGTGTATTATACACCCCTATGCATAGGTAAAACACTCACACATGTAGAATAAAATAAATAAATCAAAATAAATAAATTATTACTTTTAACCTTTCATTTTCATCTTCCATTGGAACTCCATTGGGAATTTTTCTTCTTTTTAAAGACTTGTTTTTACTATTTTAAAGTATGTGCAAATGTGTGTTTGTGTGTGTGTGTGGATAGATAAGTAGATAGATAAATAGATAGATAGATAGATAGATAGATAGATAGATAGATAATAGATGCCACATGTATGACTCAGAATGATTCAGAACAATACAGTTTTTTAAGTTCCACTTATTTCATTGGCGGTTGCTTCTCCCAGGTGTTGACAAAAACATAGTCTAAAAATATTCCTAAGCTCCTGTTTGAACCTGGGCACTGTGCCAGAGTCTGGAGAGCTCATGACAATGTTATAGAACCACTTCCCTAATGAGCTACAGTTTTTCAAGCAATATAAACGTAAAGGAAACAAGAAATTACAAATGATGGGTTTGTATGATAACCATCATGAGAAAAAATGCTGTGAGGCCATTCCAACAGACTTATCACTTCGTCTTTGGGAAAAGCTTCCCCAAGCAAGTGACACCTGGGACAGTAAGCAGTCCAGGAAATGAATATTCATAATAGAGGAAAAGGATGGGGCAAAGAGTTCAAAATAGAAGGCAAAGTAATTTCACAATTCCAGAACCAAAAGAGTTTGACACTCAGAGAAGTGTAACTGGTTCATTATGGCTAGAATGCTCATCTTGGTAATCAAACCTGGGCACAACTGAGACTAAAATGTTCCATAAAATATATATCCAGAAAAAAGGTCAGTCATATTGAGATTGGCTGGAGCCATTAATCAGGCCTTGTAATCCTAAGATGCTCTGCCAAGAGCTCCAAATATCCTATGCAAAGACAACGACCTCAAATCAGAGACCCCCACCCCCCCATCATGCTGTGCTCTCCAGGAAAGTGACTCTTGTCATATTTCAGCCATCCCATATCCACAGCATATAGTGTTCCTTGATGTGGGAGTGATTTCATATTAATAAAGAAACTGCCTAGGCCCATTTGATAGGCCAACCCTTAGGTAGGCAGAGAAAAAAGAACAGGATGCTGGGAAAAAGAAGCTGAGTGAGGAGTCACTATGGTTCTCCCGCTCCAGACAGACACAGGTTAAGATCCCCCCTGGTAAGCCAGCTCATGGGCTACACAGAATATTAGAAATGGGTTAGAACAATATGTAAGGGCTAGCCAATAAGAAGCTGGAACTAGCCGGGCCAGGCAGTGTTTAATAGAATACAGTTTCCGTGTAATTATTTTGGACATAAGCAGCCCTGCCGCCGCTCCTATTAATGCAACAGTTCCTATCAAAGAAGGACGCAGGAACACTTTGTTGAGTGAATAAACTTTTTGAATCTCATCTTAATTCTATGACCTTATACTTGAACTTTCTCCCACTGAATATCAAATTTTATGGAAATGCAATTGGATCATCTTACTGTTGGTCAGTTTCTGGAAAGGATACCCCTGACTCAGGAATAGCTTCATAAACCTTAGCCTAAGAGAAGACTCACTGTCCTAGGCTTCCCAAGCGTTCTTTCAAATCAAACCATCAGCCAACGCTACTGCCCCTCTGAATGCTGTATTCAACTCTTCAAGGGAAAACTGCATCTGGAAATGGGTGACTTTTAGAAGTTTCCATCTGGATCTGACAGAAGTTACAGCAGCAACCCCTTGAGTCAGTGATGTTCAAGATAGGATGCCTCTCACCCAAGCTCTGCTTTTCCATTTTGATGCATATTCACCTGAGAGGTCACAGTAGAAGGCTGTAGACTTGGAGTTGGGCTTACTTCATGAGCCTCAACCTAAAATGCCTGCTAGTAGTTTGGTTCACCTGCCTCCTCTAGCCATAGTATTACAGAAAATAACCTGGAAAAGTAAGATAAAGGTAGAGTTCCGACATAATACTGTGTAGCCGATGCTGGAATTCAATACTGTATCATCTGTACTCCTGAGAAAGGACTTTCTCAGGCTAATCTCTTCTTTCTGCCAAAGGCATTTGGTTGACTATTAATGGCCTGAGTTCATTAATCAGAAGTAGCAAAAGTGGAAAATGTTAAGTTATGGCAAGAAAAAGACAAGTAATGATGTGGAAGCTATGATCCTGTTTGACCAGGTGGTTCCTTGAATATAAGGAAGACCACCTGCCCCAAAGTATACTGAGTCTTCACCACCATGTGCCTGGTTCTGGGAAAGTTATTTCTGATGGGCACTGGTATCTTCAAGACAAAATTTCCTGTCTTCAAAATTGGTCAAGATACCCTTAAATAACAGGAATATACTTATTCTTCAGGCGGCTTTCCCCATTCATTTGAGGATATGGTACAAATAGCCACTGAATGTTTTGAATTCAAATTAAATTCTCCTTAGTGCTGTGAGATTTTGAACATCATGAAGACACCATCATCCTTACAGAAGGAGAAAAGAGATAAAAGGTGCTAATACTTGGATTAAATGAAAAAGTGTTAGAGCAAGATAAAACACATCTCAGAAAACAGTGGAAACAGGCAACATCCCAAGAAAGGCAGTGTGATCTGCAATTCAATGCAAGCTTAAAAGAGAGAGAAATAAGTGTATAGTTCAATCATTCCATGGAAGCCTATAGTTAAACAAACACCATGGCCTCCTTCTGTATATTTAAAGATATAATTATTTAAGGGGCCTACTAACTAAATTTAAACATATAATTGTTTAAGTCTGTATTGTAAGCAAAATTTTGCAAACTCTCAAATACATTCAGAAAATAAAATGTTAGACTCAGCTACAACTAAGAAAACAATAAAAAAAACATTCAATAGCATTTCTGAAGTGATAAGGAAATATTCAACTATAATTCAGTCTAATTTAAACCAGCATCCAATTAAATTAAAATCTCATGCTATTCTCAGAGTATTAAAACCTATTTTTATTTAAAGAAAATTAAAGCATTCATTAGAGATTTCTTAAGTATTCCCAGCTGGATGTATTATCTGTATTGAATTTTTCACTCTATGGAACAGTACCAGTTGGTCCCATAGGTTCAGTAAAGATCTGATTGTAAGTAAAGGGGAAAAAAACTGTAACAGTATCTTTATTCTAAATACTGTAGTCTAATATGTCTCAATATAACACCTTTTAGTTACAGTATCTTTATCCTTAGCAGAATCAGTATTGAATTCCAGCATCGGCTACACAGTATTATGTCAGAACTCTACCTTTATCTTACTTTTCCAGACCACATCCTGCTGAGAGCACAGATGTCAGAGAGTTCAGACCCAGGGATGACTGCTAAGGAATTCTAGGCAGGCCAGAGTCAAGTGCTCGCAAGTGAGTTCTTATGCCGTGAAGTAAAGTCTCTAGGATACTTTTAAAGAGTGTGAGGCTACAGAAGGAAGAGAGGATGCATTTGCAGCTGATGTGTCACAGCTGCGATGGAGGGACTGGGCACTGGGATGTAACTCTCTAAATTAGACTTGAAAAACATCTGGCTAGCTGCTGTCACCTAACTGAATTTCAATCTAAAAAGCAATATGTAGTTGGAGATACCTGAAACCCAATGACCTTCATTTCTCTGACTGTCTATGTTCCTACATGTATTTATCTTTTTCCTTTTTTTTTCTTTGCCAGTTATGGCCCATACTATCTTAGGAGATGGAATGTCTTTTGTTTTTCTGAGAAACTCTATAAAGTTTAGTAAAGAATGGGGAGTATTTTAATTCTACTTTGAATATAGCAGGCAAATAATTTTTAATACTGGAACTGTTGTGGGATATTTAAAGTAGGCACAAGTCCCATTCTATCAGTCGAGCCGTCTATAACTCACGAGGGAAGCAGCAGAGAAGCAGCCTTTGTGAGCTGTCATGGCACACTGGAGTGGGGCTTTGTTGATGCATTTGTTTTTGTGACTTCTGTCCTCATTCATGCAAGTAACCTCTCTCACACAGCCTTGGAAGTAACTCTAGTAAACTCATTGGATTTTCAAAAAAAAAAAAGCACAAAATATAGGCAAATAGATAAGAAAATGCTCTTTAAAATTAGCCGAAGTCAGGGGTCAAAGTGTGGATTCTCAAAGCTGAATTTAGCAAGGATCTTATCTAGAAATGTTTAGATACCGTGAGCGTGGGCACATCCCTTGTACAAACAAACAATGGAGTAGTCAAGGGTCTGGATACAGAATTTGATACCTGTGCTGGGTAAGGTAAATTAGTTAACTGAAGGGGAATGTCATAGAGGCTTTGCTCTTAGAGAAATTACTGAAGTCAGTGGGATGGAAAGACGACTAAGTTGTTAAGAGCAATCGTTCCTCTCACGGAGGATCTAGCTTTGACTCTCAGCACCTGCGAAGAGCCCATGTTTGATTGGTTGATTTCCAGCTTCAACGTCGTGGGTCACAGCCATCCACAACTCCAGTTCCAGGAATCTGACACCCTCTTAGGATAGCCTTGAGTGCCAAACGTTCACATGATGCATAAATATACATGCAGGCAAAACATTCACCCATAAAACAGGATAATTAAAATCTAATATTTGGTGAAGTCTCCCCAGAAGGAAACGGATCATATTCAAACTACTATTAGCAAACAATTTTATTTCATACCCTGTCTCACCTAAGACTTTACCTCCCCCTCTTGCAAGACCCATCTGCTCTCAGTTTGGGAAAATATTTACTGAGCATCTACATAACAAAAGAATGCCTTCATGCTCAAGTAATACCTAAACCCAGTAGAACGTATCATATTTAATGTATGAATGTACTTTCTAAGAAAAAAAATTTAATAATGTAGCCATAAGAGTTATTGTGGAAAATACTATTAAAAGAGTGGCAATTATGCCAGAGTTTAATACCCTTCCCTACTTAAACTATGATTTAAAATTCAGCTTTTTCTAGAATAAAGAAATGTTTCATGGAAATAATAACTTGACAGTCTTATGCAGTTAATTAGGACAGAATCTCTGTTAAGTAAGTATGATATGCTTAAGCAAACCCAAACAGCTACAAGGTTAAGAAGCCATTCAAAGCATCACTAAAACTTAGCAATTTGTAGAGTCTAACATGGCCTCAAAAAATTGAGAAGGCAATGGCAATATGGACCTGTAACCTGTGATTTCTTTAGCCATCAGAATTGGTTCATTCTTGTCTTTTTTATTAAATGATTAGTTTATATAGTTAAGATTATAATATAATCACATCATTTCCCCTCCCCTTTCCTTCCTCCAAACACTCCCATACACCTCCTCCTGGTCTTTTTTCAAATTCATGACCTCTTGTTTATCATTAGTTGTTATTTAGGGTGTTTTTTGGTTTTGTGTTTTTGCTTGTTTGTTTTTTGGTGGGTTTTTTTGTTTGTTTGTTTGAATTTTGTTTTTAGTTTTACACGACAGAGTTTCGCTGTAGTTTTAGACCCTGTCCGAGTACTGGGATTAAAGGCGTGCACTGCAAGGTTGTGACTACTAGTAATGTCAGCTGCTACTGCCTAAAGTATTCACCACTATGGATATCTTAGCATAAGGTAAACAAGGACAACAGCAGACATGCTACCATGGACCAGGGGAAAGCCTAGGAAGCCTCAATCATACACAAAGAACCATAGGCAACTTAGGAATGCTGAGAGTAGGAGAAATAGTCTTCCTTGGGAAAGAGTATACCAATTGGTTATCCAACAATGGTTGGTCCTGAAAAAATATCACAGGAGTAACATTTCTTCCTTATTCTTTATGTTTTCTCTGCAAAGGTATCTAAAATGCAGGTAGGGTTGTCTTAAGGACAGATAGCAAGGGATGTAGACAAATCATGAACTCAAAACACAAGTGTTAAGTAGCATATCATTTATCATAATAGAAACTGTCCATTTGTTTTATCTTAATGCACACTTTTAAAATCACGTTTAGAAGCTGGACATGGAGACATAAGCCTTTAATCCCAGTACTTAGAAGGAAGACACAGGCAAATCTCTGTGAGTTCCAGGCCAGTCTGGTCTACAAAGAGAGTTCCAGGACAGCCAGAGCTGCTACACAGAGAAGCCCCGTCTCAAAAACAAAAAGAAATCAAATTAAAAGTCTTAGCTCTATATGAGAAACTATATCAGAAACACTGTACTAGTCTCCTGAGATCTCAAATTATTCTCTTCCGTCCACTAAATGTACAAGAATTATACTTTAGGGGCTGGAGAGATGGTTCAGCGGTTAAGAGCACTAACTGCTCTTCCAGAGGTACTGAGTTCAATTCCCAGCAACCACATGGTGGGTCTCACAACCATCTGTAATGAGATCTGGTGCCCTCTTCTGACATGAAGGCATACATGCAGGCAGAACACTGTATGTAATAAATAAATCTTAAAAAAAAGAATTATACTTTAGTTTTGTACAAATAGCATTCATCAAAATGAGCATCCACTACAAGTAAAGAGTACCTCGTTTAACAACTAGTACACAAGAAAAAGTTGGTTCCTTCTATTTATTTACTAACACATTTCTGCGAAGTGTCTAAATAAACATTAAAACACATTTATGTCATCATTTTCCTCCTAAGAATTTGTGTACAAAATATCCTCTAAAACAAAGATATTTATCGCCTGCCAAGCAGTTTCGTAAGTGCCCATTCATGTGTCCCTGTGAGTTTCGACTGCCATCAAAGTGCTGGTACAAACAATGTTTTATGGTGTGAGTGTTTAAATGAAAATGCCCTTATAGATTCAGGATTTGAATGATTGGTCACCAAGGAGTGGCACCCTTAGAAAGGATAAGGAGGAAGTGTGTCTCTGGGGGTGGACTTTGAGGTTTACAGAAGCTCAACACAGGCCCAGAGGCTCCTTCTCATCCTACTGCCTATGGATCTCGACGGAGAATCCTCAGCTAATTCTTCAGCACCATGTCTGCCGGCATCCTTCCATGCTGCCCACCATGAAAGCAGTAGGCTAAACCTCTGAAACTGTAACCTAGCCCCAATTAAATGCTTTCTTTTCTAAGAGTTGCTGTGGTCATGGTGTCTCCTCACAGCAACAGAACAACGACTAAGACATGTGGGGATGGGAAAGAGTTGATAAAGGTGAAAATGGAAAAGAACGATAGCCCCGCTTTTCAAGTAAATCCGATAAATGTTGACGCAATGCCATCTCTTCTCCTAGTTGTATTTAGATTATGGTCTTGGGAACAGTGTCTGTGATATTCATGGAGGATTCTCCCATCTGAGCCCAGTGATGGAAAATGACCTACATAGGCTATTCTGGTTGAATCAATGAAGCAGCAGTCAAAAACCAGGGTATATTATCAGGCTTTGTGATGTTAGGACAAAATGCCTGAGAAAGGCTGCTTTATAGGAAGGGGGCTTTGATGTGGGAGTGTCATATATCAATCTGTTGATTTCATTGGTTAAGCAATAAAGAAACTCCTTGGCCCTGATAGGTTAAAACATAGGTGGGAGGAGTAAACAGAATATGTTGCTGGGAGGAAGAGGAAGTAAGGTCAGACTCTGCTCTGCTCTCAGAGAGACCCGACAGCTCTGCTCTCTGGAGCAGAGACGCCATGCTCCGCTCTCCCGATAGCTCTGCTCTCTGAGGCACACGCGATGAAGCTCCGACCCAAGATAGACATAGGTTAGAACCTTCCCGGTAAGCGCACCTTGGGGTGCTTACACGCATTATTAGAAATGGGCTAATCTAGGTGCGAGAATTAGCCTAGAAGAGGCTAGACAGAAATGGGCCAAGTGGTCTTTATATGAATACAGTTTGTGTGTTGTTATTTCAGCATAAGCTAGCAGGCGGCTGGGGTGCTGGGGATGCAGCCCCGCCGCTCCTTATTTCAACAGAGCTTTTTTTTTAAGGTTTATTCTGCTCACAGTTCAAGGTTATAGTCCATTCTGGCTGTCAGGGCAGTGGCAGTGTTAAATTTAAAGCAGCTGGCTACAGTCACCCAGATTGCTTTCTCCACTCTGGAGAGGTCTAGGATCCCTTATCAAGGGAATAGTTCCACCCACAGGGGGGCAGGTCTTCCCACCTCAGATAAGGTAATCATGATAATTCCAGGGCTGTAGCCGTGGTTCAGAGGACCCGAAGTTTCCTTCCTAGTACCCACATTGAGCAGCCAAGTTGACAATGAACACTTACCATACCCCCAATTCATCAAATCAAACTTAGCACCCCTGCCTTCCATGCTCCTAGTAGTATGGCCAATTAAACAGCACTTAAAGCCTTCCTCTGCTTTCCTAATCCAAA
Source organism: Alexandromys fortis (assembly GCF_014885135.2). Classification (NCBI taxonomy): domain Eukaryota; kingdom Metazoa; phylum Chordata; class Mammalia; order Rodentia; family Cricetidae; genus Alexandromys; species Alexandromys fortis. The sequence goes on from NW_026067928.1 coordinate 5,783,953, forward strand.
CTCAGGAAGGGGGCCTTTAATTTGTGAAGAGTAAATCCAAACTCATTGTCTCTGGACGACTGATGAGGACAGTGGTTGGCAGCTGGATTGTGAATCTTTTACATAGACAATGAGGGCTAACCACCATGAGTGTGATTAATTGGTACCGCTATTTTCACCTTTCCTGAATTGCAACTCTTAGCCTGATGTTTCCAATTGGCTATTCTCTTCTCTTGGATAAAAGCCTGGTTGCCTCCGTGGGAGGGTTTCTTTGTTTTGTTTTGTTTTCTTGTTTGTCTTTTTAGCTTTATTTATATCTACTTTGATTTCCTTGACAATACTTCATTTTTTCAGTATATGAATAGCTATTTGTTTTTAAATGATATCTTAATTTGTGAGAAATTCTGTGAGGTAGCAAGGAAAAGGAAACCGACGTCAAATTGTCTTTTCTGTGGGGAAGTAAATTTGCTTGCATAGAAATCCATGCCCTCTTAGACTGATCCCGGCAGCAGATTAATTGCTGTGTCTAGAAGTCTATCACTGTCAGGAAAAGATTCAAACTCAAGATTTTTCATTTTGCCTTAGTTCAGCAGATCGTCTACCACCGAGAAATGCTTGCTGAATTTTAAAATCCTAAACATTAGACTACTGAAAGATACATCCCTTACATTTCAGGGAAGCTCATAGAGGAGACAGAAGGAGGCAAATGATAGACACACAGTGCATGATAGTATGAAAAGGCCTGAGGTGGAGGGAGAACAACATTGCTTATAATCACTCTCCCTCTCCATCCACAACGCACCTCTGCACAAAAGGCCTTTATGCTTTCCTGTCTTCCTACATAACTACGTTAAAGCCCAAATCAAAAGAATGTCAAATTCTCTGGCAAATTAAATCATTGTAGCCATTATATTGAAGGCTGATAATAATTAGCCAATACTTTGTTATTTTATTTTAAATGTGAAATTTATGTATCAGGCATGGGATATAGGAGCTTGGCCATGTATGAGGTTTGAGGTTGAACTGTCATATGGCAAATAAATAAAATAAAATAGGAAATATAACAAATGTCAAAATTTTCCACATTTAACTTCCTTGTTGTACAAAAGTTAAGATTTTTAAAGTTATCCAAACATGTTAAGAGGAAATATCCCTCCCCAGGTGCTTTCCCTAGACACGTTACTATGACATCTATCTTCATGGTATGGTAATGTGTTATTCATAAATCATACCTTAGGAAGCTTTTGTGCCTTCAAAGTTGTTTGTAGGATTTTATGAAATCCATTTCTCATTTCAGAAAAATCTATTCCTCATCCAGATCCATACCTGGTGTCTTAGTTTCTTCTCCGTTGCCATGATAAAAAGCACTGACAAAAAAAGTAACTTAGTAAGGAAAGGAATTACTCTGGCTTATAATTGCAGAGTTATGGAGTCTGTCATAGCAGTGAAAGCATGGCAGCAGTCAGGAAAGGCACGGCCACAAAGGCAGGACGCTGACTGACCACACTTCATCAAGCCCAAGAAGCAGAGAGGGCAAGTGGGACCAGACTACACAACCTCAAAGCCTTCCTCCAGTGGCACAACCTTCCCAAACAGGACCACAAACTGGGGATCAAGTGTTCTAACACATGAGCCTATGGGGTAATTGCATATTCAAATTACAATACCTGGTAAATCTAAGAGAACCCCACTTCCCTGGGCAGTAAATGGTTCAGTAATGAGCTTGTAGCATATCTGAGACCATAGAGAATTATTAGAATGTCTTCTTGGGAGCTTTTAAAAAATAATTCCTATTTAATAAATAATTCCTAATAAATAAAACCTTATTCAAAGTGTGATAGCTTCTAAATTGAGTTTCCATAATAAAACACAATGAAAAGCCAGCCCAGCCATGGTGGCACACATCTTTAATCCCTGTACTAGAGGGGCAGAGATAGGTAGATCTCTGAGTTTGGGCCAACCTGGCCTACAGAGTGAGTTACAGAACAGCCAGCACTATACAGAGAAACCCTGTCTCAGGAGGAAAAACAAAAAAGCAAACAAAACAAAAACAACAACAACAACAACAACAAAAAGAAGATACAATGAAGAGGGTCACCTGGGATCCACAGAGGTTTCCTTAATCACAGTTCTGGAAACAGGAAATCCAAGTTGGCAGAGTTGACATGGACACATTCCAGAGAGAGCCTTTTTTGCCCATCCGGTCCCATACTATTTTGTTTGTTTATTTTATTTTGTTTTATTTAGATAAACAGTGTCTTGCAACCTACTTAAATACTCCTTATTACAGCTATACAAAAATTATCCTTCAAGGGCATTTGCTTAATTGCACATAGAATGTGTAGCATATGCTGTGACGGTTTAAATGAGCTGTCCACCAGAGGCCTGGGCCTCTTCATACTTGCTCACCACCTGGTGTTGCTGTTTGGGGAGGCTTCAGAAGTGTGCCCTTGTTGGAAGAAGCACATAATTAGTACAGGGATGGAGAATTCAAGACCCATGCTGTTTGAAGTTTGCCCTCTCTGCTTGTTGCTTACTGTTCAAGATGTGAGCTCTCAGCTTGTTACTCTGGCCAGCATGACTGCTGCCTGCTACCCCCACCAACCCCATGATAGACCCTCATCCCTCTAAAACTGTAAGCTCAAATAAACCCTTCCTTTGAAAAGCTGCCTTGGTCCTAGAGTTTTATCACAGTAATAGAAAAGTAATGAATACGTTCTCTTTTCTAATTTTCTGTCCATTTTCTGACTGCCATGAAATTTGTTGAGAAATATATCCTTCGTGCTCTTGTGAGTGTCCTCAAAAGATAAAATAAGAGTACTAATTGACAGAGAAGCCAGGATAATGTGCAACTTTTAATGATACACTATAGTGAGTATTTATTTGGCATTTTAAATGAAAGCAGAATTACCGCTAGCACGGTACTGAAGATCATCACAGTCCCTCGGAAACAGGAGCACCTGCCTTAGAGGCCAGAAAAAGTCAAGCCATATAGGAATTCTCCTCTTGAAAGGACTGCTGGTGTCTCAGGGCTGAGTTGTGCAGTGCTTGGCTGATATCTGAACCAATTCTCCAGGTTTTAATGTGAATAGTAATGGTTGGAGACATTCAAAGTCAGTAAGTCAAAAATCACTGGGGGGAAAAAGAAATTCACACACACACACACACACACACACACACACACACACACACAAAATACTAGAGGCAACTCTAGAATGTTGAGAGAGAAAGGAATAGTCTTCCCTGAGAAGAGAATAGTTAGTTATTAGTTATTCAGTACCCAACGATCATCCCTGGTGACATGTATACAGTAACATTATACAGACTGAGAAGGCTGTGTTCATGTGCCTAGGAATATACATGTATGGATGTGTATATACATATGAAAAAGAGGCCATGAATTTGAAAGAGAACAAGGGGACATATATAGATGAATTCAGAAGGAGGAAAATGAAAGGGGAAATGGTCTAATTATATAATAATCTCAATCAATTAAAGAAATAATGTTTAAAAGTCTTCTCATATGAAGACAAGATAGGCTTCACACGGAAAGCAAAGGAAAAAGACTAATTCAAAGGCTCCATTTATAGAAGTAATGTGAAATGATTCAAATATATGAAGCAGAAATAAATAAATGCAAGGACTAAAGTTTAAGAAGTGATCCTAAAGTCAAATCTACCTGATCACATGAAGTTGGCAGGCTATAAGTTGCCAGAAGGGCTCTTACAAATACTTCTAAGTAGACCTGGTCCCTGTAAGAGCCAAGTAGTATATGGCAGAGGGCAAAGTAACAATTGCATCAAGACAGACAGGCAGAACACCAGTAATGTCAAAATTAAAATTCAAACCTGAAAGATTGAGTGCAAATAACTAACAACATGGAGTAAAGCCGCCGTAAGCTCCTGAAAGCACACTCTCAGGTACACTCTGAACTGGTGCAGTCATGGGTTTCTAGCAAGAAATAACACAAGAAAACACTGATGCCAAGGTAATTTTAAAGGTTGAAATTCTCAAGCATCTTCAAAGACTGCGGTTCTTAAACTATGCAATTGTTGAAAGACAGTAAAGACCTCCACCAAATGACATCGAGATCAGCTAAAATTCAAAATTAGACTGTAGCTCATTTAGACACATCACAGCAAATTTACAACATGCACATAACCTCAGCAATAATAAAAGAGACTGCAGGCTATTAAAGACTGGATTATATACTGCAGACTACACCAATCCGTTATGTGGAGGATGGTCAATATTCAAATCTGAAATAATTCCAGTGATGGGAATAAACATTAAATATTTACCAGCTGGCGCACAGCTGGATCAATGAGACCCATCTCCCTCCCATGAGTACCTACAATAATAAATGAATAGACCTTGGCTACCGGCTGCAAGAAGAGGCTGCCTTGGGATTGGAAATCAATGGTACCACCAGGAGCGCATCAATAGGTTAAGCGATAAATGCTGGTGGCTGTCATTTTTTAGATGCTGTGATAATGGGAGGTGGATAGTAATTTTTTCTTATGTTTGCTTTATATACTTTTAAATTTACTCAATTAATTCTTATGGAAATCCTTGCCCAACTATACTTTCTTAAAAAGATATTTTGTCCCAAACTCATAAGGTTACCTAATCCAGTTCCCAAAATAATTTGGGCTCAGGTTTTCATGTCTAAACTCTTGAAGCAGAATGTGAGATGAAGCTAGAATTAATAGTGCCATGGGAACCTATAAAAGCAATAGGCAATGGGTTTTCTTTTCTTCCTTTTAATCTCTGTTTTATTCTCTTAACTTCTAAACTATCCTGAGCCAGTCTAGATCCCAAATCATGGCTTATGGAAAATTCTAGCGTTGATGCTGTCTCTTAGAAATAAAGATATTGAGCTTTAAGAGTAGACTTAGTGTTGTAAACTTATTCAATGGAGAGACTGATAGAAAGAAGCCCATTAAAATATGAATAGACATTTTACACAGCCCTTTACCCCCTCACTGAGATGTGTCCTGTAATCAACAGTATGACTGTGTCACCTTCATGGCACTCACTCCTCACTTTCCAGCCGTATTGGCTAGTTATTGTGTTGCTATAACAAAATATCTAGGAGTGGCAATTTAAGAACAGAAGGGTGATGTTGCCTCACAGTCTGGGTGAGGAAAGCAAGGGAGCAGAAGCATGTGGAACCTGGGAGAGATGGTGCTCAGCTCTCTTCTGAAATCTGGGATCCCAATCCTTGGAACGGTTCCAATGCACAACTAACCCAATCTAGAATCTCCATCACAGACATCCCCACAGGTTTGTTCTCCAAATTGTTTCTAGATCCTGTCAAGTTTATAATACTAACCAACACACCAACCAAGGCCTACCTGACAAATTCCAATATGTAAAGAAATCCCATGATGGACCAGTGAGACATACATCCCCTGCTTAGAGAATTCTTGAGATCCTGAGCCAAAGAGTTGGTTCCCACACTCTAGAAATAAAGTAACAGTGATACTAAAGGAGAATTTTGGTAGACTTAGAAGATACTCTTTGTAACTGGTATTATTCAGAGAGAAATGTCAGTTATTATTTGATACAACCAAAAGTTCATTACTGTATCCAAAAATACTTTGTTTCTTCAATTGAATTCTTTCATAATAATATTCTATTAAATTTTCATAGATTTGGGAGACTTGAGGGGAAAGACATGTTAGAGCTCCTCTTTACTGTAAAATCTGTTCTTTCAGCATAAATCATTTATTCAAAGAAAGTTTCAATACAAGTATACAGTGTACTTAAACTGTGCTCACCCCATCCCTCTCTGTTGGCCTCTTATTTCCTACTGGTTTCACTTTCCCTGAATAGGGCCTCTGTTACTTCCACATTTTTCAAAAAATAAAATAGATTCTTTGTCATTTTACATATTCTATCCCTGTATTTTCAAGTGTGAAATATCTTTAAATATTAAATATGAAAAGATATGATTTTCTATGGCATCTATACTTTTATTAAAACTTGAAAACCCATTAAGTAGTATCTATAAAATGTTATGAAGGTACACATATGTCAATAATAGAAATTAACTACTTAAATGCTCCCATCATAAATCACTTAATAAATAGTAACAATAGCTTAGTGTGTTCCTTTTTCTATTCTTCTAATCAATACATTCTCTATGAACCCTCTTGGGGAAAAGGTTTAGTTGGTGTATGTTTCCTGTAGACTCTACCAAATCATGTCTGAAATACAGATTCAAATAAGTGCCCTTGATGAGAATATTAACTCCATTTTATAAATGTCAGCATTCATGTGTTGTGCCTCTGCTGTGTGCTACAAACTAGGAGACGAAGAGACATCACAGAAGCATAACACAAAGGCATGCAACCACACAGGTTTAAAATAAAGTCCAAGTATGAAAAGATATATGTGAACAGATATGTAAGCAGAAAACAGTTCATATCGCAAACTCTTCTTGGTGCAAGTGCTTACAGAAAACAGAATATGTGGAGAAGTGAGGTCAGTGAGATTGCAGAAGCCATCCACGCAAAACATGCTCATTCGTGTTTTCATATGAGCAGAAACCAATTCTAAGTCCCTGTGTCTTCCAGGTCCTATGGTAGGTGAGTGAGCAAGCTGGCGGTAGACATCAGAAGAGGTTGGCCGTAGTGCATAGAGGGACAAAAGGAATTGATGACCCCTTGGAACATTCAGAACAAAGATGACTTGGGGAAGAGGAAGAGGAAAGAAGAAAATGGAGTGAGACATTGGAGGCAGAGAGGATCATCACCTTCGTGGAGAGCAGGCCAACAAGAGTCCACTGAACATCTATATTGAATGTGTCCCTAATGCTTTGCTGTTTCTTAATATAGGACTTATACTCTTATACAATCCCACACTGTGCTCTAGACAACATTCAGAAACTATCACACACACACACACACACACTTGTACTCTTAACGAAACCATTGACTGTATTATGTAGCACAGGTAGACTGGTACAACTGAGCAATCAAGGTATCCTGAGGGATAGTTGACACTGACAAAATCACATATATAAAAATCTATAACTATGTCTAGTTTGGAAGGCACTAAGACTGGTATGATCTAATTGGTAATCTTTCTTAAACTCTACATAAATATAAAGCTAGTTACAGAGATGAGAAAGGGTGTAGTACAAATGAGGGGTGTTGAAATTAGGCTTCATTAACTTCAGAGTAGATCCACTTCTGCCTCTGAGTCAAACTTGGGGGATTGTTCTTAAAAGAAAAACTATTACGCTATTATGCAAGACTGTTCATATAAGAACCTCTGAAGACTCTATAAAGAGGGAAGAGATGGAAACATACTTTAAAAACTATTTATAAAGTCAGCATTTGTCATTAATTATCCAAATCATTTCCGTGTGCCCATCTTTAACACATTCTTTTAATTAAATGCGTGCCTAATATAGAAACCATCTTGTTAGGTTACTATAATCAGATCGGAGCAGTTTCTGTCATTGCATTTAAATGCACAGTAATTCCCAGTGTCAAGGTAAACATATATAGAATAGTGATTGCAATTTTATTCAGTTACTCATTAGAACTTGTCGATAATTTGCATGGATTATGGACCACACTATTATAACAATGATTATGGGAGAAAATAGAAAGTAAAATGAAGTGGGTTTTTTTTTATAGCTTTGATAATGAAGAATGTGTGTCTAAAATAGAACACACCTTGCTGTCAGTCTGTTTCAACCATTGGTTGAACTTTCTTGGGTCTATGTTTTTCTTCCAGCTCAAGGACATTTCTTCTAAAAATTTCCACCAAGACTTTATACAACAGAACATCAAAAACATGCATCTCAGATGCAGATACTTAATCTGAGTATCATCTTTATACCTGAATCCCTGTTGGCTTTGTGTTTGGTGATAAAACCTGAGAGACAAGAGTAAATAAAATTAATAGTTCTGCTTTGCCATGCAACAACGGTTACCAACTCAGGCTCCTAGCCCCTATATCCTGTCACTAACTTCAGCTCTTCCTTTGGAGGATCATCTGTAGTTCTTGTCTCTGCCCAGAAATCCTGCCTATTCTCATCTGTCTAGCTACTGTCCATTCAGTTCTTTATTAAACCAATCACAATGACACATATTCACACAGTGTAAACAAATATTCCACAACAGAACTCTTAAGGGAGGACACGTGACTTGGAGTTTTTTTCCTGGGATAATGTGTCAAGCCACAAGAGAATGAAAGACATGGGCAAGCCACAGGAGCTGACTGTTTTCAAGGACACTGATCAAAGACATTGAGTGTATTCCTCATAACTCCATAGAAGCATCCTTCCAAACACATGTTGGTTCAGTAACCAAGACTTATCCAGATCTCTTCTAATAGTCCTTCCATGCCTCGGTCAATTTCTCTCTGCTAAAGTCAGGAAGCACGGGTCTCTGTAACTGTCAACCATTATGCTTAAGGTGGGAATGGAGGGACTCCATTGCCAAATCCATAGGTTCCCAACTTCTGACCTTTAACTTCCATTTATTTTCCTCTATAACCTCACAACTGCATTGCAGGAAAATTAGACAGAAGTGGTAATTCATGCCAAGGGTAATCCCAGGTCTTTGACATGATGGAATGATGATTGATCATTAATGTTTCAATAATAACTTGGGCATGTCATATTAAGTTTAAGACCAACCTGGGCTGCAAAGATGAGATTATTCTTCGAAAAACCAAAAGCAACACAACACAAAACAAAAACAATATTAGAAAAAAAAACTTCCTCTCACCTCTATTCCCCCCCCAACATAAAAACCTTACATGCAAAAATTTAAATATTCAGTTACTTCACTCAATATGTAGTACCAGGTCTAAACTTGAGCATTCTGTGTTGTGATAATACTTTCTCAGATGGAACATCCCTAAATAAAAGTTCAAGTTGTTTTTCTTTCTTTGTTTGGGATCTAAAGTTTACGTTTACTTACGGGGAGCATTTTATCTAAAATCAGTTAGCTTTTAAATTAGTTAAAATGGAAAAGCAGGTTTGTATTTATCAGTGTTTGTATAACTCAGAGAAGATTAATTCTGAAAAATTGAAATTGACAAGCCAGTTACCTATCGAGGCAGTCTAATTGCTTTATCTATTTAAACAACACAAACAAGTAGACAGGGAGACTTCCTAGAAACCTTCTGGATTCTGCACCTCCCTGGTGGTTGTGTTATCACCTAGAGAGGTCACCACAGGTCACTTGACTCTGCCTTGGGCGTCCTCTACAGAATCACTCAGGAAAGACACCCACCACATTCCTGCCCAAAGGCCTGATCATTCTCTCTCTCCACAGGAGGATCCACGTTTGGCAGCTTTAAAACTGTCTTCTCCATCTCCGCTATAAATTATCTAGAGTCAGGCCATGATCATTAAAAGGCTTGTAAATAAAGCACTTGTGAAATGAAGTAAATCTATGTCTATGTGGTATTATGTCAAATATTCATCAATGACTAATAATTCTATAATAACCATTATTTTTTTCTGCCTGTACCTCTTAATCATCCAAATTAAAACAGACATTTGCAAGAAGCAGCCTACATAATCTATTAGTCTCCTTCTCAGATTCCAAGCAAGGCAAGGGAGGGAGGAAAGGGAAGGGCATGCTTTTAGCAGCATCTGTATTTACAGCATTTGTATGTGCATGCGTGCGTGCTTGCATGTGTGTGTGAGAGAGAGCAGGCATGCTGTACATACACATGCATGGGTATCACTGTGTGTGCAAAGCTGCAAGCACACATGAGCATGTGTGTGTGGAGGCTAGCAGACAGCCTTGGGTGTTATTCCATGCACGTGTTCCCTCTTTCTGTAGAAAGGGACTTTATAGTTTAATGTATGTTGCTGTGATTAAATTCCCTGCCCAATTTTCCCTGAGCAGAAAAAGCTTATTTGGCTTACAATTCCAAGTAATAACGCATCCTTGAGGGGCCACCAAAGCAGAGACTCAAGCAGCTCGTCCCGCTCACAGCTACAGTCAAGACTGGAGAGAAAGGAATGAATCCATGCAGCTTTCCCGCTCTGTATTCAGCTATCCCTCTCTGCTCTCATACAGCCTGAGTCCTGAAACCAGGGAATGGCGCCATCCTCAGCAGGTTGAGTTTCCCTACTTGAATTAATAATCAAAATACTCTTACACAGTCAGCCTGATCGAGACAAATTCCCTCAACCGAATCTCTCTTCCCGATTGCATCAAGCTGGCAGATAAAGCTGACAAGCACACGTGGTCTCTCCCCATAGGAATCATCAAGTAGGCTAGGTTGGGGGCATCTTTCTGTTCCTGTCGCCCTGGGCTGGGATTACAAGAGTACTCCACCGTGTCTGGCTCTTTAGATGTGGAGCCTGAGGATCCTCAAGCTTGTAAAGCAAGCACTCTACTGACTAATCTATCTCTCTGGCCTTACATTTATATTTTACCTTTTTTATTGATTTTTATTGAGCTCTACATTTTTCTCTGCTCCCCTCCCTGCCTCTCCCTTCCTCCCTTCAACCCTCCCCCAAGGTCCCCATGCTCCCAATTTACTCAGGAGATCTTGTCTTTTTCTACTTCCCATGTAGATTAGATCCATGTATGTCTCTCTTAGGGCCCTCATTGTTGTCTAAGTTCTCTGGGATTGTGATTCGTAGGCTGTTTTTTATTGCTTTATGTTTAAAAACGACCTATGAGTGAGTACATGATAACTGTCTTTCTGTGTCTGGGTTACCTCATTCAAAATGATGTTTTCTAGCTCCATCCATTTTCCTGCAAAATTCAAGATGTCATTATTTTTTCTGCTATGTAGTACTCCATTGTGTAAATGTACCACATTTTTCCTTATCCATTCTTTGGTCGAGGGACATTTAGGTTGTTTCCAGATTCTGGCTATGACAAACAATGCTACTATGAACATAGTTGTAGCACGATTGAGCATCCTTTGGATATATACCCAAAAGTGGTATTGCTGGGTCTTGAGGAAGGTTGTTTAATAATTTTCTGAGAAATCACCACACAGACATCCAAAAGGGCTGTACCAGCAATGAATTCCCACCAGCAATGCAGAAGTGTTCCCTTTACCCCACAACCTCTCTAGCATAAGTTGTCATCAGTGTTTTTGCTCTTGGCCATTCTTACAGGTGTAAGATGGGATCTCAGAGTTGTTTTGATTTGCATTTCTCTGGTGACTAAGAATGTTGAACATTTCCTTCAGTGTCTTTCAGCCATCTTAGATACTTCTGTTGAAAGTTCTCTGTTTAGGTCTATACTCCATTTTTTTATTGGATTATGTGTTCTTTTGATGGCCAATTTCTTGAGTTCTTTGTATATTTTGGAGCTCAGACCCCTGTCTGATGTGGCATTGATGAAGATCTTTTCCCATTCTGTAGGTTGCTGTTTTGTCTTGTTGACCATGTCCTTTGGTTTACAGAAGCTTTTCAGTTTCAGGAGGTCCCATTTATTAATTGTTTCTCTCAGTGTCTGTGCTGCTGGGGTTATATTTAGGAAGTGGTCTCCTATGCCAGTGTGTTCAAGTGTACTTCCCATTTTCTCTTCTATGAGGTTCAGTGTGGCTGGCTTTATGTTAAGGTCTTTGATCCATTTGGACCTGAGGTTTTGTGCATGTTTATAGACATGGATCTATTTTCATGCTTCTATATGTTGACATCTAGTTGTTCCAGCACCATTTGTTAAATATGCTTTCTTTTTTCCATTTTATATGTTTTGACTTCTTTATCAAAAATCAAATGTTCATAGGTGTGTGGATTAATAGCAGGGTCTTCAATTCTGTTCTATTGGTCCTCTTGTCTGTTTTTATGCCAATACCAGGCTGTTTTCAGTACTCTACCTGTGTAACAGAGTTCAAAGTCAGGGACTGTGATGCTTCCCGAAGTTCCTTTATTGATTGTTTTGGCTATCCTGAGTTTTTTTGCTTTTCCTTATGAAGTTGAGTACTATTCTTTTGAGGTCTGTGAAGAATTTTGCTGGGATTTTGATGGGCATTGCATTGAATCTGTAGATGGCTTTTGGTAAGATTCTCATTTTTTACTATGTTAATTCTACCTACACAGAGCATGGGAGATCTTTCGTTTTCTGGTGTTTTCTTCATTTTCCTTCTTCAAATATTTAAAATTCTTGTCATAGAAGTTTTCTACTTGTTTGGTTAGAGTTACTGTGAGATATTTTATTCTATTTGTTGCTATTGTGAAGGGTGATGTTTCTTTGAGTTCTATCTCAGTTTTTCGGCTGTTATGAAGGGAACTAGCAGCAGCATCAATCATGAGGCAACATTTGTTCCCCCTGAGGTTGTGGATGTGGTGAACAATACAACGCCAAAGAGAAATGTCAAAAAAAAAAAAGTCTCCCTGGCATCCTTATGTCGGACACACTTCAGAAATCAGATGAAGGACAACGTTAATGAAGATTTACTAAAACAGTCTTGTAAATTATGGGCTAGAGTGATCATTTCCGAAAGCTTTGACTTCTTCCTAATGTAAGGAAGATATCACCCATGTTCCCGTTTTCATCTCCTGGCTCTCAAGGAAAAACTGAAGCTGTGTCTTGCCAATAGTACTGACTAAAGATGTAAGAATTTGTGTCCCGTATCCCCTATGGCACCTGGCTGTCAAGGTTTTGTACTGGTGCTTCTGTTTTGTTACAAGTGGCACTGAAGTTGTCATTTCAGTGAGCATGGAGAGAGCCATCCTAAAGGTACACCCAGAGCTCCACGGGCATCTCCTTTGCCTGGTGCATCAGCAGGTGGTGGTACTCATCAGATAGCCACTTGAATGACAGCTGCGTGACTCCTTTGTCCAGTTTGTTGGTACACTTCATGTGGTGGGAATGGGGAGGTATTAACCAGGTATGAATATCCCCAGCAATGTTCACATGAAAGAAAAGAGCAGATTCTTGAGGTTCTGCTCCCGTTGTTTAGGTCGTTTCCCTTGTCACAGTGGCTACCTGCCTCCCTCACTCCTCACAATCCATGCACAACTCCTCTGGCACCCTCTGCAGCACTGAACAAGCCTCATGTAGGCTGCCACAACCCTGTCTGTTTTCTTCCATTATAAGTCACCGTTCCACACTTCATGGAAACTTTTGCATCCCTAGAACTGACATTTGTTGATACCTTAGTCTACTCCATACAACCACTTTTCCCTAAAGATGGGAACAAGGAAAAAGTCTGGACTTTCTGAGCACTTACATCAGACATATATCTTTAAAAATATACTCGTTTTCCGGTGACCACCACTATTTGTTTTCTGGGGATGCCCCCCATCATTCTCATCATCACAGACATCACTTGTCATAATCCAACACAGACTTCCCCTCAAGAATTAGCATGGTTCCCTTTGACCTGGGTCATTGCACAAGAAGAGCAACTAGTGGTGTGACTAAAGACACAGAGAACTCCCCGGTGACTCCCCGACAAGATCCCTTGCTGGTCCTTCTCTACCCAGAGTTATGAACGAACCTCTGGCCAGGAATCTTCTAGCATAAAGTGTAGTCTTTGCCTGACTCTGTAAATCTTCGAGCTCTGCTAAGCCTTCCTATCCCAAACTGCAGGATCTTTTTTTCTTGCCCTGTGATGGGAGTCAATTCATCCTCCTAAATAAGTAACAACTTTCCTAACATGCTCTGGTTTCCACACTCGTCCTATAAACTTGCACAGCATCCTCCCTCCCAGAAGAAAGCCAATGCTCTCAAATACATTGACACTTGAATTTGTGAGCTCCTCAATCAGTAGCCACTCTGATTTCAGGTCAGTCGGTTCTGGTTCTTATGTACGCAAAGGCTCCTTACATGGTCATCTACAAAACTCCAGACAACTGTATGTGTGCAAGAGGTATGAATATCTGCAATGATAAGAAGTGGGTGCCATACATGAGATTTTTTTTCCTGATATCCTCATGGCTCAACACACTTCACACGCATTTTTTTTTTCTGTTCCTGGTTGAAAACATAATGGTCCCAATCGTGAGTATTAGAGAATGTTAAAATAGAATGTTTCTGCCTAAATTGTGACAGAAGTCTCAAAATAATATATGCCAAATGCCAACTGTTCCAGTTCTGGCTCTTCAGTGAAGAGTTACTTTAAAAATTCTCATGACCCCGGGTCCCTAACTGTAGTATATAAACAGCAGGGTTTTGTACTTTTCTTGTCAGCTGCAAAGAACTTCAAGCAGACCAATTACTAGACTTCCCAGGATTAAAATGGTCCAGGTAATGGTGGGGTTTTCTCCCAAATCATCCTTGAATATCTTCTCAGAGACAAGAGCAAAAGCTCCACTATTCCTAGTACTTCAGATTGTTTCTGTGGAAGTCACCCAGAGTTTATCTGGCTTTTTTTCAGATAGCAGGATGTCATCTCATTAAGTTAGTACCTGAAGCAGCCTGGTTTGGGTAATTCATATGTGCTCCCAGGTAATCTCATTCGGAGATAAAGCTTCCATCTGCTCTAGTTCAATGACACAGTAGTAGGATATGAAGAAAGAAGTAGTTCCTTTCTTCTTTTCTCTGACATCATCTCCAGAGAAAGGTCCTGCTATTTAACTAGAGCTTCTGGGCTCCCTGAGCTTACAACATGGACAGGAACTAAGGGTATAAATGGCTTTGCTAAATGGTTCCCACAGGTGGGAAAGTGGTTGTAATGGATGTCTTCTTCAGTTGTGACTTTTCACGTGTTCTGAGGCATTGTTGTCTCCCCATTCCACTTCCACTAAAATATATTGTGTACAGAGACACAGACAAACAATCTCACAACCTCCCATTTTCTTTGTCATCACTCTTTCTTTCAAGAGGGCTGACTTCACAATCATATGATGTTTAAGTGTCCCCTAGTGTCTACAGATGTGTGAAGAAGGCATAAGAGGTAGCCCAGAGTAGTGACATCACTAGAAAGACAGAGGTCAAACAGGCTCTAAGTGGACTTCATGCCTGCTGCAGGAGATGTCACATGACCCAAAGAGAGATGAGGTCAAGTGCCTGACTCTTGCTGTCTTTGCTACCTACCACATCAGCCACAGAAACAAATGGCTAACTTTCCTTTTCCTGTCTGGTGGGGACCTCACCTGCAATTCACTAAGGTGGAAAGTACTCCGACTTAACATACTGTCTTCCAATGTTCTCTGTAGACACTTGAACACCTTCAAGTAAAGGCTTCATTTTCTTAATAGAAGAGCGATTCTTCATAGAATCAATAATGAACCATGATCATGTGTCTGGTGCTTGATCCGTAGAATAAATCCAACTTAGAATCTTTCAGTAAGAGCCCAGTTACTTCTTTTTTTAGACTGAGAACCACCTCCCAAAGTAGTCTCTGAGACAAAGGAATAGGCATTGGATTTGGCAATGTAATCTCAAGAAACAAGAGCGAGAGACAAATGTGGACACTGTATTAGTGTCCTGCTGGTGTTGTATCATATTATCATAAACAGTGTCAAACTTTAAATGATCCACATGTTTTCCTTCCCAACTCAGAAATGGGTCCAATAGACTAAAATCAACATGTTAGCATGGATGTTTTCTTCCAGAGCCTCTAAGACTTGAATCGTTTCACGTGCTTTTTTCCAATTCTACAAGCCAGTCTGCCTAAGGTCGCGATGCTTGATAGAAGAGGAATTCTTGGTAGAATCAATAACGAATCATCACTCAACATCTTACTTTCACCCCTGCATCTTGTATTACTTATATTTTGCCTTCTTCAAACAAGTATTCTTAGAAGTATATTGACCCCATGGAAGTAACCTAGAACAATGTATGCACCCCAAAGTCCATAAATTAACCATACTTGAAGAATCTCTTTGGTTAACGTCACAGATATCTAAATGCCAGGGACGGGGACACAGCCACCCTTGAGATGTCATTGTTCAGCTTATCACCAAGGCACTGGTTGCTGCTTTGGGAACTTGGTTACCTCAGAATCTCAGATTAGCATTGCAAATGCATCTCCTAATTATATAGGTGGGGAACAGAGGGAGACAAAGTTATCTGGTGGCACCATCCCTATTGGTCAAAGTGACTCCCAGGGTTTTAACTCTTCTTCATGTCCAAGAACCATTTTCAACAGTAGAATTCCATGCTTCAGATTCAGAAAAAGCCATGAAACAGGAAAAAGATCTACTTTTCCCTCCCAAAGTTCACCGAAGCCTGAAACTAGCTGCTTTAGTGGTAGCTGGAGTGCCACGTCCACAGCAGTGACTGCCGTGTAGTGACAAAATGCCTCTGCGCTGGCTTTTGCCTGCTGAAGGATTGGGGTTAGAGCTTCTTGGAGCGAAGCCCCAGGTGGTCCCCCTGGCAATCAGCAGTCCAGAGAGGACCTGATGCCCTAGGCAAATCTCGTATCTGGAGATGGCCCTGAGAGCGAGCCCTCCTGACACCTTGCCTGATCTTTCTCTGTATTTCTTAACTTTCTTGTTTATAGCTGACCGCTTACCAAGAGATCAAAGTACGTCCTTGGCTCGGCTCCACTGTTCAATAAAGCAGTCCTTGAGGAACTGAAGTATGCCCCACGCCACATGAGCCTGGGAAACTTTATTATTTATGAAACAGAAGCGGCTAAGGTTAATATGTTACGAGGGAATCATCAAGGTGAATCAGATTTAGAGAAGAAAAGGAGAGTTAGAGAAAATTCCCCTTTATGAAAAGATTAGCTAGATCTCAGAAACCCTGGAGTCTTTATAATAAGAAGGAAAGAAAGGAAATTATTGATAACATGAGACTAGTTTTAATATATTGGTATAAGAACTATCATGAGAAAATGAGAAAACTATTAGGAGATATGGAACAAAGAATAAAAACTATATAGATGGAAAGCTAAACACAGGACCCTGAGAACTAGTCACCCACGGTAGAAAGTAAATAATGGTGTGAGACAGAATTCTAAAAGACAAAACAAAACTAAAAGTCCTTGCCAACATCTTGAGCACGGAAGGGGGAACACGTAGAAAGGAGCACGTAGAAGAAGCTCTATTTTGGTTATGCTTAATCTTGATTTATGTCTGGAACCCTGAGTGGGGTGATGTAATGCACCTGCCAAGTTCTTTGATCTGTTTTGTACAAAAACTGAAGCTTTGCAGAAGTAAAGTTGCAGCAGATTTTCACTACACAGTGTGTCTGTCTGTCATTTCCCTTGCATCGTATCCTGGCTATCCTATCCTTCACCCTGTTCTCCCGTGGATGGCGGTCTCCGAGAGGGACGGTCCGTGGCACTGGAGTAAGAAGTGAAGCTGGGACATTCTGAAACTGATGAAAGATTCTCAGCTCACGTCTCCACTCTAAGCTACTGCAAACCTCAGCAATTTATCTCTAGCCAGTATAATAATGTAAGGAGCACACATGATTTCTCAAAGTTTGGGCAAAATCAAAAGAGAGGCAGATTATTTTCCCTGGAGCTAGAAGTGCTGGCTACTGGGCTATTATCAGTGCAATCTCAGAAGACCCTACAGAAACAGGCACCTGGGAGACAGCCTGTGAGACCTGATGTGCCAATATTTCCAGAATATTCTCTACAGAGAATGGCAGAACTAGTAGATGCTGAAGATAGGGGAGCTACCCAGGTCATTGGGGTGATCAAGGGAACCTGTCTTTCAATGAGCAAGCATCAGACTTGTTGAAAACTTTAAGGCTGAACAATTCCTTTCTTAACTCTTTATCAAAAAGAGAGGGAAAGGCATCTGTGCATAACCACAAGAAGTAAGAGCAAAGAGTAACACCACTTCACAGAAAACACACAAGATGGAAACAGAGACAGCACTCTGTGTATCAGACAGGCAAAGATGAAAAGGAAAAAATAAGCCCAGTCTTGGAGACAAAAACACAGACATTCTGGTATTTAACTGGTGAGAAAGCATGAATGGATGACACCTGTTTGAAAGGCAGTTCAGTCATATCTCCCAGTATCTGAAGGCTTCCTACTCTTTGGCTGAAAATTCTAGTTCCAGAAAAAAATCTTTCAGGAATATGTAACCAATAAACAGAAGAGTATATCAAAGCATGTATATTAGAATACTTTTCCAGAAAATTAAAAACAATATGAAAATTGTGCTTAGGGAGAAAAAAATGCGTGATTTGTATGTCATGGAAAGAGTTCATATATATGCAAAGAGAAATGATCAATTTGCAAAAGAGTTGGTGTATGATGGTATCTACTTTTTGTTTTGTTTTCCTTTCTTTTATTTTTTAGATTATAATATAATTGCATCATTTCTCCCTAGCCTTTCCTTTCTCCAAAGCCTCCCATATACCTCTCTTTCAAATTCATGGCCTCTCTAGTCATCGATTGTTATTACATGCATATATACAAATAAATATACATATGTATTCCTGAATACGATCTGCTCAGTATGTATGCTATTGTATGTTTCCAGGGCTGACCATTCAGTATTGGAAAATTATTTGATATATTCTCATTCCTGAGAAAGACTATTTCTCCTGCTCTCAGTATTTCTTAGTTGCCTATAGTTCCTTGTATAGATTAAGGCCATGTGGGCTTTTCCTGTTCGGTTTCACATGTCTGTTGGTGTTATCCTTGCTCAGCAAAGCAAAGCCAAGACTTGCGTGTGAGTGCTTACCTGTGATGTGACTGCCCCTCCTATTGCTGTATTCAGCCAGGAACAATTCACAGACGAGAAACACGCTGCCCGGCCAGGCTTTTTTTGTGTCAGTTCCTGCTTTGGTTATCACACTAATGAGGAAAATGATGATTAAAATTATATGACTGTGCTTGTGAAAGCAATGAACGTGATTGAAAGGGAAAGAAATTAATCCTCTTGAACAAAAACCGGATATAAACAAATGTTAGTGAGGCCAAGTATGGCTGGATTTGATTGCTAATCTCAAACTTGTAAGGATCATATCCAGACAGGCAAACACATGGACGGGCGGGCAGTTGGAAAGGCTGTGTTAGCAGTTGGGGGACAGAGATGAGCCAGAGGTCTAGGATGGAGAGTCCACAGTCCTTGATGCACACACCAGGTATCAGGAAAAAAGGACCGCTGTAATGCTGTTCTAACTCAAAAGTAGGTGTCCATCACTTTATTGGGTCCAAGTGAAAATTACAACGTTCCTTTGGTAGCAGGTCTGATACACTCTTGGGTCTTGTTTCCCTGATGTGATTTTTTAACATGCCGGTGTACTCTTAAGGTTACAACTGACCTCCCAGTAAGCCTAAAGGGTGACTTTCTTTCTTTCCTCAGAATAAAACAATGTATCTGTCGCTGCGGGCTGGGTGGTGCCTGGGAGATGCTGCTGTTTCTAGATCTAGCCAAGGGCTGTAGTCATCCTTCTCCTCCAAAATGGAGTGAAAACTGCTTTCAGATGGTGCCACTTGGGAAGGCACACAGCCCCGAAAACCACTGTTTAACTTAAGTTAAACAGTAACTTAAAGAAGGGCACAGCCTGATCTCAACAGGCAGCTTGGCTAATCTTAATTGTCAACTTGATGGGCATTCAGTTGGAAACACCATCTGGGCATATTTGTGATTGATTATCTAAAACTGGGTAAATTTAAAGGAAAGACCTGCCCTAAACGCGGACTGTATCATTTCACGGGCTGCAGCCCTGGGTTGAATGAAGAGGAGAAAGCAAGTGGAGTCCAAGCCTTCATTACCGTATGCTATGTGACTGCGAACACAGCATGGCTCACCACAGTTTTCCTGGATGTGATGGGTTGCATTCTGTGGGACGGCAAGCCCAATTAAATCCTTCCTTCTTTTTTTAAGCTTCTTCTGCCAGGTAGTCTGTCGTGGCAACTAGATGTGTAAGCAATACAAAGCCGGCAAGAATGCAAGAAGATAAAGCAGTAAGAAAGACGTTTCCATGTGCTGGGAAGACAGACAGTAAGGAGCCAGGAGAGCTGAACACCAAGGGTGGAGGCAAGAAGGTGACCATGAATCAAGCTGTTTCTTCCTGTAAAACCAGAGTAACCCAGTCACTGGAGACACCAACTGTCTCAGCAAGCTAGGCCAGCAGGGCGTCTGAAAGTCTGTGAGAAGCTGAACCCTCAGATCCTCTCTTCCACCTAGCACACTCAGGCAACTGCCCTTCCCCCATCCCAGCATGAGGCCAGAGATTCATTTATGAAGAAATCTTTTAAACATACTCCGACTCTTCTCAACTAGAGTTGTGCAGAAGATGTAGCCTGGAAGCTATAAGACATCCCTTGCATACCGTTCAAAAATTTGTCATATAGATTTCTAAGCCGGCACCAGCTCTGTAACATTCTGGGAGAATTGGGAAAAATAGGCACACCAGCCTAATGCTTTTCAGTAAGGGACTGTGTAGGTTTGCCTGTGGAAATCTATGTAAGGGATTATCTTTATTAGCCAGAAGACTGCCCCAGCATCCAAAGCACAATTCCCTGTGTGTGGGATCCTGGTTTGTATAAAAGTGGAGAAGCGAACTGAGCCGTAGCATGCATATATTCCTCCATTCCTCTGTCTTATCTGTTGATACGACTTGCCTGGGCGGGTGTTGTAACTTCCTGATCCCTTGACTTCCCCACAACAATGGACTGTAACTTGGAACTCTGTTCTAAATAAACCCTTGATCACCTAAATAAACCTTTTGTCACCAAATTTCATCACAGCAAGAGGAAATGAAACTAAAATGGAGAGCTTTAGTTTTAACGAAACTGAAACCAGGCCAAACTCAGATGAACACATGGTTCAAGATCAAAGAGCAATGCTCACAATCAAACAGAAAAGGGGTCCCTGAAAACCAGAACAGACCTGTGAAGAGTGGAAAAGTGGAAGCCTCTTTCCTGTCATAAATCGTGTTGAATTATTTGACCTTGGAATCTGTGTACACATACTCCTGTGGTCATGATGCCTGTGTTACTAAATATAGGATAAGCTGAGAGTAGACATTCTACTACACAGAATACATAGGCATGTCAGGTATTTTTTTTAACAATTACTGCTTTTATTATGTTTAGATTTTTAAATATTTAAATATCTTTTGGATTTTTTTAAGTAAGAAGTGACTATACAAAGAAAGATGAAAATGAGTAATAAAAATAATAGTTAGACCTGCTTAAGTGCACAAAATGACAAGGCTCAGGGGCAGTCTAGCTCTCTGGCTTCTCTCAGTTCACCAAAGAGACAGTTGTACCCTAAAAGGCTGAATGGCAGCGTCACTGAGGTTGGGGCAGTGGGAGACCTCTACCCCAAACCTTCAGAGTTTCCACAACCAAGTGCTAGCATTCTTGTACTCATTAAGCTCATAATGATAAGGATTTGGACTAAGAATCTCAAAGAACCACAGAAGAAACAGTCTACATTGGGTGGAGAAGGAAGGCAGCAGAGAGGGACAGCCTGAGTGAACTCATAATGTTCAACTAGTGTGAAAGCATCTGCAGAGACAGGATTATGAAAAGACCTTGGTTGTGTCCCTTCCCATGGCCTGTGGCTAAGACTGACTCATGGATGTCCTAACATCCATCTCCTGGGGACAAGTAGGTCTCAGAACCAATGTGATAAATGGGATAAAATGTGATTTTTCAAGTTGACTTATCTTCTAAGAACCTCTTTATGATGGTGACTTGTGTCGTAGCTCATTTTAAGAATCAGGAGTGGAATTACACCAAGTGAGTATGGGGACGAGGTTAAGAGTCAGGCAAGGAGCATGAGCTGCAAAGGTCAGCTAGATGGACAGAGGCCGCATGAAGTATTGGTCTTGTGTTGTGGTAAAAGTGCTGGAGCACTGTGGAGGGTTCTTGACCCTCAAGTGTCACAGTCAAATCACAGCGTTTGACTGTCTTCGGGGATGTGAGAGAACAAGTAGACGTTTGGAGTCTTTACCAACTTACTTGCTTGAATTTCGGTCCTACTGTATACTGCTATAATCAAATTCTTCACTTAAAATGATGAAATTAATATTCATGATAAATAATGGGGGAGGAGAGATTATAGCTTTTGCCTTTTAAAGTCTGGCCCACGTGTGAAAGGCCATACTGCCCTGAATGTTTCTGCTCATGCGAGACATCTGACCTACAGAAAATATGATTAATTATCCATCAGATAACTATATAGTTTAAGCTGCCTCATCTCTAGTGTGTCTGTGGAATGTGCTCTCAGGGAAAGGGTGCTCTTCTAAGTCTACACGAATGCTATCTTCCTCTGTGCTTGCCAAGGAAAAAAAAAATATTACATATGGTGTGAGCCACAGTAGATGGCAGCATCTTAGCAGCAGACCCTCTCCCACGCTCTTATTCACAAGATGTTGACTGTAAGGTAGGACACTCTCCAGAGGGATAACACCAAAGCCTTGGAACTGCCATCTGTATCCTTACAATCCTGGAGAAACTGTCACCTCCCAAGAAGAAGCAAGGCCTTCTCCAGGGGAATTGGCACTTAGCTCCAAGTACCATAAAACATTACTGAGTAATAAATTTTATTAGTTGTATAATTCCCCCTCTTGCAATGTATTCTACCCCTTAAAGGAGCATCTCTCTGTTTGAAAAAACACTTTTTAATGACATTGACTACCTCAGAAAATGAAAACCAACATGTTTTACCTGTAAAATGGCTCTGAGGGATTATTTTATAGCATCCATCTTCACATTCTTACTGTGTTTTCTTAACTGGAAGGTCAGTGGTGTCTGTTTAGTAGAATAGCTTGGCTGATATTTTCTTGTGTTCCAACACTCAACCTGTATATCTGGGGAATACTGGTGACAAAGCCCAACTGAGCATCCATGTTTTTAAACCCTCATTAAACATCTCAGCAGCTTTTTCAACCTGTCTTGCCATCAGGGCACATACCACCTAACCAAAGAGATTAGGAAACCACAAGCATCATCCCTAATCTTAAAATATATAACAGAGTGATGTGGGGAAAACTGATTTCCTAGGTCTTCACCACAGCCTTTCAGCCATCTATTCCCCACCTGAAAAGACAAAATATTTCCTGTTTCAGAGAGACATGGATAAGGACATAGCCCCTCCTCATTATCCCAGCTCGGTGTCCCAAGAACAGGAAACAAAAGAAAGGTCACTCTATCCTATGAACTTCTGGTCTACAAGACTAGCTCACCACGTTTCCAGAATCAAATAGGTTGCTCCCTTGAGATTTAAAGAAGTTTTAATGCCAGAAATATCTTAAAGTCCTGCAGTCTTATCCAAAAGTGCACCAAATCCTCAGAGCCCTTACCCTGAAACAAAAGGAAAGGAGGCCTAGTTTCTCAGTGGCTCATCCTGACGTCAGGAAAGCTTTCGGCCACATTTCAGCCTCCCAGTTCATCACGTCCCTGCCATGCCCAAGCTGTACCATTTTCAGCAGCCATTAAATGTTTCATTTTAGCCTCATTTACTCCTGGATCTAATCCAGTTGATTAAAATCCAATAAAGAAAGAGGCTCACTGCAAATTTTAGAACCAAGGAGTTGATATTTTTATTTTGTAGACTCTCACAAACCATGAGGGACTTGTAACCAGTTTCAAGCAGGTTTGAGGCAGATACACTTCTGTGGTGTTTATAAAGGTAACTCTGGCAGCATTGTCCGTCAGCAGGCCAAAACTGGAAGTGAAGAGCAATAGGGAAAGTATGAAGACTTGAGCTGAGAGAGTCAGAGGAGGCTAGAGAAGCACTCGGGGATGGAGAGAACTTTGCGTAAGGTCAAAGCACTGGCCAGGTAGGACATGCAACAAAAGCATCCCACAAAGACAAACATCAAGCTTTATAGGCTGTAAATGAATACAGTCTCTCGTTTTCTTTTTGTTGTTGAGAAACAAGAAGCAAACAGCTGGAATTTCTGTCTGAAACAGAAGGAAGATTTCTAAAATCCTTGTTTATTTTTCACTTAAAGAGGATTTGTCCTGAAAATTGTCAAGCTGTATAGTTGCTATTAAGGGATTTTAGCCAGACATCTGAAAATGCTTTGGTTACCAGTCACATAGGAACCTAAACCATAATGAGCATCTCAAGGTCCACTTCACATCAGTTAGAGAAAGAAGAAAATTGCCTTCCTTCTGGGTTCTCAATTACCAGTGTGAGGGCATGGTGCGAAGGGATTCTGAAGAACTGCACAGACTACAGGAACACACAGACTACAAAAACTTAAACTAGAACATGTTTTGTGTTTATGAAAGCAAGAAGAGATGCTCAAAAGGCTGCTACTAGCTTTGTTCTGTCAACATCTCTTCCCTCACTGAGATTCTATTACATGCCAGTTCCTCTGAGCCTTTCTACTTTTGTCAATGTTTCATTTAGTCACTAAATAGGGTTAAGTAAATACCCTCTATGTCTCAGGAAAATGTAGATTGAGCTGTAATCCTTTCTCATGTCAAATATATGACCAGAACGAACGACACATTCTAGGTCGTGTGCCTGGAACACTAATGAGCGGCACATGTGGTAGCTACGCATGCACCATTGAAAACTGCTGGGTTTAGCTGCTAGACATTTGCACATGAGATCGCTTCCTTACTGATTGTCTGCTCAGCTGCCACGATCATCTGCAAGTCCTGTGCATGGAGTCACAGACAGAGTGAGATCATGCAGGCACCAGCACTGGCCTGTTTTTCAAATGCTGTGTCTCTGCAGATATCTGATGCCTCAGGATCTTACAGTCTTTCTGGCCCCCTCTTCCTGATGATCCCTGAACTCAGCATGGAAGTCTCACAAAGTTCCACTCACTAGCTGAGGGGCTATTGGCAACTGATGGCTACTGGGGAAGGGAGAAACAGTTTTCTTCAATGAGTCAGGGGCTAAAAGGCTACCCAGGCTCCAGTAGATGGCCCTACACGCATGCACACACAGCAGCACTAAGTAGACTTAGTGAGGGTGTTTGTTGTTGTTGTTGTTTCATTTTGTTTTCGGAACACATAAAGTTAATTGAGCAAAGTGGTGAGGAGATGGGGAGGAATTAGAGGAGAGAGAATGGAGGTAGATTTGATCCAAATGTGATATATGCTTGCATGACTTTCTCAAACAATTAAGAACAAATTAAGGGGGAAGATGAAGAGATGACTCAGTGGATAAGAGTGTTTCTTGTTCTTCCAAGTATCCAGAATTCATATCCAAGCACTCAAGTCAGGGGTTCACAACTGCCTATGACTCCAGTTCCAGGGAATCTGCTGTTCTTCCTTATCCTCCACAGGCACCCATACACATAGAAAACACAGACACACACACACACACACACACTCACACATACACACACAGGAGCAACACTAAAAATAAATCACTTTTATAAAAAGGAAAAGAATGTAGGAATGTAGAAACTTACATTTAAAAACAAAAGTGACTTTAATGGTCATGAAAGAACCATGCAAGCATTCCCTGGTTAGGCCCAACTTTGCTGTTGAGTAATATGCTTATGCTTCTAACCCTTTGCAAAAAGAGAAACTTATTTCTGATCATCCAGTGGGAAGCTGTAAAGTCATTTCCCAGAACTGGCTTGAAGTTCTTTCTCCAACTTGGCCAGCTGTACTTGAATCCAAGGTCTCCACCCCAGAAGGAGCATAGTTGTGTCCAAGGGGGAATGAGTCACGAATTCTGTGCACAAAACTTTTCATCTCTTCAAGAGAAGCAGTGCGGAGTTCTGTTTTTATTACAAAATAGTGCTTGAATCAGGCCCAAATGTGAGCTCTGTCCTATCTCATTTCCTCTTTTCCAGTCCCTGAAACTGGGAAAGGGCGGGAGGAACTGACAAGACCGAAAGTCTGTTTGAACCCTGGCAAAAGGCCACTTGGCTGTGTAGATTTACCAAGTAGTCTTGGCCAAGAGAAAATGGTCCCTGAGCAACAGTATGGAACAGCAAACCCCTCTGGGTGCTCATTAAATGCTCGTTAGCTGTCCGTGGAGAGTCCTAAACCCCACCGAGTCATCCTGTCTGTCCTATTTGTTGCTGCTAGCTCTGTGGACTACCTCCCACCTCCGCCTCCTTTGGAGTCCCTCTGGAAAAGCGTGAGACTAGAAAGAGCTTATCATCTCTCCAATACAAACCATGTGATTACTAGGTTTTTTAGTGAGGAGTTTATTGATGATTGATATTTTCAGATAAGTTCAGACTTATGAATGTGTAAATAACACAGAAGAATTTTTGATAGGATTGTTGAGGGCGGGCCAGCTCCCTGTTGTCGATGTTTCCCAGCACATTTCTTTATTTCATCATTATATATGCCCTGAGAAACGTGAAGGATCTAGCACTCGTTCCATTTGGTACAGTTTTCTATAGGCGTTGAGTGGAGCAAGCTACTCTGCTACAAACCTTGGGAAATATAAAACTGAGGACACACAGCACCTGATCATCACTTCTGTTCAAAGAAGAGAAGCAAAGAAAGGCACATGCAACTGAATACAAAGTAAGCAATGAAAAGATTTTGCTTGTTAGCCAAAATGGAAAATACTGGATGGATGTAGGTATGTAACTAGGAGAAGATAACTGAAAGTCCATTTTAGAAAGATCACCATACTTCTAGACGGAGAGAAGGGATGAAAACAACACAAAAACCATTGGGAGAAATAGAGTGGTAAAAATTCCCCCAGAAACAAAACCAAAGACCAATGGAAGGTGTAGGGCCAAGTAAAGACAGAGAGACATTAGATAGATAGATAGATAGATAGATAGATAGATAGATAGATAGATAGATAGATAGATAGAATTGGCTTTGAGGGTCACAGAAGATGATTCCCATGATATTTTATGTGAAAACTGAAGAAGCTATGGTCAAAGTTTAGGGATAAAAATTAGCATCTAATCTCAAGTATTAATGCAAGGAGAGAGAATTTACTCTTTCGCCTTTTTGTTCTATTCAGGCCTCTATTTGGGAGAGATGATACCCGCCTGTATCAGGTAAAATCCTATGATTTATGTAGTCTAGTGATTCAAATGCTAACTTCTGGAATTAGTGTCCCAGGCACATGCAGAAATGTTAAGCAGTCTGCACCCCAGCTAAGCTGACAACCGTCAGGGAGGCTACTGGAATAATCTAGGTGGAACAGCAAAGAGGTTCGGTTCTGTGCAGGCAGAGTGCAGGAAATGTATGAGGAGATTGTACCATGGAAAATGAATAAGACCTAAATAATTAGCTGATGAGCGACAGTGAAGAAATGTGAAAGAGAAAGGAAGACCCTGCCTCTAGCGGGTAGGTGGAGAGCAGTGTGATTCGCTGCAGAAGGGCAGTGCAGAGATTAGGTGTGCTGGGTCAACTGGAGACAGGACAGCATGAAAGGTAGTTGGGGACCAGGAAGAACACTGCAAAAGAAAAGGGAGACTCTGATAGAGCAGCAGCCTCATGGTAGGCAAGGCTTGGGCTCGTTCCTCATTTTCCAGGGCCTGATGATTCTTCTGCTATTAGACATAATCCCACAATTCCCGCTTTGGGACTCCCAGCCTTTCATCGGTGGTCCCTCAGCCTCTTCTGTCTTCAGCCACAGACCAAGAGTTAGAGTTACATCATCAGCCTCCCTGATTTTGACTTCGCACCTTAGACTGCGCCAGGCTTGTAAACTGAATGCTACCAGATTAGCCCATGCAGTATAAAGACAGCCACTGTAGGACTACCCAGGCTATATCATCGAGTATATCACACACGCACACACACACAGGGTGTATTTACTCATCAAGAAACAGATATGCTTTTAGGCAAGAGAACATAATTGAAGCAATTCTCTTGAAGAAAAAAAAAATAAACCTGAGCAATGAAGAAGCCTAGGCTGTAAAAGGTTGACAGTGTTGTGTCTAATTGGTATTTGGGATGTAGCAAAGATGCTAGTCTCCAGAACCCAGAGACATTTGCTGATGTGGGAGGTCCTTCTATATGCTGCTTGTATTAGTTAATGTCTAATGAAACTGGCTTGACCTGGTAGGACAGAGTAGAGCTAGGCAGGGAAAACTATACTGAATGCTGGGAGAAAGAAGGCAGGGTCAGTGAGAAGCCATGTAGCCCCGCCAGAGACAGACACTGGAACTTTACCTGGTAAGCCACAGTCTCGTGGCAATACACAGATTAATAGAGACGGGTTTAAGATATGAGTTAGCCAATAAGAAGCTAGAGCTAATAGGCCAAACAATGATTTAAATAATATAGTTTCTATGTGGTTATTTCAAGTCTGAGCAGCCGGGAACAAACAAGCAAACTCCTACTACAATTTCCCATCATAAGAAGAACTTTGCCTGCTTCTAAGTTTCTCTCTCTCTCTCTCTCTCTCTCTCTCTCTCTCTCTCTCTCTCTCTCTCCAAGTCTCTTTTATTTAGTGGACTCCACAGCCTCCATAAAGATCTTGGGCAGACACCTATGTGCAAAGAACAAATGTACGTAATAGCCAGCATTGCTTGACTAATTCCCAAAGAACCCAGCCTCACATTCTAGTTCATCAAAAATTATCTGTGATTGCTGAATATTGGTAGTGGCAATGATCCTGTAGTACTCCTTCAGACAAGAAAGTCCAAAGGCGAGAAAGCTAAAAAATAGAATAAATTTAAAAAATAAATACTTGAAAACAATAAATATAAATGGCTTGCAAATTAATATTATTTTCAATCCCATATAATATATGAAATAGAATGCACAATACTAATTTGTATTATTTTGACAATATTAATCAGAGTTAGAGTTTATCAAAGTATATGTCTTTGCCAGGGGCTATTTCATTTTTGTCTTCACAAAAAAACTATTTGATACAGAAAGAAAAAAAACACTACACTTAGATTGTCATTTATCTGATGCCTCTCAGTAAATGATGGATTCGCAATTCAAGCCCAGATCTAACCCTCTTGTGTTGTCTGCCCTTAAGCTGCCTGCCATTCTGCCCTACGGAACAGCTTGTTAAAGAAAGTTCAAAACAAGCTAGAAGAAACAGCAGACTTTATCTTCTTTTAAGGGTCATAAACAGTGATTTTCTTGTGGCTGTACAAGCCATTATAGCAGACAGTCGCCTCTTTCTCAGAGCCACAAAGAAAACCTACCAACACAAATTACAGCTCCCAGTCGCAGCTGAACTGTTTGCAGAGAACAGGAACTTCTTATCGCCCTGGAAATAAAAGACTGAGGGAGAGGACAGAGGGAAACGGGAGCGACTGCCATTACCCTCGCTTGTTTTAAATAAGCACTTGGAAGACAAAAGCAATCAGGAAGTGAAAAGAAGCCAAATCCTAATGGATTTGTAAGCTTTATGCTTTGTGTGCCTGTGTCTTGTAGGAACTCACTCAGAATGTCACTGTGGCGGAGGAAGGGGGGAAGGCTTCAGGAAACCCAAAGGACCAAATCCACCGATTGCATGATGGCTCTTCCTTTAAGGAAAACACTGCTGTGAGGACCAGCCTTCCTCAGCTCAGGAACTGGGGGAAGCAAGAGGCACAGGATCAGCCCACCAATCTCTCAATTTGACTTTTATATCTGAGGAAGTAAAACGTATCTCTCTGGGGCTGGCGAGAAAAGGAAACACATACACGTGCACGCGCACAAACACACACACACACACACACACACTCAGCATCTCCCTGTCTTTATTTTTCTTTTCTAGCTCATACATCCCAGCAAAATCTTTCAAGCAATATAAAAATTACCTTGTGGCTGCATTCCGTTTTTCAAGTGAATGATTACAATGCATACAGGTGAACAGCAAAATGTTTCTCATTTCCCTTGCATGACTAAACATTTTACATATTACAGATGAAAAATAAATTATTCCCAAGAACCCGCATACATTCATGTCCAAGCAACTTGTTAGAGATTAACAGAGTGTAAGCAAGCAAGGTATTTTTTTCTCTGCCAGTTCTTTTGCTGGCAGACTGCATTTTGCAGTTACAAAGAATCAGGTGCTTTATTATTTATCTCAAAAGATAATCTTATAAAAAAATCAGAAAAGAACCACAAATCTAAACTTTTATATATGAAAAGCACTCAGTCAGCTCTACCTAAAACCCTCAGGGTGCGAACTCACTCATCAACAGTTTTGTTTTTTTTGTGTGTGTTTGTTTTGTTTGCTTGTTTGTTTTTTATATCAGGAGGTTGAGGGCAGAAATGGGTACAAGGAAATAATCGTCACCATTAATCACCACCTTTGATCACCAACACGTCCTAACCGGTCAGCAATAGCCAGGCTGCCACTGCTTCTGTTTCCTGACCTCAATGAGGCCCTTGTTCAGCTATTAAAAGTGTGCCTTTCTAAACTTTAACTTGTTCCCCCAAATTTTCTATTTAATGGCCTCAGAGTCATTAACAAAAGCATCTTAATCTAACCTTAAGTCATTATTAAAGCCTCATTTCACCTATGATGCACACTGTGAATGTGTCTCCCGACATTAAGATTAAAAGAACTTGAGTTAGCCTAGCTCCTGGGACTCAATTGATTTCCTTAATTATTAAACTCAATCCCAATCCATACGGCTCCTCGAGAGAGACTCATAAATTCTAGCTGCCTGACACTTCTTCGGTCCTGTTTTCTACCCTCTGCAACCCTTGTTACATCAGCGGCTGGTGTAACACCGTATCCTACCTTTACCTGTATTAATTTCCTCACTAAATTAACCTCTATCAAAATTTCTTGCTATACTTGTTAAAAGTCCTTAATCATAAAAATTTTATTGAAACTAATTCTATTATTGTATAAAATCATTACTTTAATTAAATACACAGATTAAAAGAAAAGCATCTTCATAATAATCCACAAGTAATAATGCCCAGTACAACAGGACTTTCCCATGAGATTCTCACACTACATTAAAGGGAGTGGGGATTCCCTCACACCCATTCATAACATGCCAGAGAAAAATGGCAGTGGCAACAATGTGAAGGCACAGCAGTCGCAAGAGATATTCTGGAGCCAGAGCCCTCAGGGCCTTGCCTATCTGGGATTCACCCATCAGCGTCTTGCTTCCTGGTGAGCCAAACTCCCAAGCTCAACTGCGACATGCTGACATGGCCACTGGCAGTTAAGTCCTGGAGCAGATCAGTTTATGAAGACGACTATTCGCTAAAACCAGTTTAATAGAGGAGCCAACTGATGCTATTTTTTAATTGTTTTATCAGTGGGGGAATGTGGATGCACGTGCCACAGAGTCCATATACCAGAGGACAGCCTTAGGGAGTTTATGAGTTCTGAAATCACACTCAGGTAGTCAATCTCAATGACAACTGCTTTTACCGACTGAACCACCTTGTCACCTAAAAATGACAGCATTTTAAAATAGATACTTTAATCTCCTTAACATTAACCTCTCATTTACCGTGCCTATTCATAATAACAATGAATTATAAATTTGATCCTCTTGTGATCCATCTCATATCAATATCAAGCTTGATCAGAATACTCAAAAGAAAGGAGTTCCTGGGTTGAACTTAACATTCATGATACCGGGGAAAGAATTAGAAGAAAGAGGAATGACAGAAAAAAGTAAACAATAATGATTTTTATATAAAAAATAAAGCAATACATGGAGAAAGGGTAGAGGAAGAGGCTAAGTAACAAGAAGTGATAGCAGTAAGATGATCGGAGACAAAATTAAAGTCTGATTGTGTGCACTCTCGTTTGTGTATGCACGTGGAGGGGTAGGCATACATGTGTGTGTGTGCACATGCATGTGACCATAGGTAGGCATACATGGGTGTGTGTGCACATGCATGTGGAGGGGTAGGCATACATGGGTGTGTGTGCACATGCAGGTGACCAAAGGTAGGCATACATGGGTAGGTGTGTACATGCATGTGGTCAAGAATAGGCATACATGGGTGGGTGTGCACATGCATGTGACCGAGGGTAGGCATACATGGGTGGGTGTGTACATGCATGTGGAAGGGTAGGCGTACATGCAAGTCAAACTGTTTACCAACTGAAAGTGAGACAGTTTTTAGACTTATGTATTTATGTATACAGTGTTCGCCTGCTTGTATGCCTGCATGCCAGAAGATGGCACCAGATATCATTACAGATGGTTATGAACCACCACGTGGTTGCCGGGATCTGAACCCAAGACCTCTAGAATTTCAGCCAGTGCTCTTAAGCTCTGAGCCACCCCTCCAGTCCCCAAGGCTGAGACATATTTTAGTCCCCTGGCCCCTTCCTTTTCTCCAGTCCCGGTGACCCATATGTTTCACAGTATCATCTGAATTATAAAGCCTTGGCCTACAGTGGTGTCAACTTTGACAGCTATAAGATATGCCCAGTTAATTCCATGTGAGTTACATAGATCCAGGGGTAATGTGCAGCCAGAATTAAAAGATGAGCGTGAGACAAAAAGGCCTAGGAAGACAGGGAAAAGGAACTGCCCGCAAACACAGAAAGGACTACAAATGGAGTAGCTGTTGTTTAAACTCCATACTCGGGCTAGCAAAGCAGATTTAACAGCTCAGGGAATGTAAGAAAGGAGACACGAGAAGCAAATCTCAAAAATGTCATCCTAGATCCTTAAAACTGTAAGTTCAAGAGTTATAATACACAGTGAAGTGAAATGAATGCTCATAGAGGAAATTATCACAAAGCAGCATGAAAAACTGGCCATTAAACTGTCATTTGTCTAGATAAAGACCAACTCTAAAAGGAAAACTATTGTCACAATGGAATTATCTGAGGTCTTCAGAATATTTTAAGTGAGGTAAAAATTTTTGACAGAAAATTAAAGGGAAAAAGGATTATATCCAAGATCATTAAAAGTTTTAGAAGTTATTTTCAATAACTCTTCCTACTTTTTTCCTGTAAGTCGTGTAAAAGGACCGACTTAAAGCAGCCATCTACAAACCTGTGTTTTTCCAGACGGCACTGACTCAGACCAGCCAAAACTGTATTCTAAACTGGTCCTGCATTGTTCAGAAAAGGAAGTGCTACACCGGGCTTAGAGAGGCCCGTCAGTGGATTCTAACATCAACATAGACCCGATGACGGCGAAATATCCAACTTTCAGAAAATGGTTTTCTCCTGAATATCGCTATCACTTTTAATTACATTGTTTCTGACTTTAAAAGCATAGATCGTGTTATTATTGCCAAAACACAAACAGTTACATAAAGGAAGGGGGCCGTGGTCCAATGAAAACTCAGATAAGGACCATTCTGGCTCAGAGAAGACCGCGGTTCAGCTCCAAGAAAACCATAAAGTGTCGGACTTGCAAGGTCGGTCTCCACAGATGGTGGATTTGTGGAAAGAGCAATGCGAGACAATGTAAGAGTGGCTTGTATGCATCATCTGCAGTCAGAGCTTCGGCCCTTGGCCATCCGACTTTTTCCTAAGGAAAAACATGAAGAACTGGAGAAAGTATTCCTTG
Source organism: Alexandromys fortis (assembly GCF_014885135.2). NCBI lineage: Eukaryota > Metazoa > Chordata > Mammalia > Rodentia > Cricetidae > Alexandromys > Alexandromys fortis. The sequence continues at coordinate 5,817,111 of NW_026067928.1, forward strand.
CTTCTTTGTGTCCCTTGAGATTTCAGCTGAGAGGCTCTAGAAGGGGCAAGATATTTTCCCTTGTGGAAGTCATGACATTAGCATCCCTTCTGAACCCTCCACATCTCTCTCCTTCCCGAAAATGCATCCGTTCTTTTCTAATCTCAGAAGCTAAGCAGGGATCTGTGCGGTTAGCTCTTGGCCAGTACATCTTTTAAGGTTCTATCCCACACTGTCACAGTCCCGCACTGAATGCCATAGCGTGAGATTCCGTGTCTCAGAAGGTGTTGTCATTGACAAGCCCATAAAGGCATTTTTGCTCAGCCTGCTGTCCTAAAGCCAACACACAAAAACAACTCTAAAATATCGGCAAAAAATATCCCACTTCCGACACGGAAACTGTCTCAACCACAAACCCTGCAGTGTGATGCTTGTCTGGAATGCACTGTGTAGTCTGGGCTGGATTAGGTAACCAGCCTCAGGGCACACTTCCTCAGATCCCAGAGAAACAAAGATGTCTCCTACCAGTGATCTGGGGTGTACTTAGTCATTGAACTTGACTTCCGTGCATGAGGACAGACCATTGGAGAAGCAGAGACGATTCCCGAGAACATTTAACATCACAAGCACAAGGAGTGCAGGGGGAGCTACAAGAGAACGCATGACATCCTGCTCTTCCTGTGGGATAATTTGGCTCCTTATCGCAAGGAAGTGGCCAGGAGTGGAGCAGAGGGGACAGAGGAGAGGAAACGGTGATGAGCCGAGGTCAGCCAGCCTGTGATCTCATGGTTCTGCTCTTGGCTGTGCTGGCCTCATAATGCTGAAAATACAAAAGGAAACTGTATCCTGTAAAAGAGTAACTCTGGGAACACAGGAAGTTTTCAATACAGAAAACTATAAGGGCACAAATAATGTCCGCCACAACTATCCTCTCTGTTGGTGCCACTCCCGGCACAACTTCACAATACATGCACACACACACACACCATACACACACACACACACACACACACACACACACACACAAAACAATTAATAATCTGTCACACCCAGAAATGAGAAATTGATATAAGAAGAAAAAGGTCAAGATATTAGAGACAAACTATTTGGTTTCCTAGACAGAAAAGACCAGAAAAATTATTTGGGGCTTGCTCACCCACTCTTCCCCTCAAATATTACGGAAATGAACTCGTCAGGCTGCAGGGCAATGTAACCCAGGTCCTCGTGCCTACAAAACAAGCATTTCACCCCCTGAGCTGTCTCCCCAGCACCAGACAAGCTCTGCGGTGTTTTTATTCCTTTCCTTTATTCCATTTATTTTCTCCTTTTCTCGAGAACAATTGTGCACATATTAAATTTCTTTTGTCTGCCCTATCTGTCACCTTTATGCTCATACACGACTTTTTTTTTCATTTTATTTCATTTAATTTTCTCAAAATTATTCATGGTGCCCTGTGGGTGTTTTCTGCTCTGCAATCCATTTTTCTTTTACATTACTTCTAGTGGGGGATGCTTTTTTTTTTTCTGTCTCTTCTATTAACCTGGCGCAATTGGGGAGCAAGGGCCTCCAGTGACCGAACAGACGAATGAAAACCTTAGTGGAGATTGTCTCCACCATTGTGAATGGTTGGAAGCAGAGCCGGTGTGGGGTCTCTGGGGAAATATGGGAGAAATAAACATACGTCTGTGATTATGGTTCACGTGCCTCTCTCTTTCTGCACCAAGATCTCCAGAGACTCACCACCCTGACCAACTGCTTTGGGGGAGATCACGGCCAGCTTCTTGGGTGAGCTGTGACTGGGATGGCGAGGAGAGAAAATGACTCCACTGGGTTCTTGTGGTCTGTTGCAGACACAGCCGCAGGTTTGTTCTTACCTCACGGGGAAACGGAAGAAGAAAAGCTTTGGTCCTCTCACAGATGCGTGCTGCAAGCAGAGGAAGGGACTGTGCAAGAGAACACGGGGCCCTTGAGACAGGCGTCAACCTGCTTAGGGATGCTGAGCATTCTGCCGGTCATACTGGGTACATTTCCTCCTTAGCGGCGAGTAGAAAGAAGCAAGAAGTTCTCTCTCAAGCCTTTTCTAAGAGGGAATACTGGAAGTCAGAAGTGCAGGCACATATCTGGTCCTCATTCTGTAGGCCAGTTCAAAAGCACCAGAAGGGCAAGATGAGATTGATCTACTAGTAAAAGAGGGCCAGCAGATCTTGCCTGCCTGTGTAGAGACTCTCTGACAGTGGTAGGAAAACTATCCCAGGCACAGCCCTTACGTCACAAGAGAAATGAGACAGTGGACACACGCCTAGCTGTACAAGGATTCTAAGATATCTCCCATGGTCTTCTGAAAGGTTCCCAGGAAGACAGGATGCCAATTATTCATCACGGTGGTCCATTTATCACCATACTTTGTACAGGATGGCCTCCTCCCTTCTTTATTTCACTTCTCCACAGTCTCATGGAGTTACCTGGAATCTCATCCTAAAGAAACCACTTGCAGCCAAGCCCTTGACTCGAGTGCAGCTTCATGGGAAGCTACCCTAAGATATAGCCTTCTAGGAGGAAGACACTAGTTCCACCCTGTCTCAGTGGCTCCTCCTGATGAAAAAAAAAAAAAAAAAAAAAAAAAAAAAAACAAAAACAAAAAAAAAAAAAGGGTGAAGGTCTAGTGTATTCTCAAATCAGCTACTGGGCTTACCCAATTTTCAGCAGATATCCCGGTCAGAGGCCACAGGTGAGGCCTCACGAATTCACGCTTTTTGAATGTTCAACACCTGATACAAAAGCAGTGTCTATCAGTGTGGTTTCTCTTTCCCTTTCCAAAACCTGTGAGTGACCTTCCACCTTCCCAGGAAACATACTTATGCCGGTACCTAGCTCAGCCTGGATCCACCATTTGCATGTGTTTTATCAAATCAATGTAGATTTTTTTTTTTATTAAAAATTTCCACCTCCTCCTATCCTCCCATTTCTCTCCCACTCCTCCCACTCCCCCTCTCCCTCCCTCTCCAGTTCTAAGAAAAGTCAGGGTGCCCTGCCCTATGGGAAGTCCAAGGCCCTCCCAACTCCATCCAGGTCTAGGAAGTTGTGCGTCCAAACAGACTAGGCTCCCACAAAGCCAGTACATGAAGTAGAATCAAAACCCGGTGTCATTATCATTGGCTTCTCAGTCCACCCTCATTGTCAGCCACATTCAGAGAGTCCAGTTTGATCACATGCTCATTCAGTCCCAGTCCAGCTGGCCTTGGTGAGCTCCCATTAGATCAGTCCCACCATCTCCGTGGGTTGACACACCCCTCGCAGTTTTAAGAGCTATCTTTAAATTCTTTTGTTTCAAATCAAATTTTGCTCAAATGAAACAAGGCCACTGCCCTTCACACAAACTTAAGCTTTCTGATTTTTGCCAACATGAATTTTTAGATACAAGTATACCTTTAACTTTTTATATCAAGTCCATGTAGGATATTTATCATAATGATTGACCCCTCAGCTTCCTAGAGAATAATGAACCATTCCAGTTGTGTCTTCATCTAGAAAAGGAAAGTAGGATGCAGTACTTCTTGCCCTGAAGACACAACAAGAAAAGGTACAGACTCCTAATTTAGGTGCCATAGAATTTTCACCTTGCTTCTCTCGTTCCTAAAAGTCGATCTCATTTTCCAGTTAGAGGTCTCTCTTCTTCTAGCATACAAAGAAAATCTACTGCTCCTTTCCCGTTTCCATTTAAATGTCTTACCTCACGATTGCTCCTTTCCTCTCAATACACCCATCTATCCCTCTGACCATTTCTCTTATTTTCCCTGAACCCATGAGTCCCTTTTCTTTCCTCCCTGTTAGCTTTCTACAACTAACCTATTTCACAAAACGCAGTGAAAACCCCCCATCACCATGGTGTCCCTTGGTCTTGGCTGATGTTTTGCTTCAGGTCCACAAGGGGCTCTCAGAACCTCACTGAGATGCTCTGCGGTCTTCAGGAACATATCCTTTAGCAACCTACGTGGTGTTTTGCCCTTCCCACTCTAACTTCTCTAAAAATTAACCAGAGAGAAACACTTGTGGTCCCAGTGAGAGAATAATGTGCTCCTGGTAGCAATAAACACATTCTCTCTTCGGTTGATCAAACAAAATATTCAGATGGAAGTTGCTGAGCCCAGACTTCACATTCCTCCCAGGATCCCCGAGGCCCCACTCTTCCTGTGCAAGCTTGCAGACTTCCCTAAGCCCTGCCAGGGACCACCAGGGCCCAACTCAGAACAAACAGGAAGCAGGGTGTGTGCGCCAGGTGAAATGAACTCAAAGACACAGGAAAAGCTCAACGCCAGATTTCTATCATTGCCTCAGTGATATCCTGCACCTTGGTTAACTACACAACTCAGCCTCCCCTCCAGGTCTGGACAGAGTTCAGATACCATCTGTCCTAACTCTCACCCAAAGAAGGAACTCTGGCGGAAGCATTCCTACAGTTCTGCTGTGCAACATCTGCCTGTTTGTAGAAGAGCCTGAGAAACAATGTGGACAGACTCGGCTCCCTCGTTTTTGCATGTCATTTGGGTCTTCGCTTGTGCATTTTGGTCTTCTGGTTCTGCTCGCTACTTACTCACTTACTCAGCACTCTCTATAGGGAGGGTATTCTCTTCCTTGCGCTGCTCTTAACATGCTTGATTTCAAGGCCAGTTTCAAACCTAGTAACTTCAGCCACTATAATATTTATATACTTACTAAATAAGTATAAATAAGATAAAATGTTATGGCCATATTATTATGCACCACTGGTCTACTTCATTATAGGCAAATATAAAGCTTAGAAGTGATTGTTAAACATTCCTCATAAATTGTGTGTGGTGGAACATGCCTATAATCCCAGCACCTGGGCAGGTGAAGAGAGGGTCAGAAATTCCCTGACACCTTGGGCTATATCTAAAGCAAGACCCTGTCTCAAATTTTAAAAGAATAAATTCTCATGGCATATTAGAGTGGATATCAGCCATTATTTGATTTCTTCTACATTTTTGAATACTCAGTCAGAGGAATGAGGAAAATAATGGCACATGAATTTTTTTGTAATATCAAACTTTAAAAACATCAAAGTATCCCAAGCTTTTTTTTTTTCCATCTCATGCATACAGCCCAGCACCACACCTGAAAAGAATTATAAGCAAAACTGAAAGAGCAATGAAAATGAATAAGATGAACAGGAAGAAAGTGAATACTAAAATAGACAGCAAGTCTGAGGCTCCAGAAATTAGGAAGAATCACGTGGAGTGTGGCTAGACATGGGAAGTAAACTTTAAGAAACTGTTTTTGCGTAGGTGTCCATGGGGGAAAATGCAGATTTGTAAGTATATAAATATTTTTTAAAAGCTATAAGCCTCTTTTCCCTTCAGAGCTTGAGTGGTCAAACACTAGACCCTGCCACGTCAAATACTTGGCAGAAACAGGCTGAGAACAGGGAAGGAGAACTAGAAAGCAAAGAGACATGAAAGAAAACAGGAAAAAAGCAAAGGAGCAACAGAATAAGCCAAACATATTTGCCTCACGTAACCGCCATTCCTGCCAAACGAAAGGCAAAGAAGGAGCGTTTCACTGTCAGCCATCCGTCTCTTGTGGGCTTTACCGTAACTCCATTTATGATGGTTTCTGCAGTATTCAGCAGAAACATTTCCTACCCTCAGAATCTGGTAAGCATTTGCGGCAAAGGACATAGCGTAAATACTGAGAATGAGAAAACCTAAGTGATACAGCCCTGGACGGGGTGTGCAGAAAGAGAGAAAGAACAGTTCCTTCTGGCTTCAGAACATGTCTAGTTCTGAACAAAAAGAGTTGTGTGGGGGCTTGTTCTGCACTGGGCTGTGTTTGGCTTTGTCTGCTTTGGTTTTGCTTTCCAGAGGAGAGCATCTGCTGAGAGACCTTCGGAAAGGCAAAGCAACTCTGCTGACGCTTTAGCTGTGTTTGCTGAAAGACAACAGCAGCAGATGCAAGAAGACACTCGCTGAAGAATGATTTCACACTCCCTGCATCCCGGTCTGGGTTTTTTCTTTTCCTCTGGCCTCTATACTGCCTTCCATTTGCATGACGTTTTTCTTGCTGAGTAGAGCAGAACAAGAAAATCCAAACTTACAGACTCCTCACTGGGTGTCCTGAGAGTCTGAAGCTGTTTCCCAGTGCACTCAGGATAGTTTCCCAGGCTGTCTACAAAAATCTCTCCCATGTCTACGAATTTATTTTCGAGTTTGGTGTTTCTACCCATTAACTCTTCCAGATTGGTTTAGTCACTTTGGAAGCTCCCTGTTGTACAAAATTATACCTGACGTTCAGTCCAGGCTGCTTCATATTAACACAAGAATATAATGAGCAAAAACAATTTAAAACAAGAAGCACAGATACTAGACATGTTTCAAATGCAGTAATAAAAGACGTAGGTTTATTATTATTTATTATTATCGTTAATTTCTGGTCACACCAGGACAGTTTCACAACAGTCCAAACTGATTGTTTACACCCACAATATGCTCACACTGTGGTAACCTGGCTCTGAAAAGACATAGTTCTTTTCTTTTTAAATATAAGACATGGCCCTTGCACCTATATAGTTGACAATTTGAACTTCGCCACTTGAAACCTTGAGCGGGCCATCAGGAGAACAAGAGGTCTCAGGGGGACCAGATCTGCCAACACAGCCTTGAACAAGGAGAATCCCTGCAGAGGCAAAGAGAGAGAGGCCTCCAGCCTGCAAACAGCAGGGTGGGAAGTCTGAGAAAGGGAACCTTTGAGAGCATTCAGGAACAGCCAGCAAAGCTAGAGAGGAAGCCAGCAGAGAGAGTAAATTAATCCGCTAAGAAACTTTCAATCTTTTGAATTCTACGCAGAGTTCATTTTCTTCTCTTTAGGATACCAAGTACATTTAAGCAGGCTTTTCTTTTTACTCTCATTTTCTTTCATTTCTTCCTCAATTATCTCGGTCTCTATTTTTTCTCTGTCTCTTTTTTTAGGAACTTGCTTTTTTTCAAAGAGTTTAAGGTTCACAGCAAAGTTGAGAGGAAAGTGCAGAGATTGCCAACCAGAGTGGTGCATCTGTTCTGGTGATGAACCTGCATTGGCATGGTCATTCTAGCCACGATCCACCACCTGTCACACTTTACAGCAGAGACCCAGGAACAGAATGCATGCCCACCCGTGCTCAGTCTCAAAATGAGTGGTTAGGAAGACGTGCAAGTACATCAGGGTCCCAAGGTGGACTAAGCATGTACTGAGCCTCGGTTGCTCTGTTTGGGGAATTTTATGGGCATTTACTTTTGCATTTTGTATAGAGATACTTACTCTGGTGTTTGAATAGGAATGACCCCCATAGACTCACATGTTTGAATGCTTGGCCCATGGGGAGTGCCACTATTAAGTGGTATGGCCTTGTTAGAGTGGGTGTAGCCTCGTTGGAGGGTGTGTGTCACTGTAGAGGTGGGCTTTGAGGTCTCAGATGCTCAAGTTTGGCAAGTGTGAGATGGTTTTTCCTTCTGCTGCCTGCACATCGTGATGTAGGACTCACCGCGTCTGCCTCCAGGCCACCATGTCCTACCATAATGGTAACAGACTAAATCTCTGAAACTGTAAACCAGCCCCGAATAAACATTTTCCTTTATAACAGTAGCCATGGTCATGGTGTCTCTTCACAGCAGTAGAAACCCAGGCTAAGACACTTGCCTACTTTCAACTCCATTGGAAAAGTAAAATGTCACCAAAAGAACTGTACATAAGAAGAAGACTCTAAAGTTTGGGAGCACCTCTGAATTTTCTCTCCCTTAAAGTTGTATAACCCCAGATAAGCCCCATACAGTTTATGTTCAAATGGAATCCTGCGGGTTATTGTAAAATCTCTGGTTCTATTGTTTTCTTCTAGAATTCCTGTAAAATCTCCGCACCTAATTGGGTCAAAGGTCATATGAAATTGTAAAGGACCAATAGAAAAGGGAAAGGAATGAACATTAGGATAGTAACTGTGAAAGTTACTATCTATTGCCAATTTGATTGGATTACAGAATTCACACACAGAAAGAAGAGACCACACAGCTTACACAATGACTGATTTAACGTCCCTTTCTCTAATGTGATGAGGTTAAGGAGACATTTTCATTTTCCAGAGGATCCAGCACCTAGCCTACATCTGGTTCCTCACGACTACCTGTAACTCTAACTCCAGGGCACCAGTGCCTCTGACCGCTGTGGTCATGTGCATTCATATGCACATGCTCACACAAAGACACACACACACACATACACACACACAATTTGAAATGATTAAAAAAACAGTTCTTTTAAAAAACTTTTAAATAACAGAAACTTATGGAGAAACCTACAAGAAGAGCAAAGTGCTTGATGCTCTTATCATAAACTGCCTGAGTAGGCTCTGCTTTGCACGCCTATAAATTAGCCGGGGAATGTGAGCTGTTCTGGAAAGTATATTCTCCTTCCTTCACAAATATTTCCTTTTCCAACAGAAAGTTCCATTTTGAAATTTTAGACCTTTTATTTTTCAAATACCATATATAATAAAAATATATATTAAATGTATATGCATTAAAATACATATTAAATATGTATATATATATTTCATTTGTTCTCTGTCTCAGGCTAAAGTGGGGGGGGTGATCCAGTGTAATTTTAATTTGGAGTGAGAAAAAATTTAATACTTTTTTTGTCTTAAACTTAATCTATACAGGTTATGAAGAATAAGAGGTCATCCAAGAAGCCACAAATGTCTCAAGAGAAAACCTGGTAAGCTTCAGGTGATTGATTTCTGCTACATATAGAAATGTTTTACTCTCTTAGACCATAAGATGTCATAGGCAACACCTAACCAAAAGGCACAAAGACACAATAAGCTGCCAACTCTAAATCAAGCACAGCAAGGAGGGGAAAGGTGCCCTGAGAAAGATGTTTACTTAAAGATCCATGAAGCCTATTGCACTTCAGTTCTTCCAAGGATGCTAGAGTTTCATGGAAGAGGCCATATTTGGACAACACACCCTAGGCAAGTGAGGGAACTGAGATGGACTCAACACTAGTGAAATTGTCTCAATGTTGAGAATACTCTGGTTCTCTCCTGCTATTGCCAATCAGTAGGATGGGGGTCTTTGTGTTATAGCTGGATGAAAATGACAGAGAAAGAACAGGTTTCTCAGTATTGGCAGTAGTTCCAGGCATTTGGGTACCAGAGAACAACAGTCTGGACCAACAGATACTTGTGGTTCCAATCTCAAGGGGCCAGAGATCTACATAGGTGTTAGGTCAGAGACTTACTGGTCTGAACCTCCAGTCAGTAACCTTATATTAAGTGAATGACAGCTTATAATGCCACCTGGCATTTGCCAGGAGTGTTAAAGATCTCAAATCTTAGGAGTCAGAACCCTTTGCTCCTAACAGAAACTGGTGTTACAAGTTGTTGGGCCTTGATCTTCAGAATACAAGTGGGTGAAGATCTTCAGAATACAAGAAACTCTTGAACTCTCCTAGTGGTTGTGACTTACTGCTATGGGACAGTGGTCTTGTACCCTGTCACTTGTATTGTTTTAATAAGACACTGATTGGCCAGAAGCCAGGCAGGAAGTAGAGGCAGGACTACAAGAACAGAAGCATTCTGAGAAGAGGAAAGGGTCAGTCTGCAGTCATTACCCAGCCACAGAGGAAGCAAGATGAGAATGTCTTGCTGATAAAAGTTACCAAGCCATTTGGCTAACACAGACAATAATTATGGGTTAATATAAGTTGTAAGAGTTAATAAGAAACCTGAGCTAATAGGCCAACCAGTTTATAATTAATATAGACCTCTGTGTGTTTCTTTGGGACTGAACAACTGCAGGACCAGGCGAGACAGAAACCTCTGTCAACAACTAATAGCCTCTCATGATTAGTTTACATAAACTATGCCAACACAAATGTGTCTTAAATATGTATGCTCTCTGTCACATGCAGTAGGTGGGAGCTACATGCCAGTTTTAAAACATTGCAAAGGTATAGCAGATGTGATCAGAGGACACTCAGATGCTGGCAGCATTTATTTTTCAGTGGCGCACTAGGTCACAGTGAAATGCTCTGATCTTAAAAAGCAGATGACCCCCTAACTGAAGCAGCAGTGTAGAGAAAATAGGAGTGTTTGATACTCCTCCTTCCCTCTTTAACCAAGGACTCGGGGTTAGAGCTAACGAGTAGACTGGCAGAGAAGGAAGGACGGATCACTTGGCTAAGGGTAGCGCTCTCTGTTTGTGGTCTCACAAGTTGACAGACTCATAATCTGAAGCTTGGCAGGGTTTTAAAAGGAAAGTCAATATGTGGACCCCAAAACAAACAGACATTTAACAGAAGTAGCAAAGCAGTGGCCTTACCAGGGGCTAAGAATGGCACTGTCCTACATACTTCATGAGCCTCCTAGCCAAAAATGAAGTGTCGTTTTCCAAAATAAATTCACTGTTACAGTCATCATTAACTCAGATAGAATGGGAATATTATAGACAGAGAAAACAAGACTGAAGAGTTCAATGCCCATGAGTGTAGGCTTACATGTGGTCTCTTAACATAAACACTGGTGTCAGAAAAGAGAAGTGACCATGCAGAATACTTAAGAAGGCTCTTGGTTCAGTACATCTCCACTCAGTCCCCATCCCCACAGTCTCACTGCCTCTACATCAGCACACAAGAGACCACCCTTCTAACCATCAAATGTTGCCCACACCAGTAGGATCCTCCTTAAGCTAATACCCAGGCAAGGGCAGGGTGGATACCCTTAAAGTTTTCACTGCAACATCCGTTCTTGCCTCTTCCTGGCCCAAGTTCTGTCTTCACTATAAAAGATGTTTCTCCCCCATAGAAATTGATAGAGTAGAGACAAACACCTTGAACACTTTTTGCATTGGGGAAAGGCATCTGAAATCCAGTCTATAAAAGCCAGGGACTGGCCAGAGGCACAGCAAAGATTCTGTAGCAATGCCATCGGGATCTGCACTATCCAGCAAGGCTATTTACCCTACAGTGAGGCATCCTCTTCAGTGTCCACCACAGCATTAATATGGACACAAATGGGAAAAGAAGAAGGAACCAGATGGCCAAGATAGAGGCTGCAGGCGGAATGATCAGGGGATATCTTCTCATTGAGGATCTCCAAAGAGGAAAAGCAAGTTCTTCCCAGCAGGAGGAGACAATTACTGTGAAACAATCACCACATTTGTTTCCCTTCCTTTTCTAAATGAGGCTTTTAATCACGCTTATTATTCTCCCTTCTCTGCTACAGTACACGGGTGAAGGCACCATGTTCTTTGGTTTCTATGATGCTACAGAGCTACTCAAAGCTGCATGGGCACCCTGCTGAAAGGATTTTCTAGATGCAGGGTGCAACACAGTTATTAAAGGGAGTCATGGGTTGAATTGTGTCTAATCCTAGGAAATAAATCCTAAACCCCCAGTACCTCAAAATGGGAACTCACTTGAAAATAGGGTAATTACATACACAATTACATATCATAAGGAGGAGAATAGGCCCATAGTGCACTATAACTGCTGCTATACAAAAGGGAAATTTGTAGACATACAGCACAAGGTGAGAACACCAGATGAAGATGAGGCAGAGATTAGGGTGATGTCACTACTTACAGTGGCTATGACCATGGGAGAGTCATAAGCAGGCGATGGGTGACTGGAGGAGACACGTGGTCCCAGAAACCTGAGCCACACAGAAAGAACAAACAGCATAATTCTGGAATTCTTGACTAGAAAAAGCATGCATACTTGGAGGTGGCTGTTGTGCTTCAGGATATGGAAGCTAAGTCCAAAAGGCGAATAGAAAAAGGATGCTTCCCTGCAGTGCAACCTCCATCCATTCTCCTAGACAGCTGTAAGTGTTCCTGCAGATGAGGGCCAATCTCCAAAAGTAGGAGAGAGAGAAGTTGACAGGAACGTCAATTTCCATTAACCAATAAAAGCAACACATATACAGAAGGACTTCCCACCCTGTTTCCCCTTTTCACCCTAAATTTGTATCAATAGACCAAAATCCATACCAATGCAAAGTATTCATCTCTGTATCAGGCAAACACCATTTTTCTTTATAATCCTTCAACCAATTAGGTAAGGTAAGAAGACTGTGGAATTCAGTTCCTTCCCTCTCTCTTTCGCAACATAGCCATGAGTTGAGGGCTTTGATCCACCACAAATTCCCACAGTGATAGTCTACCTCATCACAGGCATCAAAACTAACAAGGGAAGAACTAGAAAAATGGTTGGTCCAGGGATTACAAGCACTCGCTGCTCTCCCAGAAGACCCAGGTTTTGTTCCCAACACCCACATAGCATCTTACAATCACCTATAATCCAGTTACAGGATATCTGCCATCCTTTTCTGGCATCCATGGGCACCATGTACAATGAGTGTTGCCCATTGTGTATGCAGATAAAATTCTCATAAAAAGAAGAGCGAATAAATCATTTTTAATAACAGAAACAGTGGACCATGAACAGAACTTCCAAACTTATGAGACAAAATAATTCTTTCTTTTTTTCCTAGGCTGACTTACTGAAATTACTTCTTAAGTAACAGAAAACTTACTAACAAATGGTAATCACATCTGAGATATACTTTCACAGAAATATTTAGATTCATGTTTTCAAAAGCAAAGTTGGGCATCATAACATTACCACATTAGTACACAAAATCACATCATCACAGACACCAACAAGCCTGGATTCCTTAGGCCCCAGTATCCTCTGAGTTTTATTTCATATTTGGATACCATCCTTGTGTACTAATCTAACTTCTCTATGTGTAATACATCAATGGTAGATAACCCCAACAATCAGTAGAGAGTCCTGATGTTCAAGAGACACCTTACTCAGTCCTGTGTCTGGAGCAAGTCTCTCCTCTCTAGAGTGCAATACCACAGGAGAATACAGAAAACAGGCTGCTTATCCCCTGAGCTCTTACATAGATCATAACAGAAGCCTTCTGTCATAAGAGAGTGTCTTAGTTAAGGTTTTAATTGCTGTGATGAAACACCATGACCAAAGAAGCAACTTGGGGATTTATTCAGCTTATGTTTCTGCATCACAGTTTATTATCAAAGGAAGTCAGGATAGGAACTCAAACAGGGCAGAAACCCGGAGCCAGGAGCTGATGCAGAGGCCATGGAGGAATGCTGCTTGGTGGCTTACTCCTCATGGCTTGCTCAGCCTGCTTTCTTATAGAATCCAGAACCACCAGCCCAGGGGTGACTCTACCCACAATGGGATGAACCCTCTGCATCAATCACTAATTAAGAAAATGCCTTAAAGCCAGATCATATGGAGGCATTTTTCCTGTTGAGGCTCCCTCTATAGATTCCAGCTTGTGTCAAGTGAACATAAAACTAGCAGCGCAGAGAGCTAAATGGTCCTCCACCAAGCCTTGCTACCTCTGCCTTCCTCAAATTCATATGATGTTTTCAACTTTAAGAGGAGCAATTGTTATACTTTTTTCCTTCATTAAAATTGGTGTGTTAGCTTCTCATCAGTCCTCATTGTTCGCCATGATCAGAGAGTCCGGTTTTATCCCATGCTGTTTCAGTCACAGTCCAGCTGGCTTTGGTGAGCTCCCAATAGATCAGCCCCACTGTCTCAGTGGGTGGGTGCACCCCTCGTGGTCCTGACATCCTTGCTCGTGTTCTCCCTCCATCTGCTTCTCATTGGGACCTTGGGAGCTCAGTCCGGTGCTCCAGTGTGGGTCTCTGTCTCTATCTCCATCCATCACCAGATGAAGGTTCTATGGTGATATGAAAGATATTCGTCAGTAATAGGATAGGGTCAGTTCAGGTTCCCTATCCTCAGCTTCCCAAGGGACTAACTGGGTACATCGCCTTGGGCTCCTGGGAGCCACTCTAGGTTCAAGTCTCTTGCCAACACTAAGGTGGCTCTTTTAACTAAGATATGTGCTTCCCTGCTCCCCTATCCAACCTTCCTTTATCCCAATCTTCCCATGGGATAAAACCGGACTCTCTGAATATGGCCGACAATGAGGGCTGCTGAGAAGCCAAGGACAATGCCACTGGGTTTTGATCCTACTTCATGTTCTGGCTTTGTGGGAGCCTAGCCAGTTTGGATGTCCACCTTCCTAGACCCGGGATGGAGCGGGGAGGACTTTGGACTTTCCACAGGGCAGGGAACCCTGCTGCCCCTCAGACTGGAGAGGGAGGGGGAGAGGAGTGGGGGGAGGGGGAGAGAAGAGGAAGGAGGGGGGAAAAGGGGGACGGGGAGGGAAATGGGAGGCGGGGAGGAGGCGGAAATTTTTTTTCAATAAAAAATTATATTTTAAAAAAAAATTGTGAGAAGACTAGACAGCTTGTTAAAATTTTTGAAGAAAGAGAAAAGGCAAAGGTGAAAAATGCTAAATTTTAAGGCAGAAATGACTCTTTTTAATAAACCTTTTAAACCATTAAAAAAAATTGGTGTGTTACCAGAACACAGTATGTGAGGCCCAAAGTTTGTCCTGACTGGCAGGCCCACCTTCAGTTCTACAGTGCTGCTAGGACTGACCTGTGCCTCTCTGAGAGTCTGCACAGCCACTACACACCTTCTGACATAGGATGTCTCACCAAACCTGGAGTGAAAGACAAGAGTAGTAAAACAGTTACTGAACCATGCATGCTTGCCACCTAAGTGTAAGTCTTAAATCCTGCTGCCCTTTGATTTTTATCCATACAAAGCACCTTTTCTCCTCTATAACCCTGAACAATGGATCTCACAACAACTTTATAATCTCATTTGCAAAAGAAAATTCTTCCTCATAAGAGAAATAGGTAAATCTGTTCATACAGCTTTTACTTCATTTTTGAAACTAGCTTCATCTTTGAACCTAGTTGCAGATTGTACCCTTTAAATGATGTAATTTCAAAGCCAGGAGACCAGGGATGGGGAGATGGCTCAGTGGAGTGCTTACCAGAAGAGTATGAAGGCCTGGGTTTGTTACTGGAGCCAGTGTGTTTTAAAAGCCAGGTGAGTTTATGTATGTATAAACTCAGTTCCAGGGAGGCAAATATGAGAGATCCTTGGGCCTTTCTAGTGAATGAGTCTAAATTAATCAATGAGATCCAGGTTCAGTAAGACACCGGTCAAAGACATAAGGTGGAGAAAGACTAAAGAATATAGACAACTAACTTTGACTTCTTATCTACCCACACAAACATGGAGAGTTGAAAGAGAGAGAATCACACTATTGCTGAGACACTCGAACGCATCTTTTCCTTAAATCCCACACTGTATTCGGTCTCTAAGTACATGTTTTTCCAAATAACCCAAGCTTCATTCTCATCCTGAAATCAAGACTCCCACTACGCCCAAGTGAGACACCAGGGGAGACAATCCTTCACACTGCACAGCAGGCAGAGTTGAGATGCGTCTTCTACTGCTGCTGACAAATGGGCTCTGAAAATCCCGAGTTCTGTCAAGAGACAGGGCATGCCCAAAAGGAAACAAAAGAAACAAGAGGAGCACCACCACAGTGAACACCCCCTTTCCCAGAGCTGGCACTGCCCCGCTCATCCACAGAGATTTTACCGGGAAGTCTGGGGACCAAATAAAAGGCACATCCTGCAGCAGAGTCAAACACCGAAATAGGAGCAGCAGTATCAGCATGAGGGATTCAATTCACACAAGTGAGAACGACTACAAGCAACTGTACTATCCTTAAGTGAGTAGCCACAGACCCAAGTCTTGCTGTGGAAATCAAATTATTTCCTCTATTCTTAGAACAATAGGTTACTGCTACCATAATAGACAGTTGCAGACAGCCTCAAGGAGCCTTGCCCTAAACGGGGACATGACCAGTGTTCTCTGCATCCTGCCGGCCCCTTCCTTCTGGAAGGAGGTAGTCAAGCTGCAGGATCCAGTTGATCCTGGAGGACTCAGCCAACCGTGATAAGCTTAATAGGAATAGATCACCGAAAGGAGGTTCTTAACTTCCAACCATTATCACCTGCCAGTGTAGGACTCAGCCAAGATAAGTTTAATGGAGGCCTGAGTCTCAGTAGTTTACCCCGAGGCAACACCTGGTTACAGGAAGGACCACAAACTGAGATTACCCAGGCACCACCCAGGAACAGACCATCCAAAGGAAATTCCTAATGTTCCAACCATTGTAGATAGGATCACCTGCCAGCACACATTCACCAGGACACCCCTAGACAAATGTTAGCCACACAGGGGTCCTGAACTAATAGAAATCCCTCACCCCCAACTTTACTACTATAAAAACTCAACTCTAAGTGTGCTCAAGGCTTTTTTGATTATTCCAATATGTTGGATTCATGGAGAGATCAAGTTTGCAAACTTGTATAAAATAAAGGCTCTTTGCTTTTACATATGGGACTCGGTGTCCTTGTAGGTTTTGGGGGGAACTTAGCAGATCTGGGCATAACAATTGCATGAGCTCTGTCGTTGTCACCACTGACCATTAATGGTTACCATTTACCAAGCAAGACTTGAGGGTTCCCTACATGCTAGGCACAACCTGAAGCTGCCCGGTAGCTCCCTGAGTAATTTCACCTGCAGGGTATCAATAACCACCAAGAGTCCTTAGCAAGAGGAATCAGACTTGCCTCATTAGTTGGACGCTTTCCAGTTATACAAGAAAAAAGAAAACAAGTCTTTGGAAATCTGTCACTTCTTCAGTCACTGACATATTTCATACACCTTCTGCAAAAAAAAAAAATAATAAAGGAGGAAGAAAGGAAAGGAAAGATGCTAGGTAGATAGATTCTCTAGTAAAAGCACAAACTAAAATTAACTATGATTGCCATGTCTTTAATTTAAATATAAAAGGATTTTCCTTTTAACTCAGGGAAATCTGATTTCTGCTTGACAGTGAGTCACTGTACCCCTGCTGCGATACTTTGTATCCTTGTCATATGACCTTAGTGAACTCACTTAATTTTTATGTTTCCATCTTCTGTTTACAGAGTGAAGAGAGCAGTGAAACCAACCTCAGAAGGTTGTCGTGAGAATGAAATGCAATAAGCCATGTAGAACTTTCCAGCATAAAGCCGAGCACATAATATGTACGCAGCAAATGTTAGGTTAATATCATTGCAATATGAGGGCACTTTGCAAACTGTTAGGCAAGACACAAATGCAGGGTACTACACTGCCCTTATGTGACACAACTGTTTATAATTACTTCCAAATAACACATTTCCTTTCTGTAAACAGACCCATCTGACAAAACAAGCTGTGTTATGGTGAATTGCCCGCCTCCCCAAAGGAGGCTGAAGTAGCAAAGAGCATCCAACCCTCCACAGCTAGGAGGAGGAGGGTGTGGGAGAGCTTTCCACCCCTTTCCACCTAACGATGATGAAAAAGTTTATCCCACAGATTGTTCTTTTGTTTCCACACAGGTATAAATTTTATCTTATAAGCCATATTAACCCTCTAAAAATATCTGAGAGGATGCAGAGTTCACCCGGTCACTAAAGTACTTGCAGGGCAAAGTTTGAGAACATGAATTTGATTCTCACCAGCCCTGTAGGAAAAATGTCCAAGAGCCGAAGTGTTACATGCCTATGCCACCAACACTGGGAGCAGGGAGCTGGAGACGGGAAGCCCACTGGCTCGTTGGTCAGTTGGTATTGTCACATCAGAGGGCACCAGGTTCTGTGAGAGATCCTGTCTTGAAAAGTGAGGTGAGAGCAATATGGAAAGAACCCCCACCATCGACCTCTGGTCTCTCCACCTGTACGCATGCAACAGTAATGGATGATAATGACAGTTGCCCACACATAATAGAGTTTCAGAGTCAGCTAACTGCAATGGATTTGGAAATTTACATGAAACAGCAAGAATTATAAGTTCCTGGTCTTTAGCCCCACTCACCGGGCTGCCCTGTTCTCTGTGCCCTGACCATCTGCGCAACTACATTTCTCTCCCCAATCCGTATCACTAAGTTACATTTCCCTCCTGCTAACCTGAAGCCCAGCACCTTTAGCCAAGTGCCTCCCTTTATCCCGCTCATGAGCTGTTCTCCTCACAGCTTGGTACCACTTACATTTCTATCTTCACAGTACCTCAAACGCACACGCTTCGAAATCCCTGGTATATAACACAAAGTCTGGCCCACTATTAGATGTCACATTAATATTTAGAAGAATGTCTGATGTGGGAGTCCCCTCTGTGTGCTGTGATTACCATCAATGAATAAAGAAACTGCCTTGGCCTGTTGATAGGGCAGAACTTAGGTAGGCAGGGAAGACTGGACTGAATGGTGGGAGAAAGAAGGGCAGAGTCAGGAGCTGCCATGGAGCCGCCACCAGAGATAGACAAGCTGAAACTTTTCTGGTAGGCCATGACCTTGTGGTGATTCACAGATGAAAGGAAATGGGTTAAATTAAGATGTAAGGGTTAGCAAATAAGAAGCTAGTGATTTAATTAATACAGTTTCTGTGTGATTATTTTGGAGCTAAGCGGCAGGGACAAACAAGTGGCTCTCTCCTCCTACAAATGTCACACAATTGGAAATATCCAAACTATTCCCTCTAACACCGTTTGCCTGTCACTGACCTGAACGGAGCACCTGTTGAAATAAATGATGAAACGAGCAACTACTCTATTTTCTGGTCTGCATCTGATTTCTAACTTCTCTGTCAATGTTCTTTCTTTCCTTTTTTTTCCCCTTGCTTAAAACAACCACAATTTCAAAATATGCTCTCAACTCAAGGGGTTAAAAGAAACTTGAGGTTATAGGAGTCGGATAGTGTGAACGGCCTAATCACTAGCTAAGCAGACAGCAGGATTCTTGTAGCCATAGCCATAAAGAAGTAAAAATAGAGCAGTGTCAGAACAACACACCTGCAACAGCGGAGGAATGTTTTGTGCTGCCCCCCAATCAGGAGTGCAAGGCTACTTACGACTCCTTCCACCTACTTGACTCCTCTCTCCTCAAGCCTCCAGTTCCACCATTCGCACCCTTGAGTGCTGACACCCTCCTTGCCATTTTACTAGGAAGATGGGACCCCTCCAAACATGCCTGCAAGGAGAGATGTCATTGAAAGCACTTGTCCACACACAGTGGCCATCCCCAGCTACCCCCTAGATTCTGCTTCTGTCTTGAAGACAAAGGGTCCCACCTGTGAACGACCTAATCACGAGCTAAGCGGATAGCAGGATTCTTGTAGCCAGAGCCATAGATCAGGAAAAATAGAGAGGTGTCAGAACAACACACCTGCAACAGCTGGAATTTATATTTATTCTAACCTCTCTTCTGTGGTATCAAATCTACATTCTCCATGGAACCTTATCCAACGAGAGAGAATAATTTCTGAACATTATTTCCCATGAAGTCTCAAGAGCAGGGTTTTTATCCTAACTATTCCTGTCATGTCTGTGATCCACACCAGAAATACTTTCACCTTCAAAACTCCATGAAGGTTTCCAGTGTGTGACATACTGCCAAAACCATGGTGACATCCCTGTCTTCACTTTGTTGAGATTTCAGCGGAATTTGAGCCCAATTTTATCTATCTCCTTGATATCAACCCCACTTAGTTTTTCTCCTGTCTGCTTGGACACTCCATCTTACGTGGCTTTCTGGTTCCGCTCCACCTCTCAAATCTCCATGTGTTGGATTAGCCTAAAGTTAACCTCAATTTCTCTTCTCTAATTCTGCTCCCTTGATAAGCTCAAGTAGGTATATAGATTGAAATGTCATTTGCATATGATGACTTCAAAAGTAAGTAACGGGTATCTTGAACTTATGCAAAACTGAGCACTGGAGTGTACCGCCAATCAGTAACTCCCGTGGTGGACTGCAACTCAATTCTCCCTGTGGCTCAGGCCCAAGCTCCTATGGTCATCTTGAGCTCTTTTCTTTATTGTACCAGGCGTCAACATTGTCAGCAAATTTGGCTGCTACACTTATTTTTTAATTTAATTGGCATCTTCTATTCTTGAAGAAGTCTATGGCTCAGGCAACTTCACAAACTTAAAAGGAGCCACAAAAGCAACCAAGATTGTCAGTGAACACAGAGGACCCCAGGAATGAACCACAACTGTGCCTCCCACTGAGATCTCTCCCTTCTCCCTGCTGCCTGGCCCCCGCATCAGTTAATCATACCTTTTAGCGTTTTGTTTTGAAAGAAAGAAAAATGCACAGTAAGTTTCAGGAACAGTATAATGAGGTTCCAGGAAGCCTTCGCCTATATTTTCTTCCACGCTTACATCTTCAACTCCAGCGCAGTATCAGGAGCGAGAAACAGACACTGATGCGTTTCTAAATTCTGAGTCGTCTGACCATGCGCAAGGTCACATAGCAAGGTCACATACCCACCCCTGCAGCTCATTTGTAGAGGTATCCCCTCCCCCACAGAGCACTTCCAGTTCTGTGCTCTCTCCCATATCCCCCATGCTTCCACCCATGTCCCACCTCTACAATCACGCCATTTAATTAGTGTCATGTGAATGGGACCATACAGTATGTGGCATTTGTAAGATTGGCATTGTCCCACTAAGAAGACTACCCTTGAGACTCTTGGTTATTTTCTGTTTACAGATCTCCCAAACAACATCCCTATGAGAAATTCTGTACACTATTTTGCACAGATACAAGCTTTCATTTCTCTGTAAGAGGTGCCTAGGGTCGGAGTTGTAGGGTTGAGTGGTAAAGATCATGTGTTTAGCTTGGCTGTCTTGATGCATTTTATTTGCATTGTGTCCCAGGGAACGATAGTGGTTTTCCTGAGTGCCTGGACTCTGTTTTACCTTCCAGGATGTTTCTAGACTCTCACCACCAGGCCAGCTCCCTGGCCATGTCACTATGCTCCTTCTCTGGGGTCACTATGATGCACCTTAACTGAGGTCTCCTCAGCAATCAGTCCCTTCCTTGGTCCCACCCGGCTCCTCTCCGTAGAGCACCAGAGTGAATCTGGGAGAAGGTAAGTCAGACTGCTTCCTGGGCCTGCAGAGCAGCTTCCGCTGATTCTAAGTAAAATTCCTCACCTTGACCTCTAAGACTCTCTACGATTGGAGTCCTATCTATTGTGTGGCTTCATTTCCAATCAGTATCCAAAACAGTCAGTTCTCTCCAGCTATCGCAGTGCCTTCCCTGTTCTTCCTTACGCACCAAGCATTGCTCTGAGACTCTGCTATCGCTGTGTGTGCTGCCTGGGGCGCTCCTCCCAAATGGCTGATTTCTGCCCTTTCCTGGGTCCTTCTTCTAGCCTCATCACTTCCCTCTTGGAAAGGTTTCCAGCCACCTTTCTCCGCCAGCCTCTCCTGCTCTGTTTTCCTCTGTAGCACATCCACCCAGCACACATTACTTCTTTTGTCTATTATCTCGTATCCTTCGCTGGAATGTGTGCCCCTTTAGGCAGCCCTGTGTCTTGTTTGCTCATTGCTGAATTCTCTGTGACTAGATTAATTCCTGGCAAACGACAAATGCTTGCTAAATGTATTTTGGGTGGTGAATGAATTGGTAAATGAATAAACAATCGCTGCATGGAAAAAATACAATCACCAGCATTTCATGTCCATGTGTAAATGCAGCATTGAGTACACACGGAAACAGATGCCAGACAGCACACGATGACAACTTAAACAGGCTCCTGGAAAATTATGAAAAATATATCTTTGAAAATGGACTTCTTGATATGCGCCCACCTGGATAGTCTGCTCGTGCTTTTACACACAGGTTAGGAAGCTGAATGGGAAGCCACCAGGATGCACACGGAACACCCAGAGAACAAGGCCAGATGCAGCTGGTGAAGCACACAGAACACCCAGAGAACAAGGCCAGATGCAGCTGGTGTTGTCCTTTGACTCTCAATAAAAACAGAAAGATGAGATTCTTCACTCCTACAATAGTTCTTAAAGCCTGAAAGAATAAAATCGTGTCTTATCATTCACTGCCTTATCCTTTTGAATCAGTTTTATGCTCGATGGGAGACAGATTTAATCAAATAACAACAGAGAGACACTTTAAAGCGGGTTTGGGTTTATTAAAAGCCAACCAGAAGGGTTGTTTAAAAGTTGAGAGAGACCAGTGACCAGTATACGGCACAGACATGCTAAAAATAGTCCAAGTGGGCTGGTTAATATTTGTTATATGAGTTTCTATTTTAAGTGTTCTATTTGAAAACAGGTAGTGTTTGTGAAACACCCACTCCATGCCAGGGAACCGCCCTAAGAACTTGGTGTACATGCTGCGGTTTGTGGTTTGAATGTGTCCCCATAGTCGTGTGTTGGAAACTTAATGACTAGCTGATGAAGGAAAGTCAATGCCGCTGTGCCAGGAGCATGTGAGATCTCCTCAGTTTCCTTTCCGTCTGCCATTTCTCTCCCCCATCAAATAGTGCAGCAAGGACCCGCTTGCCAGAGGCAGAGCCTCAAACCAGCTTCCAGAACTTGGACCACCTGCTGGGTTCTCCTTACCTATAATCTAAGCAGTCTCAGATAGCCCCTTACAGCAGGATAAAGTGTACACAAAGCGTATACTAACTTCTTACCTGCTATGAGACCACGGTGTAGCTTCTACAATTGGGCCTGCACATCGTGGACACGTTAGTACTGTGTCCAGGTCACACAGCTAATGTGTCAGGGCCCCGGGACATACAACACAGGCAGAGGGGCTCCAGAGCCTGAACTCTTGACTGCTCCTCTCTCCTTGTGCTACGTCTGACTAAATTGCACGCCCCTATTGTTGCAATAAGTGTTGGAGTTACTTTCAAAAGTAACAGAGGAGAAAACTGAAGCTCAGATAAGAAAGGGACCTAGAAGGAGGTATTAGGATTTAGGATTGCATATCTCTAAAGTCCCTTGCCAAGACCTCTTCCTGATCACTTTCTCCCATCATGCCCTCGTAAGAGGCTGTGGTACCTGTCCATGGCCTGCCCACTCCCACTTCTCTTCCTCCCAGCATGGGAGAGTCAACACACAGCAATGAATTACTGTTAAATATTTTGATACATTATGTTGTTTAACTCAAATGTAATTTTTATTGGTCAAACTGTAGGTCCTAAAAGTCTTGGAAAACATAATGGAAATATCTTTGTCAAGAAGTCTGACGAAAATTCACACCACTGAGCTCTTAGCTTTGTCCATGAGCAAGGCTAAGTAAAACCACAGTAAGCCACAGCAACTGTGAGATCTGTACCTCAGTTTTCCCATCTGAGAGACAAAGGAGAGAGACGTTTTTAAAAATGTCTACTCTGGAAGGTTTCTGGCACAAGGTTGGTACAACAGGGTTTGCTTTTAGCATCCTGTTTATGCCGTTCCTGGTCACTGCCAGGAATGGAACGAATGAAGTGCTAGGTTTCTCTCTCCAGTCCCAGGCCAGGAAATGAGGGGCTAGGCTTTCCCCGCTTCCTCCTCTCCCTTTCCACTACCCACTATCAAGAGAGCAGATTCTCTGCCTCATGGAGTGGAGCTGACTTAACACTATGTATTTACTGCTTTTCTTTCTTAAAAGACCTCTGCAAAACCATTTCTTTCCATGAGACTAACCACAGGAAGATTCTTCAAAGGGAAGTTTTTGAAAGAATTGTCAGGAGCCTCCTTTTCAGAAGTGGCCTTTCTGGTTTCGGCTTGCTTACCCTGAGACACACGTAACATAGACTTTCTAAAAAGAACTTCCATGGGACTAGTGTATGCATTCTGTTCAGACTGCAAGCAAATCAGATCTGCTTTGCATTTAGCCGCATGCAAGAGTAAATTTGCATTGTTCTAGGCACGTTTGCATGCTGCTTCTCTAGCCTCTTGGAAGGGAAATTAAAGAGAAGGAAAAGAAAAGCGAACAGTTCAATAAAAACCAAAGCAGCCTTTGCTGGCGTGACCCGCCATGGAGATTTAGAGGAAACAGTCTGCTAAGCAATAGAGTCCCATCTCCTTGCACAATCTGCTGTCAATATGAACCTCAGTTGATAGAAACTTCTGGGTTTCCCCTTTTCCCTCGGGGGCCTGCTAGTCTTCCTCATTTGCAGTCTATCTCCAAGCTGTGTGAACCTTCCACTATTCACCCTTAACTCTTTCCTCTCTTTAACACTAAGAAGATTCTGAAATGTAGATACAGTTTCAGAAGGAATGCCTGCCAGACAGTAATCCTTCTTAATACTCAACATAGTACTGAAAGGAAAACTGCTCCACGAGCTATGGATGGAAGCAGAAAAATGAGTCAGAGATGTGAGCTGTTTCCTAGACGGTGTCTCAAAGGTCACTCTTCTTCCTGTGAGCTGAGGACGAGTTCTCTGTGCCCTGAGGTGAAGATATGGATCTGGCCACCTGGCATTCTCATCTGCAGCAGTGCAATTAGCTAACAAATTCAAAGACTGGTTTCTTTCCCTTCACAATGTCTGGCCTATACTTTATGGGAAAGACATTGCTCCCGTGTTATTCTATTCCCTGGTTAGCCAGGGGTCCCATCCCTTAGCAAGTCTGTGGATTTGTCTGAAGGCTGGAGCTGCAACCTTTTGGCTGTCAATGGCTGTTACACAAGATCTTGATTGTCCTTTCTGTCTGCATTGAGTGGACTTGCCTTCCTTCAGCTTCACAATGCAACGAGTGTTTTGACATCTTGTTTTCACACGGTCTGTTCCCAGGCACGGATAAGAAGAACTGAAGTCAAATGAGCATAGTGTGTTTTCTTCCTTAGATTGCGTGATTAAGGAGGCTGTTACGTGGTGAGAAGTCTCAAGCCCACGGTGGTCAGATTTAAGGTGGCTCTGTACTCCTGACTGGATACAGAGAAAGCACCCGTTATTTTATTTCTGTGCTTTATTCTACTTCTTGTTTCCTTGAAGTCAGTGTTCTTCTTGCACTTTGGTCATGAGGACATTATTTTAATAAGGGCAAAGCCATGGCTCTTATCTATTCACTTGTCAACTAATGTCACACAGTTCTATGATCACAGTCCCACACTTGTCTTTAAAAGTACAGCAGGTTATAAGTAAGGCCAGCTCAAAGTGTGGCAAAGGCAGCGTGATTCAACTACCACAGCAGATCAAAGGGTTCAGAGGCACCCACCCACCCCAGCAAAGTTGGGTCAGGTTTTCAGGTTTTTTGAGACACTGTGTAGCTCAGACTGTCCTCAAATGCATTGTTTTCCCGCCTAAGCCTGTTCAATGCTGGAATTATAGGCATAAGTGTCACGCTCATCTAAGCTGGGCTACCTTTCTAATGGAATCAATTGCACTGAGTAGTGTTCCTCCAGTGTTGTGTTAACTCCAAACCAGTGTCTAATTCCTCATGTCAACAACCAGTTCACTCAGTGTCAAAGACTTGCAGTCCATGGTCTACAAAGTGACAACATCACAGCCACCGCAGCTTTTTATATTTTTCTCTGGGTTTTTAAAGAATAAATAATAATAATAAAATTGAATCCATCCTCGGAGCAATTGTGACAAAGTTTGACATGCTACTAGAATTTATTATATTAATTATTATATTAATAAAATATTCTTTTAGCAATATTCATCATTTTGACATGAAAACATAAAAATCCTGGTGTCAATATTTTTCATGGGAGTGGATAGCCTGACTCAAAATCATGGCCCAATCAATCTTAGAAGAAGACATATACCAACTGATGAGATGAATTAAGTTCCCTTTGCCAAAGCCAGGGGTAACTCAAACCTCATGACTAATTCTCTTGTTTCCAAGTGGAAACGTTGTTTCAAGGCTGAAGTGTACTGGTCTGCCATAGTAACACTTGTTAACTAAACTCAACAGGCAGCATTAACCACTTAAATTGGGCTGAGGAATATAGCAGCCTCTTGAAGGTTGAACTTCAGTAGACATTGATCAAGAAATTATATAAATCCCTGTTGCAATGAAGGTCATGATTGAAAATATATGATTCAAAATAGCATAAAAATAAGACAAACCCATAGTATTGTCACTATGAACAAATAAGTTTGCTTTCAGTGTTTTATGGTGATAAAATTTGATATAAATGACCAGGTAGTGGTGGCGCATACCTTTAATCCCTGCACTCGGAAGCAAAGGCAGGCGGATCTCTGTGAGTTCGAGGCCAGCCTGGTCTACAAGAGCTAGTTCCAGGACAGGCACCAAAGCTACAGAGAAACCCTGTCTTGAAAAAAAAAAAAAGACATAAATGCAAACATATTTTGAACTACACATCATTAGATGAAAGTCGGGGTCATTTTGCTACAGTGTATAAAATCAGCTGTCCACTCCAGCCATAGGTGATAAATATAGTTTAGATAGTTTTGTATATGAATGCTTGTTTTTCAGTTGGGCAAAATAGTCTGCATGTCTAACAATTTCCAGGGCAAGTTTCTTCAAACGGTGAACTAAGAAGCCACTCCTCTTGCTTCCCATAGCTTTAACATCACAAGCTGGGCCTTCCAGATCATTGTAGCAGTAACGATTTTAAAAGCAGTCACGCATGGATGACTAGAGGCTGCATCCCACAGCAGAGGTACGGGGAAATGTGAGGCAGAGCACAGGTAATGAAAAATGTCTTATCTATGAGTAGGAGGAGCTGGTGTTCAAATGAGTCATGTAGCTTTTCTGGGATCGTTTGTTCATTGATCAAAAGGGAAGGGTAATTCAAGCTACCACCCAAGGGTTAGGGTACACGAGACAGGAGAAAATCCACTACCACTACTTCTACCGCCATCTCCAGGAACATCGATTTCTCCAGGAACGTCGATACCAACATGAAGGAGGAGAATAAAAACTGAGTTCGAACCACACCAAGACTGAACCGTGCTCTGTAGGTGGAGCCAGGACGGCGGTTTGCTCTGACTGCCTGCAGGAGCATCACGCAGCTGTTGCAGGGAAACAGCGCCAGAGGAAACCAGCACAGGCCTCAGCGCTCCGCTCTTGTCCTGCAAAGTCCAAGTTGACTGCACTTTTACCCAGTTTCCCTACTGGGTTAGGCTAAAATTGCCTAACCGGGTTAACAGACCCAGTTTTACAGATTTAAAAATAAAGCGTAATACACCTAGTTATATAACTACGTTCTTATTCTAGGGGAAAAACATTACCCTGGGTCAGAGCTGAGATACAGGGCTTGGTAACTGATGTTCTTATTCCTTGTTTTCCCATTATGAAGCCAATGGTCCTGATCTAAATTACAGGCCCTTCTTTGCCTGACTAAACCCCCAAGAAACCAATAAAAAAAAAATTCCTGATTGTCATTATGGTTCCCAATTGTCTTCGGTAACATGGAAACTCAGGTAGTGTTTATCTATTTGAGGAATATTTTATTTATTCATTCTCTCTTCAGCAGCCATCCCAGGCACCAATATATCTGCTTAATACTCTCTCTTTGTTGCTCTAGTGATAGATACAACCATTAGGAGAACAGCATGATAAAGGGACATTTGGGACCACGTACAAACGACGTCAGGTTTGTTATCATGTCCCTCAGTTTTCTGTCTGCCTCCGCAGGCTTCTCACAGCCAGAGCAGAGAGGAAGTGCGCAGTAAGATAAAGCCAACTTCAAAATAGAGACAATGAAAAAAAAAAACAAAATAGAGACAATGTCCCATAAAATAAGAGATGGAAGAGAGTGAAGTGGGGGTAACTAGTGGTAAGAAAATGGTGTCGGAGCTTCTACAGGTGAAAGTAAAAATCCAAAGACTTGAGAAATTAACTTGCTCATACCAAGGGGGGGGGGGGGGGCTCTAGGAAACAACCCGACAGACCTACTGAAAAATAAGGAACTGTGTCAGAAGACTCAATAAAAGTGAAAATTCTGAAATGCAGGAATATTGAAAGGACATGTGAAACAAAACTATATGCAAGCCAGGCAGAGCAGTGCGCACCCTTAATTCAGTGCGTGGGAAGCAGAGGCAGGTGGATCTCTGTGAGTTAGAGGCCAGTCTGGTTGATATAGGAAGTTCCAGGAAAACCAGGGATATATTGTGGCACCCTACCTCAAACAAACAAATAAAAACCAACCTACTTATATTGATTCTAGGCTTTATAAATGCATTATTCATACATGTCAATAGTAAAGTGTGTAATAGCAACATATTTAGATCCAGGACTCTTTTGTCTTTTAGATTTCAATTTATTTTGTTTTAAGCATGTGTTTGTGTGCCTGAGTGAGTTCATCTACAGTCCAGTTGTGTAAGTGCCAGCTAAGGCCAGAGGCCTCCAGGACCCTCTGTTACAGACATTAGAAGACACACTCTTAACCATTGAGCCATCCATCTCTCCAACCCAAACCCTAGTACCCATATTATTACAAACAACAATAAAAAGTTGTAAAATCTTGGGGAGTTTTCACACAAAAATAGAACTTGAGAAATCAAGAAAGATGGGTGATAGTTTTAAAAAAAACTATCATTTTAAAGGTGCAAATAAAAAATTGAGAAAAAAAAAACCAGCTAGACTAGGAGCTGCAGACACAAAGAGCATGCGTATCAGCAGGCAGCTTAGTTACTTTGCTTCCTAAAGTTGGTTTTGCTTCTTCCTGGTGAGAATAGGGGCACAGCTCTGGGTGAGCTGAAAGGCTCTGTCAATTTTACTTTCAAATGAGAACCGAGTTCTGGAGTGTTCCTTGGGGAAAGTGATTCACTTAGTGATCTTTTATTATTGCCGGGAGAGACTCATGCTTAACTAAGTAGTGTAATATGTGACCTTTCTAGCTTAATTTATGAAACTTACCTGCACAGGAATGCTATGCCAAGTCACTAGGACAATAAGCACGGAGGGACATTTTAATAGATGTTTATATATGTACTGATGCATATTTAAATATACGGAGGTAGGACTACCAGCCTTCCATTGCCTGATTTGTCATTACCGAATGCGAGTGGAGGTTTGGTGCCCATAGAACCCTGCTTCCCATGTGTGCAGTGTGGTGTATATGTCTGTATGATATGAGCACAGATGTGTGAGTGTGAGTACAGTGTGCCTGTGTGTGGTGTGAGTGTACGTGTGCCTGTGAGCACCTGAAAAAGCGTGTATGTGTGTGAGTGTGTATCTGCGCACAGGTGCGCTGCTGCTGAGAGCAGAACAACTTGTAGCAAAGCAAAGCCAAGCTGCTGGGAAACTCGCTGTGCCGTCCTCCCCGGCTCAGGCGCTCTAGCACCCCCCGTTGAGCAGGAATCCTGTAGCTGCCCCTTTCATCCACTTCTGCTACATATTCGTATGCTTCAATTTTGTAACGAAGCTTGGGAAAGCGGTGTTTGATGAAGAAACCCCTAGAGGTGTTCGATATTTTTATTGCTCTGACTGTGGTAATGGGGGGGTCACAGGTGTCCGCCTACGAATTCACTGCACAAGGAGTTAAAGTCGCATAATTGTCTCTGCTGGGTGATTCTCAAACACCACGGTTAATGTGCTAACGTGTTTTCAGAAAACAACCATGTGCCTGGCTTGGTGCCAAGGAAACCCATATTTTAGTTGTGACCACAACTTTCCTTTCAAACAGCTGCATTCAGGATCATCATTTCAAAACAAGAAATGTGAGATCCTAACTTCTTGGGTGAGTGCTTCAAGATTTTCCAAGTATGTTTTTCTCTCTGCCATTTGTGCTGGGCAAAGTCTAGTCATCTGTCCTCGGTTTCGCTGATTGTATCCTATACCTTCTCCATATTCCTTCTGAGCCCATAAAGCAAGGTTTCGCTTCGGTTCCTGAATATCTCAGTTCTAAAGTTTCTGTGCAAATCTATGCATGGATAGATACATAGATAGATAGAAGATAGAAAGAAAGATGAATAGATAGATATGTGGATAGATAGATGACAGATAGACAGAAGATAGATAGATAGATAGATAGATAGATAGATAGATAGATAGATGTAATAGATTTATATGTGATAGTCACATACATATATGTGTATATATGCATATACATATATATTCTTGATATTTTCTAATTTTCTCATTTGTTTCAAAATAATGTATTTTATATGACAATTTTAACATTCCTAAAATTAAAACACTGACCATCTTATAGTCTTTCATCAATTATAAGGTGACTTTCTGATTCTGACATACCTAGGCATAAGAGGGATAGGCAAGGCTGATGGGCAGAGGGGATAAAATAGGAGGAGAAATCTAGACTCAAGAGGAAAAATGAGGGAGGAAGGAGAAGAAACTGAGGGGCATGCCAGGGTCAGGAAGCCAAGCAGCTGCCAGCCAGATGACATAAAGGCAGCAGGAAAGTAAGATGCAAAGAAAGGTAAAAAGCACCAAGGCAGAAGGTAGATAAAGAGAAACAGGTTAAGTGCAAAGAGCTAGCCAGAAATGAGCCTAAGGTGGGCCGAGCATTCAAAACCAGTAATAAGTCTCTGTGCCCTGATTTGGGAGTGGGTTGGTAGCCCCGCCCCCCCAAAAAAGAAAGTCTGGTACAACTGTCAGCATCACAAGTCTGATTGAAGGGTGGGTTCAAAGGTGCCCATTATACTATTTAAGATCACAAAGTCAAATAACTAATTGAGTACATAGAAAAGGAAACCTAGATTGCTAAGATTTGGATTTATCACTCTCTTCTTTCTCATTCTTCCAATTAATAAAGAATTGACTGTATCTAAATGGGTGACACAGTTCTCCTAATAACAAATTAGATTCAAGGGATGAAGCAATAGTAGATCAATATTCAGCGAGTATTCCCAGCTGTCTCCATTGGAGGGATTTTCCACACACTCCCTACCCTAACTTCAGAGTTCCCTTTCATTCAAGTTAGAAACTTCTATTTTATACTGAACACCAAAGCCATCCTTAGGAAGGTGCCCTGCTCTCAGTGACATAATTTAGTATGTATTATATATTATTAATATACCCCAAGGCTTCACTTTCATTATATCATTTTCTTCAACACGTTTTGCGGTTCACCCTTGCTTATGAAATTTAAGCCTTTCCTACTTTTTTAAAGTTTTCCACAATCCAGTTACCCAAATTTACCTTGAGCATCTCCTGTGGACACAGCTGAGTTTAGTGGGGCCAGGATCCCATGCCACCACAATCCCCTCTAGCCTGCTTTCTGCGGCAATTGTCTGGAAAACCTCCCGAGTCTCCACGAGAGAGTCTATCATCTCTCCAGGCCAGAACTCCATCTTTCCCTCCTACATAAGCTTTTCTAGTTCTCCTATCATGTTAGTACCCCTAAGGGCTCTGTGAAGTAATAAATATTCCCTTCTCTTTACAGAGAGCAAATTTCCATTGTGACTGAAATTTTTTTTCTTATTCCTCTTCCCTTTATACTTTGGTTTATGTTTCAGTCTCTGCATTTAAAGCATCATTGACTTGGATCTTCCTTCTAGGAACCACTCCTAGGTTTTCTGTCTCTGAAGGCTAATGCCTGACCGTGCTGTTGGTAACATAATGCCCACGACTGATTTTTTTTTTTTCGATTGGGTGCCTCTCAGATCCAAGCTGGGCCATGAGTAGTGTTACATCCTTACACCAAGTCATGAGCCCTGAGTGATTTCTTATCCTTAGGTTTCATGAAATGCCTCAGCATTAGTGAACAAATTCCCCCTCCGATTAGCTATTTTAATAGGCTTCACATTTCTTTCCTCCCAAAGAATTCATTTACTGTATGATGTATCTATTAGGCTGGTGGCTTCCCATTGTTCTCCATTTCCCTAAACTCTCTTTCCATTTGCCAACCACATAAGGAATACTGCAACCCCAGGTGAGAGGAAAACATTGGCCACTACTGTTCTCCGTAGATACTCGAGGCAGAGAAGTGGTTATCTAACCCTCAGTTCGTGGATCCCCGGTTTCTCCCTAGGCTTCTAAAATACACCCCCAATAACCTGAAGCCACCATTCTTAACTTCAGCATCACACTCATTAATTGAAAGACAGCAATGCAAAGGGATACTTTAATATCTCCTCTCATGCTTAGCAGAAATGAAGCGACCTCTCCAAAGCTGCCTCTGTCACTATGGAGAATCCACATCTTGAAGCCTCAGAGCATGAACTATCTCCTTAATTTCCACTTATGAAGAACAAAGCATTCAATATACAGCAGGTCACGTGGATGTTATGGCTATTATTTTATCTGAGTCTGCACATTTGTGTAGCATATTTCCTTATTCTGAAAGGGAGGGTTTCGGGAGGCAATGAGAATTCAGAGTGCATTTTCAGTATCTAGAGTAAATTCGCTAATTATTTGCTCTATGACCAATGCAAGGCGTTTGCATTCCTCCAACCTGGGCTTCATAGATAACATTGTGCCTGGTGTCCCAAGCCACGCGGTGACTGTAAAGAAGTGTTTCCAGTTACTCTGCGCAGAATCTACAAAGTGCACATATTTTTGCCTGTCAAGCATACACACCTTTGAAAAATTCTTTCTGTCATTACTATGAATTCTGCGGTGCCTGTGGTATTTTGCCACACAAAATAAACAGTTGGCATTGGTAAACGGTCAGCAACTGGGGTCCTTCGGGTCCCAGGGAAAATCTAGAACAATAGAAGGTCAGAAACTCAGCTCTTACACAACCCTGGGGTCTATCCCTGTGGATCAATTAAACAACACATTCAGATGTTGGCAGTCCTTCTTATTTCAGAAACATGGGACCCATTACCAGACTCCAAACAGTGCCATTTTATAGCTAAAATGATTTAGAGCCAGTGTTTTCATTGCACAGTACGAGTTCACCTTTGTTAAACAAAAGTTCACAGAGAAGAGCTGCAACTGAGGAGGAGGGAAACATGCATGCAAAAAGATCTAACTCCCAAAGCCAAATGCAAATCAAGGAAAAAGCAGCAGTCTTTGGACTTCAGCCCTTATTCTTCGCGAGTCGATGCCAAATGTGTATTTAGAGACACCGCGAAATATCACCAATTTACAATTTGTTTTTTGCCTTTGTTGAACGAGTTGTTCTGCTATAGGATTTGTTGAATAATAAACCTAATTCAGTTACTAAATGACAAAAAAAACACAGTCAATCTATTTTGCATTATGATAAACCAAGACAAATTAACTAGCAGGGGGAGACCCTTTTTCATTGTTTAGTGTGTAACTATTAAAAATGTTGAGAATGAAGAATGGGAAATGGTTCTTGAAATTTAATACAGTTATAAATGGAGCATCAAACGTTGTCCCAAGCCATCTCAGGGTACATTTCTTGGAGGACATAGCCACCTCACTGACATAACTGCTTAGAATACCAACAAGACCATACTCATCCCTGACCGCACTGCATAGCCTTCTTCTCCCTTTTCCTCTTCCTCCTCCCTTTTCTCCTCCTCCCTGCCCTTCTCCTCCCTCTCCTTCTCCTCTTCCCTCTCTTTTTCTCCTAGTGTATGTGGATGACCGTGTGGGTGCACACGTGTGTGTTAGGAAGATCTTGCATGCACACAAGCACACAGTGTGTGAAATTCAGAGGACAACCTCGGTACTGGTCCTTAGGTTCTGCCCACCTTACTTGTTTAGATGGGGTCTCCCCTGGCATGGAACACATTGATGAAGCCAGGCTGGCCAGCTAGGGAGCCCCAAGGATCTGCCTGTCACTGCCTCTCCAGCACGGGGTTACAAGTGTACAGCACCAAGCCCAGCTCTTTGCATGAGTTCTGGGGACCAAACTTGGTCTCCAGGATTGTGCAGAAAGCACTTAACCTATGAGCTCTCTTCCTTGCCTGACCTGCGTCTTCTCAGTAATTTTGTCTCAGGGTTCTTTTTTTGATAAGGAAGGAACAATAAAGAGGAGAGAGAGAGAGAGAGAGAGAGAGAGAGAGAGAGAGAGAGAGAGAGAGAGAGACTAACTTGGATTCAGAGAGGGTTAGAAATGAACTATTAAAATCTCTATAAAATCTCTATAGTCAGTTGTTTTCCATGAGAAGGAGGAAGACTTTGTCACCATTAAGAAGAGGGTATATGGGTGTCTAGTGGGCTAAAGACACAGATTCGGTTAAATATCCCGCAGTGGGAAAGGCAAGCAAAGAATTATCAGGCCAAATGTCAACAGACTGGAGTTTGAGCAATCATGCTTTATGCATTTCCATGAATTAATTATCAGATCCTTCTGAAAGTGCAGTCAGCTGAAAGCAGGTTTCAGGGAGGTTTTGTCTGTCTGAGCAAGGTGCCTAGGGTGCAGAGGGATTAAGAAGAGGGCAGGGGGTCCTCTCAGGGGAGAGGCAAAACTGAAAGAGCAGTTTCTAGAGCTGAGCATGAACCTTTCCGACATGTCTAATGGGCTTAAAAACCAATTACCTCCCTGAGCTCTGCTAATAGTCAGGCTTATTACATTGTCTTGTCCTAAAAGGGAATTTGGCTTCAACCCTTCTCCAATTCATGCAAAAATTCTCCACTAATTTTTTTCCGCATAAAAGAAAGCTCATTAAACTTCTTATTCATTTCTTGGGGCTTCTTTTTGGACATTGACATCCAAAAACTTTGAAGTTGCTATTCAGGACACACACACACACATATACAGACACAAGCATTGTCTATAACAACTTTCATATTTTATAGTTCATTTGCAATTTCACATTACTCACTGAAAATTATGCTTGTGTTGCTGTTGTTTTGAAATAAGAGACTTATCCACCAACTTAAAGACAGTTCATAGGATCTAGAGTCTTTTGCATCTTTAAAAGTGTCCACACTGATCTCAGCTCCTCAGATCAGCATTTCTCACTTCCTCACACATGGCCCCAAAACCTCAAATGTCAAATGAGATACAATATTGTACTAGAAATGAGTAACAGTGCAGGACCACCAGCCTGATGCTATATCAGCTGTGTTACATGTTTTTTTTTCTCTAAAACAGGATGACAGACACTAAGCCTGGTTCCACTGACTATGTAATATATGGAAAACTCTTGTCCATGGGAATGCCTTGCTCCAATGTCATAGCTAAGAATCTGGGTCCGAGTTCATCATATGTTCAAACCTGGGGCTTTGTTGTACTGAGCTTTATGTCTGAGTTACACAGAGCTAATCTGGAACTACTTATTACAACTTCCTGAAGACCTTTGTCTAGGTTTGTTTCTACTTCTATAACAACCCCTAAACCTGCTATTTATTTTTTTAAAAAAAAAATTAGAATTTCTTTTTTATAGTACTTGAGGCTGGGGAGTGCCAGAATGTGTTGACAGTAGATTCAGTATCTAGGGAGGGGTAGTTCTATTCTACAGACAGCATCCCCTTACTAGAAAGGCGAATCCAAACAATCCCGAGTCCTCCTGTGGCAGCAGATAATGGAGGGCAGCAGAAGTGCCAAGCTCTTTGAATCTCTTATAGAAGTCACTAGGCCCACTTAGTAGGTTCCCACCCCATCTTATCTTGATCTCCTCCCGATAGTCTACCTCTACCACTTTGGCAACTGAAGTTTCAACACATGGATCAGTGAGAACATCGTTAATGCACTTTAGGAAGAGAAACTCTAAACTCTAATTCTAAACTCATTTCCCAAATTTATCCATCCCATGCTCACTTTCTCCCACTGAGTATTCTCCATGATTAGTGTTCCACGGGACCTCTAGAGGAAAAAC
This sequence comes from Alexandromys fortis, assembly GCF_014885135.2. Lineage (NCBI taxonomy): Eukaryota > Metazoa > Chordata > Mammalia > Rodentia > Cricetidae > Alexandromys > Alexandromys fortis. The sequence goes on from NW_026067928.1 coordinate 5,852,496, forward strand.
CACATTCTACATCTGCAAGACCGCAATCAAAACGACACCTAGAGAGAACCTGATACTTGCTAGCTGCTGACTAAAACAAGGTGGACCTGTGGCCAAAGGATTAGCCTTAGAGAATTCTATAAAGCTTGTAGAACTCTGACCATCAGACTTACAAGAAACCACACGTCCCGAGAGAGGAAACACGAGAGCGCTTCAGGCTTTTGGAGAATCCCTTTCACAGTTGAAACCAAGTAAAATTTTGTCCCTGAACATCTGGAAAGTATTAAAAGTCTTGTGAACCATTTTCTTTCCTCTGAGAACAAAATACATTAAAATAAATTGCCAAAGAGATTTGTTGACTTAACTCACCAAGCATGTTGGTCTCCTGTCATCATTGCTGCCCGAAGACCAAAGATGAAGTGTTACTCAAATGGATTTCTTCATCTCCATGACAACGTCCATGCTTCTCAAACTTGCCTGTGTTCCTTACTTTTAGAGCCAATATTTAATTAGGAACACAACTCTGAGAACATTACAGTCTGGGGAGCAAGGCAGAGCCCTGTCGAAGGCATTGCATCCTATAGGCCATATATGCTCTAGGGAAGCCAAGAGGAGCAACTCAAAATAAAAACAGATGTGAATTTGATATAATTACAGCCATGCCTTCCAACACGAACAGCACATTCAAATTCACATTTTTCCTTCCACTTGGAATCGGTTACATCAGTGAATTCTTTCAAATAATGAAAAATTGAGCAGCACTTGCCAGAAAGAATTATACCACGAAACTCCCGCATGAATTTTGAAAATCCATTTGCATTTGAATGATGCAAATTGTGATTTAGTATAATAACGTCCACGTTAAGAAGGAGAAACCATGTGAAAAAGCTAACTTCCAGTCAAGTTTACTCCTAGAGCTAATCCTTGTGTACGAACTTGGCTCTCCGCATCCCATGAGAAGCGGTGCTCAACAGAATAAAATATGTGACGGTACTGACCCTACCACACCCATGGGTCTTATAAGCAAGTCAAACGCCACCAACATCTTTGGCTATTTCTTATTAAAGTCATCTCAAGGATTCCTCATGTGCAAAGGCCACTTCTAGCCAAGGTTTCGTTGGTATGCAGGTAAGGCTTTCTGGAGCCATAGTATTAGCGGGTCTTGCTAATATACATACATGCTCGAATTACGAAAAAGCGACGTAAAAAAAATCAGCACTATGAAAAGCCTTAATTCTTCTGGAAAAAATATTCACCATTTGGCAGCCTAGCTACAAACAACTGTAAACATGTTTCCATATGCTCAGATACAAACAGGGTAAGAATACAATCAATGTTGTTCGGTTGTCTCTTAAAATGCTTGCTTCATTTCATTTCTAAGCATGAATAGCACAACTCAAGAAGAAGGGGGGCTAGGCTGTCTCAATTTGGGAAGTATATAGAGTTAAACACCATCTTCCTCTACTCCCTGCTCCAGACCTCCAACATAGTACTTGCTGCCCACCCTGTCCTTCAGATTAGAGTGCTCAGGCATTTCCACAAGATCATAGATGCTCAAACAACCTTGGAAGTTATCTACTGTTACCCATCCCCCATCCCTGATCTGGAATTACTTCTTAAACAACAGACAGTAAGTTCTCCTCAACGAGGAGGCAGCTAGAGGTACATCAAAGTAGGTGGTGAGATAGTCTCCGTGTTTCTACTCAAACTACACCTGCATCAACAAACCAGCTTCCACAAAATTCCCCAGCATGCTTAGGAGCATCACAAACTAATCTAGTCAGTCTTACAAAAGTGCTCTGTATTGCACCCGACGGGACCTACGTCCCTTGTATATCCCGCTTTGGTCTGTTTTAAGTCCATGGCCTCTTTTTGCATTTGTTGTTACATACATACATACATACACATACATGTAAAATGTATGCATGCATGTATTTCTAAATGCATAAGTACAACCTTCTCAGTCTCTATAACGTTATTTGTGCATACATGTTTTCAGTGCTTTCAGTCTGGTATTGGAAAATGAACTGGCGTGCTGCGGAAGAAATTTCTCTCACTCTGAGCATTCCTTGGTTGCCTGTAGTTTTTGTCTGTGGTTGAGACCTTCTGGGATTTCCACATTCTATAGTAGCATATCAATCAGGTTCTCATTTGAGCATTCATGTTAGTGAGGCTTCTGACATTTCCAGTAGACACAATCACACTGCACACACCTGTTCCTTTGAATCCTACAATCTTTCTGCAATAATCCCTGAGCCTTAGGTGGGAAGTTGTACTGTAGATGTGCCCATTGGAATTAGGCTCTATAGTTCTGCATTTTGATTGCTCGTGGTTTTCTGTAATGTGTGGGCTGTTTGTTGCCTCCCTCCTTTGGAAGCTTACATGGTGTCTTCTGGTGCCATGACAGCTAGGCCTCAGGCTGGGGACTCTCAGATCAGATCCAGATCATAGGTTCTGAGTCTCAAGTTCATGCTGCCCTCAGCAATAGGAACTTGCTATCCACCTCTGGGAGAACCAAGGGCAACAACAAAAGCCTGTAATGTTTTGGGAGTCTCTTATACAACCCTGAGCTGCAAATCAAAAGAGGGCTTTGCATGCCTGCTCTTGGAATTTTTGTTAGTTAGAGTTTTTGTTAGAGGGTCTATGGCTCTTGAAGAGAGCACTGTCAGTCCAGATGGGAAATCTTCACTTAAACTAAATAAATGTGTACTTATACACCTACTTGCATGTATTGTGTACCTTTTAGGCACACAACTATATTCCTATTAGCAGACGTTTGAGTTAAATAGAAGAAGCAATTGTCGGGATGGGAGGCTTACAGGTGCACAAAGCACTTCCCCACAACTCGTAGCTCCAAGTTGCTAATGACAATAAACGTGGAAGAAACTACAACATGAGATGAAATGATTTAAAGGGTCCCATAAATGTATTTGTCTACCTAAATAAAATGTTTTTTTTCAGACTCTCCCACTTGGGTAAAATCAAAGAAAGGGACATGGCCTGAAATCCGTTTAGGCTTTTTATAAAAGAAGCTAATCTTCCATCCCCACCATCAGTAATAAAACAGCAGCATTTTTAGGGCCCATCCAATTGAATAACTGCAGTTTCTGATACAGTCTGGTAGGGGAAAATTTGAAGAGGATTGTGAGTCAGTGACTAAGACAAAACCCTTTACAGCATTCTTTCATGAGGCCAGGTAACTTCTGTATCGTGTGAACTGTCTCTTTCACAAGCAGGTTCACCGTGGAGAGGGACATGGGTCTGCTAGTCTTCAGTCACTGTTGTGGAATCAAGCAGAACGAGTCAATAATATATTCTCTGGCTCCCTAAGTGTCTTGGTTAGTATTGTACTACTGTGAAGAGACACCATGGCCGAGAAACTCTTATAAAAAGAATCATATAATTGGAGAATTTCTAATAATTGCAGACAGCCCATTATTATCGTGGCAGGGAGCATGATAGCAGGCAGGCAGGATAATTCTGGAAAAGTAGCTGAGAGCTCACATCTGTTGCTCAAGTCACAAGCAGAGAGAAAGAGCGAGACTGGGCCTGGTGTGGGCTTTTGAAATCTCAAATCCTACCCCCAGTGACACACCTCCTCCAACAGGGCCACACCTCCTAATCTTTCCAAAACAGTTAGTTCCACTAGTGGGGGACCAAGCATTCAAGCATATGAACCTTTGGGGGGCCATTCAAGTGACCACAATAAGTTAACACTCTTTTTCGTGACTCTTACAGTTTTCGATAAACAGACATCAAGACACAACTTAAGGATGTCTTCAGAAGTTCCCAAATAAACTATTTCGGGTATGTTAATTTGACCAAATTCACTTAGAAAAACAGTATCTATTAAGTTATACTCTGCAGAATATACGTCAGCAGGGGATGGTAAGCAAACTTTCAGTATTTTCTGACATATTTTTGTGGGCGTGTGTGTGCACGTGTGCATGTGTACACAGGGAAGCTAGAGGAAAACATTGGGTGTATTTCTCAATCACACTTCCCTTTATTTTTTGAGCAGGATCTCCCACTGAATGTGGACCTCAGGGGTTCAGCTAGACTGGATGAGCAGAAAGAGACCCGGGAACCGTAGCTCCTCTTAGATTTCCCAATGCGACAGTCCCAGGAATGCACCGTGGGTACTGAGAGTCCAGGCTAACGCCGCACGCTCAGACAGCAAGCACTTTCTTGTGTCATCCACCGACCCTGATCTATTTTGTTTTTTTTTTCTAAAATCCAAAATCCATTCTCATCTGCCATAAAATAAAATTAAGCCAAAATCGCCTTTAATTTTTAAATTTAACTTTGAACAGCCCTGATATTAAAGAATAAAACATTAAATTACAAGAACCAAATTAGTCCAGGCCTCAGGTCTGAAGTGTGGCTTCTAGCACGGCAATGAGCTGCCATGAACTCTAGAAATACAAAGTGCTAATCTTGCCTGGCTGGGAGTCTCTGTGTGAAGTAGGCAGCTTTCTTCTCTGCATTCAAACCCAGAAGTGGTTTGCTTTAAAGTTTCCTTTTCTACCGTCACCTCTCCTGCCTGGAGACTTATCAAAACGCTGGTGGGAATTTGTAAGCCCATTCATCAGTGTTGCCAATAGGCCCCAAGGACGTTCACGTTTACTCTGTGAAGGTTAAGACAGTTGTTTTCAAATGGGTGTACGAACGAACATTATTCGGCCTGAATTTTTATGCTTACGTGAGAAACGAAACAGAACCCGAACCTTATGGTCATGTCATAGTCTGGAGGAGAAACAGTGTAGGTATTTTCATGATCAAGTCACTGCCTTATTTGACAACACACAGAGAATAATTTGGATCAAAATTATATAGACAAATACAACCAGATTTTGTTTTTCAAAACAAAAAAAAAAATAATTTGACAAGTTTTTAATTCTAGCTTCTGCCTTTCAATGGACATGCACAGCCTCTCCAAGAATTGAGAGACTATGGCATGGACAAGAGAAAACTTGAGAAGAATGGAACGGGTAAGGGAGGGAAAGACATTCTTAAACACGACACTGCAACACCAGTCTCCTATCTAAATGTCACAGCCAGGTGCGGACAACCTCTCTAGGATGGATAAAAAAAAAAAAAAAAAAAAAAAAAAAAAACAAGACTTGGAAGTGGAAGCAAGAGCATCCTGGGGAAGATATGCTAACAAAAGATTAACGTATGAAATGCTAATAAGATACGAGAGGAAATGATAAAAAAAATAGACCATTTCTCTAGCTGCACTAAAGAGATAACAATGTATTATAAGCCAGGAATTTTTATGTTTCCTTTATAAAAAATGTATATATATTTTGCCCTATTTTTTTGGCGTTTATAGCAAGACCTCGAAACAGCATCAACTGTGGACACCCTTCTAACAAGACGTGTGATTCATTGGTGAAAGAGTCATCTCTATTTCAGCTCTTGACTTAAGGGTCCTAACGTCATATACACCAACCCAGGGCTATATAGCACATTAACTGAAAAGGTCAAGAGTGTAATTCTTCATTACAGCAGAAATAGGATTATAAAAATTAGATCTTTCAATCACAAATGACATTTACCACTCTGATCAAGGTTAGTCTTATATTCAGCTGGGGTCAGAGGTTGAATGAAAATGAAACCTCCACCAGAGTAACTCTGGCACAGGTCGCACGGGGAAGTGTTGCCTGTATCTTTAGGAAACATTTCTGTTTGCCCATTCCTGAGTAGGTGTAATAATAGCAACATTTTATAGTGAGGTTTTAGTATCCACTTAAAGTGTTCAGCTCCTGGTAATTGAAATAAAGCCTCCTTCAACGTGGATACCAAGTCAGACATCACGCATTTGGACCTAAGCTTATAACACCAGTTTTCTCAATGTGTGATGGACAGATACAATCTAGACACTAGGTTGCTGTATACAAGATGAGGATGAGGAAAATGATGACATAAAAATAAGGAGTTTCTCCGAGATCATGGACAGCTGAGACATGGAATAATCTGACTCAGTTTCTTTGATTTCTAAACTCTCTAATTCCTCAAACTGGACATGAAGCTGGAGCGTGACCTCTGAGGATGACACACAGACAGTGTGGAGCAGTGGAACACATAAATAGTGACTTGGGAGAAAAAAATCTGAGCACTCAAGAGGCTGAATCAAGAAGATAGAGAGTTCAAGCCCAGCCTGGATGAGATTCTCTATAAATAAATAAATAAATAAATAAATAAATAAATAAATAAATAAATAAATAAGGCAATGATCTGCTTGAATCTCACATTTCTAGAAAATTCCAGTTGTGATATATTCTTTTTCTTGGCATCAAGGAAGGTAGTATTTTTAACAGTGTTTGATGCATTGAACCTAAAAAACAGTATCTCATGAAAAAAATGAAACAATAAATTAATTCTAAATAAACCTATATAACCTCATACTTCATCATAGAGATGGAGTTACAAGAGTGTTGAGGTGACTGATCCTGGTTGCTTGGTTACAAACTAGACAAGAACAGGTAGGCAGTGGAAGTGAGCAGGCTATACCACCAGGCATATGTTGAGTTAACATTCAATGTGTGTTTTTTTAATTGGATTGAGTTTGAGTTGTACTGAATTAAATTATATTGTATCTGTGATCTTCATCCATAATTCAGAAATGTTTGACTCTTCCCTGCCTTCTCCTGAGTGTTCAACATCTTACAATGTTTTGTGTAATGTAAACAGATCAAGCATATCAACTCAAGAAAAATAGGAACGCTCCACATAAAAAAAAATACATGGATTACTCTCGGTGTGTTTGCTTAATACGTGAGATAGCACAAGTTGTCTGAGAGATGTAATATTACTCTACACCAATGCGGGTTTAAAGCAGACATCCCACCTTCATTGTGGAACCCAGAAACAAGCGTGGGGCGATTTGCTTTGTAAGAAGGTTGCTAGAATCAGAGTTTGTAGACACGGAAGGTAAGATAACCTTGAGGCTACTCAACTTTTAAGCTGCCTCAAAGAGGTATGTGGGTTATAGCCAGTCTTCCTTCTGGGGGGGAAAAAAAAGCCATTTCCACTGAACGCTTCTCTAAGGGGTTTTCTTACTCCCACTTCCTCATTCACTTGCTGATTCTACAGTTGCTTTTCTAAGATGGCAAGAATTCTGTCCTGCAGCTCACTGATTCTATTTCCCTTCCTGTTCAGCACAGGCTTTGTAGTCCATTGCCTTCACAACTCCTGGCAGTTCCTTCCCTCCCTTGATACACACACACACACACACACACACACACACACACACACATACGTACGCACGCGCGCAATTTCTACTAGAAATACCCTAGCTCATTAGTCTACCTTTTGAGCCTATAGATGGGTCAACCGATATAGATGGGTATAACTTGACAATCAATCTGGTTTGTATCTCTCTAAATAATTGTAATATTGACCTTTATATGAGCAACAAAACTCAATCACCTCTTTTTTTTCTAATTACTAACTCAACAATGCTATTTCAGATCTGTTCCTTTCTCCTTAAGCCTCAGATCTGTTCTTTCCTTCTAAAAAGTGGCCTGGCTGTGAAGCTGTCTAAAGAGACACTCCAAGATCTTTCCACAAGACCAGCTCATTTATTTCCCCCTTTTTTTTTATAATAGCTAAGATTATTTTTGTGTTTTCTATATATAATGTGTGTCAACAATTCCTTATTTTAACAAACATCTGTATTACTCCTACTGTGTTCCTAGAATAGTCCAATGGATCATATTGCCACCAAGACTTCATTGTCAGAATTTTATATATAATAATTCATTTCATTCTCATATTAGCATTATGAGGCCCATATTATTATCATTTTTTACTATTAACTTCCCTGAAACGTACATGACTAGGCTAACTAACCGAAATCATCATATAAGCCACCATCTCTAAAGTATATGCTCTCTTTAGGACGTATTTTGATTCTTTTTCAATTACATATGTGGGGAGTTGGGTATGTGAATACACACAGTGTCTGTGGAGTGGAGAAGAAGGCATCAGATGTCCTGGATCTGGATTTTCCAGAGAGAGTAAATCATCCAATAAGGGTGACTGCAATTGAACGTGGACCCTACTCAAATCAGTTCATGTTCTTAACGGCCGAGCCATCTCTCCATGTGCTCTTGGCCTTGTTTATATCATGGCCTGTGTAGTATTTGTATTAGACATAGTATATTGGGTTAGGAAAAAGCCTTACAATGTGGGAATTTTTCTCCTTAGTTTACACTGAGAACTAAGATAGAGGGGTTTCCTAGGTCCCCCAAGCTTTTGCATCTGGAAAGAGGAAAAGCTGGAATCTGAATAAAGTCTCCATAGTTTTACTTTCATTGCCTACTGCTGCACACAAGGCTCACCCCCTCTGCCTGCTCTGCACCCTAATCCACCTGCATTCCCGAGAACTTCTAGTAGCAATAAGCACAAGGTTTCCCATCTCAAAAAGGAAGCCTGTTTCTTCTGGGTTAATTTTCATAGCCTCTCTCAGAGTCTGTGATTAGAGCTCTTTTTTAGTTTTCTTCCCCAAGACTTAGTGCAGTGACTGGCGTGCAGCAGATACATCATTATTATGGAGTAGATTGAGGAGTGGGAGTGACCTTAGGGAAAGGGATAAATTGAAGACTGGCCACATGGTTCAAGTTAGCTCACCCCAGAAATTATTAAATATTTAACACACGGATTTATTTTAAAAACTTTTAAAACTAATTTCCATTTTAAAAAAGATAGTACGAAGTCAGAATTCTTCCCATCTCCTTCCTGTAAATCAACACAAAGTATCAAGGAAAGTAAGAAATAAATTCATATAATGTTCTGAACAATTGTAGTGATAGCTAAGTTCAGATGAAACAGAAATCAAAACCTAAAAACACAGAGGAAAATGGTATCACACAATGTCTGCTCATCTGAGGAAAAGCCAGCAAAGAACACATACTCCACTAAACAGTCCCATTTCTAATCATAAATTAAAAAGAAATAAAACTGGTGCCCCAAAGTTATGCCTGGATCTCCATTTCCATTACAGTAATAGTCACAATAATCAGGCTATGGAATCAGTCTAAAGACCGACCAATGGGTGAGCTGATAAAGAATATGACATATGGATTTGGTTCAGCCTTTAAACAGATCTAACTTACTATTTACTAAAATGTAAGTAAAAGTAGGCTCAACCATAAAGACAAATACTGAATGATATCACATAACTATGGAATCCAAAAGGTTGAATTCCTAAGAATAGAAGCCAAATGAGAAACTTAGAGTACTATATTTACATTTTAAAGCATTTCCATATCAAAACTGACAGAAAACTTCTGCCAAGTCGCCTATCTAGTTAGATGGGGCAATTTCCCTGAGAAGACAAGCCTCCATCCTCATGCTCCTAAGTGTTCTTTGTCTCTCTGGACCTGACTGCTTTCACCCAACCTAATGTATTCCAGTGGCATCCAGTCTTGTGGAAATTACAGGACTCCAATTTTTAGAGCCCAGTGATGAAACCATGTTTCTTGATATATTATAGATACTTTTCTTGCCTTTGTATCTTAGCTGTTATAAATAGTGCTGCAGCAAAACCAAGGGTCCAGATCTCGTGAACATTCAAATTTTCTTTCCCTTGGATATATATCAAGTACTGAGACTTCTGGGGAAATGGTGGTCTATCTCTAGTTCAGTGAGAAGCCCTCACTGTTTTCCATGGCCAATTTATCTTTCTTAGCGCCTTTACTTGTTCTGAGCTTATTAACACACCTGAGGCTCTTCTGAGATCAGGCCTATAGGAGACCATCTGTGTTTTCAAGGTTTTTTTTTTTTTTAACGTATGTTGGTTTTTAAGTAAGAAAGACTAAAGAGAAAAAGATGTATTTTCCTGGCTGTAGTAGTAATCAAGGTCCTTTAAATCAACACTTTTATAATCATGGACATTAAGATAGTAACTTTGATATTAAACACTAGCATGTTATATTCACATTCTCACAGATGGATGGGGAAAGTTCGGTTGGAACCTCTGGCTTGCCCCTGCATAATCTAGGAAGCCCCATTCCTCTCTCTCTCTCTCTCTCTCTCTCTCTCTCTCTCTCTCTCTCTCTCTCTCTCTCTCTCTAAGTATCACCCCCTCAGAGACTCTCCAAATAAAGGAAAGATGCCCCCCCCAAAAAAAAAAACCAGTTCCAAGTCTTGGTGGCAAGTGCAGTTTCCTCCCCTGAAGTTGCCATCTGCTCAAGTCCCAGTCTAAGTACTAAGCTTTTGACCATATTTGGGCACAAATCCAGCTTGTGGTAACACGTCATCACTCCTCAACTACAACCTATAAAACTTCCCTGCTTTAGTTCCAGGGGCATGAGTTCTCTGACCTCAATCTCTGGAACCAAAGAACCTACCCGGGATTGTTCTGCTCAATATACCTGTTGTTACACTTTTTTCGATCGGACTTTATCTGGCTTGCTGCATCGCTGGAGAAACATAATGGGGGGAAGAAAACCTATTAGAAAGTAGGACCATGGGAATGAAACAGAAATAAGGAAACACTGCAGGGGTCTCTGTAACCTCTATGGCAGCACAGTACCAATCCACAGGAGGAATAAACATATTTCAGTTCAGCACAACTAAGTAACCAATGCTTGGTTCAAACTTCAGGAATCTAATTCCAAGCAGGTGTTTTGTTTTGTTTTGTTTTGTTTTCAGACATAGTTGAGCACAATTCAATGAGAACTTATTCTGGTGATAACTAAGTCAATCCCACTTGCACAATAAAGAATTTATAAATATCTTTGAGGAACATAGGCTGAATAAAGATCATTGAAACTCTTTATGAAGTACATAAAAATAGGTTCTACAGATTGACTGAGAAAAGCAAGCTTATGAAAAGCATCTGGGAGAGGATTTGGTGTGGTCTCCAGACATTCAGTGCAAAAGTCACCAGGCTAGAATGCATGACTGTTTCCAGCCTTCTGGATGGATACAGGTCTTGTAATCCTCCCCTTGAAAGAACAAGTCTATGTGCTAGTATTCCCTAGTGCTTGTCTTGGAGCGCAAGGACCTATGTGCCTTCTACAAAACATGGCCTGAAGTAAGCCTCAGAACCAGAGGGACTTCAACAGGTTGGATTACTGTTAGAATATGCCCAAGGTCTACCTTTCTCTCTGCCCTGGCTCCATCTAAGTTTTATTGCCCTTTCAAAATCCACCCTTTCCTAGCATGTCTCTTTTGCTCTTCTCCTCCCAAAATAAACTGTGCAATTGCCATCCGCGGCCTAAGGTCCCAAACAAAAAGTGAAGTGAACCCTAGTTTTACGTAATTGGGTCCCTCGTCGGTCAACACCAATAGAAATGTTCCACCAGGCAGAATGTCTAGGTAGGTGAGACAGGTTCCCTGTGGTTATCATGCCTCTGTCCTCATGCCTCATATACTCTCTGTCACTCACGAAACCTGTGGGTGGCCCTCCCACAAATGCGGTCAGACTGTCTGCATGCCGCCAATTCATTCCATCAACAAAGGACTCCATGCTCTAAATTAAATGATCTTGCTGGTGCCATCAGTCAGCCAAGTCTCTCAATTAAAACTTGATTACCAGAAGTGTTGTTTTCACTTTCTTCCCTCTGATAAGTCAATTCATTTGATGGTATAATTATAAAATCATTTAAGCATTTAACCTGCAGCCCATAGGCATGCTTAACTTCCCACTCGTGCCCTACCCCACTTCTTATTAGCTAAAATAAAAAATAAAGTCTGGTTTCCACGCTACTCACTCACCATAGAAAATACGTGGCTGTTTGAAAACCACTTAGAAGGGAGCACATGTGATAATTGTCTTTCTGTGTCTGGGTCACCTCACTCGAAATAATGTTTTTTAAACATAAAGCAAAGAAGGCCAGCCTACAAATCACAATCCCAGAGAACTTAGACAACAATGAGGACACTAAGAGAGACTTATAGAGATCTAATATACATGGGAAGTAGAAAAGGACAAGATCTCCTGAGTGAATTGAGAGCATGGGGACCTTAGGAGAGGGTTGAAGGGGAGGGGAGAGGCAGGGAGGGGAGCAGAGAAAAATGTAGAGCTCAATAAAAATCAATAAAGAAAAAGAAGAAAAGAAGTGACCGGCTTAGTCTGAGACTGAGGGTCAAGACTTACAGTGCTTGGAGAACACTACAGACTCTTGGACACGCAGGTGTGGTATGATCAGATGGAAGGCAGGAGCTGTCACAGCAACACAGAGAATAGCTCACACCAGCGATGCCACCCATCAGCTCCTCACAAGCAGGCCTGTATACAGGACACATTTGAAAGCGGGGGGGAAAGAGGGTCTGCGGACACTATTTTGTCACTGCTACACTAAGGCCTAGACTTTGTAACGTCAGAATCTGCCAAAAATAGTAAAAAAAAAAAAAAAAAAAAGACTGCATTTCACTGCTCTGTCATGTGTGAGATGTTCATTAGCATTCATGCAGGCAGGCAGAAAATTACAGGAGAAAGGAAGAAATTTACATTCCAAGCTCGTCCCCCACCATGAGCTACAAATTTAGCATCTCGGCACAGGAGGAAACCATACCCTGCTGGCAGCCAACTCATCCTCAACCCAACCCACCATGAGCACAGAGAAAGCAAAGGACGCCTGCATCTTTGTCGGTGTTGGGATCTCATGAGTATTTGTCAAACACAGAAACACTCCCTGGAATCCTTACATAAGCTCTCTGTTCACCTGAAGGGCTATGTTCCCTACCTAAAACCCATTCACTTATTAAAACAGGGGTACGGTGAGCTTCTTGAGCGATCGTGCACTAAAATCTGTAGAAATGGGAAAGGGAACAGACAGGCTTTATGACTTTCTGAGCGCACCGATGGCCTGGAATCCACTCACGTCTCAGCCCTCTTCCCCGTATCACTTTTCAGAAGACAATGTTCTCTGCTTGGTAAGCTGCCTCAGTCTCTCATGAAAGAGGCCTTGATGCTGGGCTTGGCTTTCATCTTAGAGGTGATGCTATTGCTTCCAACTCTGCAAACTCCCAGTTATCAATTGCATTGCGGAACACGGGAATTAAAGCCGAAGACTTTGCCACGTTCTTCAACGCACCTGTTAGCCAACTGATTAACAAGGAACAGTGTAGATTGGGTTACATATTACTTCTTCTTTGACTAATTGGCCTGATTCTGGTGGGTCTGAATACATGACAGCTTAAAGTTCATGTGTTGACAAGGGACAAGGATAGTTGGATACCCAAATCCCAAAGTTCTAACAGCCACATTATTTATTTGAATGACACAGAATGAGAAGCCCTCAGCTTTACCCCGCAGCAGCCTAGACTGACCAGTCTGACCTAAGTTTGCATTTAATTGCGAATAGGTACTGATAAGGGAGAACCAAAGCTACCACATTAAGTGTGTGGCATTGTACTGACTTCCTGTCACCTGCCTCTAAAATACCTTATGTTGGTGCTCGCAAGTGACTGACATCTCTCAATTGCTCTTGTCACTTCTCTTCCATGTTGACATCTAAAGACGTAGCACAAAATCTTCATACCCTTTTCCTTTAATTCTATACCTGGACCTATTTTTTTTCCACCTAAAACAATGAAAGCCACAAAGGATGATCTGGGATTTTATGTAGCCAATTTTTAAGAGAGCATGGCATTGAACTAGGCATGATGGCTGTGCCTCTGATCCCTAAAACAAAATGATTGCTGTTAGTACAAAGCCAGGCTGGGCTCCAAGGGAAATGCTGCATCAAAAACACTTAAAACGAGAAAGGAACGTGACAAAGACAGCCCTTATCTGTAAGCTTTGAATTTATATGGTTTCATCGACATTCAAAATCATTTTTCCTACGAATAGCATGTGTATGTGTGTATGTGTACATGTGTGTGTGATTGCAAAACAATGTTTTGTTGTGATTTTTGCTGGAGTAACTTTTAAAGAGAAAAAATTTTAAATTGCGCTTTACATGATATTTAATGACATAAACAAATGTTTACTACACAATTTTTATGATAAAAACAGGACACACTCTTTATGTATAGGTAATATAATGTCTGTGTCTACCTTATTAAAAGGATGCAATTCCAAAATATCAATTCTCATCCTCTCATGACAGTGGAGCTAGGCCAGGAGTAACTTAAAATTGCTTCTTCATGCTTTTAGAAATTTTCTAGATTGAGTATGTATTATTTTTTTCAGAAACTGAAAAGTCTTTCTTGTTTGTTACATATGTTGGATTTTCCTCCACCTAAGCCTGCATTTCCTTGTCTATTTGCAAGACATTCTATGCCCTTAGCTTCCCTTCCTGTCTTCCAGAGTCCGCAGGTCCCATGTCTGAAATGAAGATTGCAGAATGTAAGTTTAAGGAGCAGGCTGACTTCTGGATGACTCCAACACTTCTGGCTACAGGAAACAGAATGAGCCAGAAGGATTGGCTCCTTGTCCCTACCCTCCTCAAACAGTAATGCAGAGACTTTGGAAATCCCACAAGTTCCCAGGTCTCCTTCTTGCCGTGGATGAACCGTAAGGTTGGGTTGGATGACCCCAGGGACCCATGCATCTGGAAATTACTGCTTTTTCTTGAGCTCTTTACCCAATTGCAGCAGAAAACTTTAATTGGCAGGAGTGTGAAATTACTGCAGAATTCCATTTACAAAGCAAGCTATTCTCATTCAACAAGAAGGGACAGAAGCCAAGAATCATAAATAGCCAGGGGATCTAGCATGCTGTTTTATATCAGAACAAATGTCACAGGCAAAATATCCATTCCAGATGTAAATCCAACCCAAATATCTACAGGAAGCAAATGGAGTCGGGGTGGGGGGAGCTGAAGAAGTATTTCCAGAAACATTAAATTATATAATGCTCCGAACATAAATAAGGAGCTAACGACATATCCAAAATTTAAGTTTAGTGGAATCTAAATTCATCTGAATAAGTAACTCGCATATAAACACCTGTAATGTTTACGATAATCTAATCTTCATCTGAGAAAGTCCTACCATTATTGGAGGTAATTGGAGACATCTAAAAGTCAATTTAAGATTATTTAAATTCTGCTAAATGGACATGATACTAAACCAACTCCTAATGACTCGCCATTATATCTAAAGATTAAGGCACAGCATTAGAGAAGCTCCCTTTTGCAGTTGATGATAGCCAGCGCAGGGAACCACAAATGACCAAGTTGCAAAGAAAACTGCAGAAAGGTGAGACCTAAAGGGATCCTGTGTACCTGGTTCCATCCCTCACAGGCTCAGGGATTCAGGGATAGTTGTGGAAGAGGTAACAGAAAGAGTGTAAGCCAGAGGCAATTTTAATTAAAAACAAAAACAAAACTAGAAGGAACAGTGTCTTCCTGACATAGCAGGGTAGCTGCACAAAGAACTCCCAGCTGCTAGCTAAGGCACTGTCCCGAGACCCTATACTAGCACAAGCCAAATAAAACCCCAGAAGTTCTATGACTAGCAGAGATGCTCTTACAACTGCTAACTGCCGAGAGAGGAAGCATCAGTTTCCCTAAGAGTGTAGATATGGATAAGTCAATCATGCTCAAATGGAAGGATTCACATGCAGGAATATTTGGACTGTAAAAATTGGCCTAGATGTGGGGAAAAGGGACACAAGATGGGTGGGAAGGGAAAGCGGGGTGGGTGCAGGAGCAACGGGAGGAGGGAAAGTGTGATCAGAACCTTGTATAAAATCCTGAAAGAAAGAACTAATTAAAATGCAACATAAAAAATAAAGATTAAACAAATAACTCATGAATTGATTGCAATGGAAATTAAAACCAGACAATTAAACATACAGAAAAAAAAAGAGAAAGTTCCCCCTCACTCTTAAACCCTTCCACACCAGTTCTCTGCCTATAGGAACTGAGGATTTAAACCCCTTTGTTCTAGATGTACACAGCTTCATACTGTTCCTATTTGACCCTTGCAAAGAACTACAGGAAAATCCATAAATATCAGATGTCTTTGTTCTGTCAAATTTAATGAAAAAAAACTTGACAAATTTCTCACTAAAACTGAAAGTTGCTTTTCAAAGGAAAATCCATTATTTATATCTCCCAGAACTGGTTTTAACCAGTATTCTCCACCTCTGCTAATCTTGTCTTTGACATAGGCAAATGGGCTTGGGTTCTACAGGGGCAGCTTCCAGTAGGAGAGCAAGCACAGTGGGGGGAGCATCTGAGTGTAGGGTTTAACCTCCTAAAGAATGTGGTACATAGACCTGTTCAGACTCTTTGCCAAGGTCAAAAGATGCCACGGTATTTCCTACCATTGGAAAATACATCTCTCTATGGACCCTGTCTTAGGAACCAATGCTACAATTCTCTCTCTCAAGACCTGCATATAATTCCCAGACAGGTCTGAAGGTCTTCGAGGAAGTAGTAGAGCATTTTGGAGCACCCTACACATGCAGAAATGGCTCTGACGAATCCAAACCCTCACGGATTATATAACTATATAGCTAACTAGCAAAAACAATTCTGTGGAGAGTCAAAAAAAATTCATTGAAGACTTTGCAGAGATCTCTAATGCACGTAGGAAGTAGGAAAAATAATTCAGGGGAAAAATCAATCATGAATCTCATATCTCACAAGCCATCATAATGTACTTGGAGAGGAGAAATGGTCTTATCAGTTGGTGATTGCTAACTATGCTAAGAATCTAATACAGGTTGACTGTGTTAAGTTCAACTACCTAGAAGGTGCTATTAGTAGGTTACCTATGCTTTAAAAGGGGGACCCTAACAAACACAAAGCTAATTAGCTTCAACTGCATTGGACCTGGCCTCTCCTCCCCATCAGCAAAAGGGCTGCAGCAATTCCAGCCTTTGCATTTCTCATTGCATCATTCGGTAAAAAAAGAAAACATCTGTTGAAACTCGTTCTCACTGACATGCTATCTTCTCTCCCTGTATGGTCAGGGAATCTGGGCTTTGCTAACCAGAACAGACAGTGAAGGGCTGAGATGTAATTCAGTTGTACAGTGTCTTGCCTACAGAAGACCAGTAGTCAACTTTTGGAGGCTTGTGTGAGGAAGAGAGAGGTGACAGTGTCAGGTACAAGGGCAGTGGGGGAGCAGGGTGCTCTAGCTCAGCACCCATCAGCCAGGAAGAAACAAGGAACAGGAAGTTTCTCTAACTGTGTGATTGTGAACATATTCCAACTGGAAACTATGAATTCCTGTCAGCACTATTTGTTCTGGAACAGCGTCTCTCCTATATCATTGCTGTTCAAAGAAAAATCAAATTTTTATTCCATCCTCTCTTCTTTGGAATCCATTTCCCACAGGAACTACCACAGGTTCCCAGCTCATGCTGGGCATGCTAGAAGTGGGCGTGGCGATGTTTTAGCGGGAAGTTCATTGTGAAATTAAGATTAGCATAAGCTTCATTTGTAGAGAAAGGCTGAGATTTCAAATGAGAAGCTCATTTTCATCTCTTCATGTTATGCACTTTCTTTTCCCTTCACTCTGAGTTGTGGACTCGGTGTTTTGCAGGCACTCAAGGACAGCACAAAAGTGAAATCAGGAAGTGGATGCTGTCACAGAGAATACTCCAAGCCATTCCTCTACTTTCAGTCTAAATAGATAATTAGCTATCCAATTTAAAAGATGTTCTTGAATGAAGATGGCACAGTGTTCCTTGAAAACATGTTTGAAAGTTTGCTGATTGTTGCTATCAGCATGGTGCTTGTGTTGAAACTAGCAGTGAATTAAATTTCATCGCTAAGTATATTTGTTATATGTAGAGGGCCTCCTATGTGGCCATCCATACGTTCACACTCGTGTGTCTCCATAGAAAATGCTCTGTAAAGAACTGGACTTTGTAAGCTGGGAAATCACAGTTACTTGTTCACCAGTTGATCAACACCCATGTTTTCATATTTGAATAGCTATGCTAATCAAATTGCTTGGAAAACAAGTATAAACATTGCCCCCAATGTTTGTAATCCCAGAACTGGTAGACCAAGGCAGAGACAGTCACTACAAGTTCCAGGACAGCTTGGGCTGCACAGTGAGACTGTTTCAAGGAATCAAACACCACCCAACCCTGTCTCTCCAGGGTACATGGTCTCATTTCACTTTCCTAGGCTTTCACGGTTCCTATGGTTTTCCTCTGAGCCTTCTGTTATTTTTTTTCTCAGTTATGATAAATTGATATCTCAATTGAACTCCACAAATAGACATACCATTACTGGACTCCAGAAAATTACTAATTTGGGGGGAGTTAACTGAAAATTACTAGTGGGGGGGGCGTTAACCCCAATACTTTTATATTAAGTTGTGCTTGAGTGGAGAAAAAAAAGGAATCTAAAACTGAAGATCCAAGATAGTAGATATCAACTAATAATCAGGGCCAGACACTTCATATCTTTGTTACTAAGGATGACTAAGCCAATAAATCCCTTAGCTAACACCAGCTGCCCATAATCTAAATATATCAGCAACCATCCCCCAGCCTGCAGAGTGCATAAAATTGCTGAGAAGCATTAATTTTCTCAAACCCTATGAAGCTCAAATTCATGCAGGTTTATACTTAAACAGGTTCCAAGACCATTCCAAGCCTCTTAAAGGTGATGGAAAGCCTCAGAAAAAGTCTTTTATAGAGGGCCTGCGGTCCTCTGGATATCAGAATTCCTCTCCAACTCCAGCTGGCAGCAGGAAGCAGAGACGAGCTCTTGTTAGAAGTGTCTCATAGTGGGAAGCCATTCCTTATACTAAGTCAAGCCTCCTCTCTGCCATTCCTATGGAAGCATATCTAATCCTTCTCCTAGTGACACGCCTTCAAACGCTGGAAGACAGCTATCATGCCCCCTACTGCTTGTCATAGGACATCCTATAGCCTGCCTTTATTTTACAGCTGTCTTCTTCTTGTCTCAGTTCTTACATGACACAAACCCAAACCTTAAAAAGTGGTTAACATGCTCCCTTTTCTAGTGTGCGTCTTTCTAGTCCAGATACCTATTTCATCTGTTTGCCTCACTGGGGTGAACAAATACATGAACCTGTTCACACCATACTAAGCACTCAACTTAAGGAACAAGTATACGTGTGTGTGTGCATGTGTGAGTTTGAGTGTGTGTGCACCTGCATACACATGCATGTGTGTGTGCAGTATGTGTGCATGCACATGTGTGTGTTTGAGTGTGTGCATGTGTCTGTGTGTTTGTGTGTGTGTACATGTGTATGTGCATGAGTGTGTGTGTGTCTGGTGTTTGAGTGCGTAGGTACATGGGTGCAAGTGTGTGTGAGTGTATGCACATGCGTGTGTGAGTGAGTGTGCATGCACGTGTGTGTATTTTAGTGTGTGCGCGTGTCTGTGTGTGTTTGAGTGTGCGTACATGTGTGTGTTAGTGTGAGTGTGTGTGCACACATATGTGTATGTGTGTGTGTGTGTGTGCACGCATACACGTGCCTGTGTCCTGATTCAGGATTCATGCTGCCCTGTGTCTGTTTAAACTATGCTCTGCTGATTTCCTCTGCATCTGAGTCTCTGGAGTCCATCACTTCCATTCAGTTCTTCTTGCCCTGTGGATTAAGGTCAGGTGGCAACCGCCTTTCTGTTCTGCATCATCTAATTGATCATGCCGGTGTGACATTTCAATCTCGGCTTCATCTGGAGAGGCAGGCTCAAGTGAAGTGATGGCGCCGTGAAGAAATCACAGAAACGGAAAGGGCTTATTAACCTCTGGGAAATGGTCGTGCATCCTGTGCTTCTCTTAACTCCTGATCATTTCCAGACGGTGCGACTTTCAATTTACCAAGCCCCAGCTGCGTAAGTGATGCTTTACAAACAGAACATGAGATAGCCTTTTGACTGGTTTTGTAGCAGTCATACCAAGTAGGAGAGGCTTAAATAATTGCCAATTATGAGCCCACAGAAGCATCAGGAATTCACACACTGTTATTTAGATGGAGGTCTGCACAACGTGATTCTGAATAGTGGGATCTGACATCATCTGAGAGGCTTGTCATAGTCCAGGTTCAGACCAGAGCATCCGATACAGTTCTAGCTTCTACTATGCAAGCACTTTCACCAGCTGGACTCAAGTTATTCCTCAAAACACCCAAATTGATGGGCTGCTTTACAGACATCACTGAGGTTTGGAGACTTGTGTGTTTGTAAAGAGCTTATGTAATTTCTAAATGAAAGAAATAAATTGATATATAGAATATAGAAATCTTGGTATTCATTTTTATTTTGTATTTTCTTGTTTTTACTGTATTATATATTTTCTCTGCTCCTCTCCCTTCCTCTCCCTACACTTCTATCCCCTCCCATGACCCCCTTGCTCCCAATTGACTCAGAAGATTTTGTCATTTTCTACTTCCCATGTAGATTAGATCCATGTATGTCTCTCTTAGGGTCCTCTTTGTTGTCTAGGTTCTCTGGGTTTGTGAACTGTAGGCTAGTTTTTCTTTGCTGTATGTCTAAAAGTCACTTATGAGTGAGTACATATTATATTTGTCTTTCTGAGTCCGAGTTACCTCACTCAATATGATCTAGCCATTTGTTTGCAAATTTCAAGATGCCATTTTTTTTTCTGCTATGTAGTACTTCATTGTGTAAATGCACCATATCGTCCTTATCCATTCTTCAGTCAAGGGACATTTAGGCTTTTTTCAAGTTCTGACTATGACCATCAATGCTGCTATGAACATAGTTGAGCCCATGTCCTTGTGGTATTATTGAGTATCCTTTGGGTATATGCCCAAAAGTAATATTACTAGGTCTTGAGTTAGGTTGCTTCCTAATTTTCTGAAAAATCACCATACTTATTTCCAAAGCAGCTATACCAGTTTGCACTCTGACTAGCAATGGAGGAGTGTTTGCTTTACCTCACATTCTCTCCAGCATAAACTGTCATTGGTGTTCTTTTATCTTGACCATTCTGACAGGCGTTAGATGGAATCTCAGAAGTTGTTTTGGTTTGCAATTCCCTGATGGCTAAGGATGTTGAACATTTATTTCCTTAAGTGTCTTTCACCCATTTTAGATTCCTCTCCTGAGAGTTTTCTGTTTAGGTCTGTGACCCATATTTTATTAGATTATTTGTTTGTTGGTGACCAGTTTCTTGAGTTCTTTGTATATTTTGGAAATCAGCCCTCTGTTCAATGTGGGGTTAGTGAAGATCTTTTCTTATTCTGTAGGCTGGTATTTTGTCTTGTTGACGGTGCCCTTTGCTTTACAGAAACTTCTTAGTTTCTGAAGATCCCATTTATTAATTATTGCTCTCAGAGTCTGTGCTACAGGAGTTATATTTAGAAAGTGGTCTCCTGTGCCAAGGCATTCAAGTGTACTTCCCACTTTCTCTTCTCTTGGGTTCAGTGTGCATTCCTCTGATTGATGTAGTTGAGGCTGTGTGGATTCAAGACTCAGATTGTTGCTCCTTGTGATGGAGTCAGGGCCATGGTTTCAGTCACCCTGGAGGTCTCTCAGCATTCTCTGAGGTATTCTGCAATCACAGAGGTGATTCAGACCTACTCCCATGGAGGCCACTCACTTGGGTCTGCCGCCCGTGGAGGTTGCTGCTCAGGCCTGCTCTCACAGAGGTCTCTGGCTTGGGCCTGACTCCATGGAGGTCTCTGGCTTGGGCCTCAAAGTCTTGTCTTCTATATTCTTCAATATTTATAATATCTCTTATACTCTGAGATCTAATATTACAAAGTTGTGTTTTCCTTACTCCAGATTTTAACAACTGACATGGGGGAAGGAAAGAGGGGGGGAGAGAAGGAAGGAGGGAGGAAGGAAGGCTGGCTGATTCTAAGGTGACTACAAACATATCCTCAATGGTAAATTGCTAGAAAATCTCTCAGCAATCCGCTTTCACCCTGAGCTAAATAATCTATAATATGGACCAATACAAACACCGGGACTATCTATGAGCAGTGTAAGGCTTCTCAACATTTGCTCATGGCCTTACCTTCTGTTCATTTCAGCAGAAACCTGACTCTATAAAACTGTTTCTGATAACCATGCAGAACCTTCTCATACTCCACAAGTCCTTGGTTTTCCATTCTCTGGGTTAAGATTTGTTGGAGCAGATAAGGAGACTACTTCTTTCTCTGAAAGTATTGGTGACTTCCCCCACTGAAATATTTTAAGACTTAAAGAAAAAAATGTCTGTGAGATAGACGGAGACTTTCCTTCCTGAAATTTTCTAGATATTTCTGGACCTTCACACCATTTACTCTGGGATTAATCACATGAATATCATGGACCATTTTAAGTAACTAAGAACAGAACAAAACTTTTTTTAAAATCTCTACTTTGCCATTTTCTTTATAATTGCGGGTTGCTGGCATATGTTCGCTCGTCTGTAAAATGGTGATAATATTAGACTATTCCAGGGAGATTTTGTAAGGGTAATGGCTGGCAACAAGTTCCTCAGATGGCAGGGATCTCGGAGAATGTGGGACGGTACAAGGAGACAGAGAGAAGCCCAGGGAGCTCTGTCCATGGTAAGGATGGGTTTATCTTCTCTGGCAGGAGGTCCCTGCAGTGATCCAGCTCTTCTTTTGGTGCAGCAGCTTCTCTGACAGCCCTCCTCCAGATTCTCGGGAGCTATTATCTGTACATTAGAGCCCTTGGTTAGACTTTTGTATAAGAATTCCATATCCTGAAAAGGATCGCTGCCGGCAAGACCACACAATCATTACTAATGCAATGGCCATTTAATTTTTAAGACAATCCCAGCAATGGAGAATCTGTTGATTTTCATGTTGGTCGCCAACATGACCTTACATTCTCTGGTTTCATTATTTAAATGGTTGACAGGATTCAAAAGCTCCACCTATTTAAGGCAACACTTGAGGGGGAACCAGTTCATAATTCTTACATACAAGGTCACTCTTGAGGTAGTAAAGTAGCAATCCCTACTGAAGAGCAAAGGAAAACAAAAAACTTACCTCCCTTGGATGCTACCAAGCTCTGAATTATGAAAGAAAGGCACAGCCTTTTTGGGTGTAAAAGAAATTGTATGGAGAAAAGTAAGTTTACTTCAGCCCTTCTTGATAAGTAATATTGAATTCACCAGTAGGTCTGAATTGCCCCTTTTTTTTCTTCTAAAAGAAAGTTTCTTTCACAGAAAAAAAAATACAACAGTAATTGTATCAAGCTACCGGCTACTAGAAACAAACCAAAAAATCAGAATTCAAAATATAACCAATTAGAATATTTTCTTTCTACCGCAAATGGTAGAGTTTTCAAATTAACACACATACTTTAACAGCAATCACTTTTTAAAATATCATGGTTAAGCCTCTTAATTATATTAGGATTTGATCAAGATATATCTCTTTAGCTATCCATACTTATCTAAAGAACAAGTTACTCTTTCCTCTATCTACAGCAAAACATATACTGACCACATATCAAATCTTACAACTTTTAGTTTTGATTTTTAAGTCTTAAAATGACCTCTCCTAGGGTATTTAAATTTATTACTGCATGGGTCAGCACCAGGTCTTCTGTCTTTGCTGCTGTTGTTTGTTTTTCTTTTTGAGGGTTGTTCTATTTTGTTTTCTTGGTTGGGGATATTGTTGTTGTATTTTGTCTTTTGAGAAAGAAGTTAAAGCTTATAGGTAGAGAAGAGGAAAGGATCTGGAAGGACTTGTCAGAGGAGAATAATACGATCAAAATATATTTAAATTTAAAATTTGTTTAAATAACAAAATATAATAAGAAGATAAAATAAATATAATAAAAATTGAATCCATTCCCTTTTCCTTCCTGTTTCCTATTTGCCTCATAAGCCACATGGCTCTCTGAGCTTCCTCCCGTGCACAAATCAAAATACCAGTGACTCTACTGTAATTCTAAAATTCATATCAAATCGGTGAAACTCTGATTTTGAGGTATCAATTCAGTATTAACATTGAAAGATACTATTAAAAAGCAACATAGAACATATACATGCAGGAACACCGAATAAACTCAGCAGGGTGTATTTCTGTATTTATTTGTTTACATGTCTATGTAACTATGCTTAAAGAACAGGAAACCATGAATTTGGAGTGGAGTGGAGGTGAGGAACATAAAGTTAATAGAACACTGAGGAGGAGAGGAATGGTATAATTATATTTTAATTAACGTTTTAAAATTCTCAAAAACTGCTGCACAGGACCTGAAGGTGTAACTCAGCTGGCAGAGTGCTTGCATAGCATACAGGATCCCAGCCGGGGTGGCACAAGCCTGTAATCTTATCATTTTACTATCTGCTAGATAGGAGGTAGAGGCGGGAGGATTTATCTGCAGCTACAGCTACATACGAAGTGCAAAGTCATCCTGGGATAAGTGAAACCCTGTCTCAAAAATTAGAAAGAAAACAAAAATTTAAAGTGGTATAAATACACATAAGTCTAACAACAAGCCAAGTATAAAAACATAAACATTTACTACTGCACTGGATTGCTAAGATGAGTAACTCAGCAGTTCAGGCTCTTCCTATACAACACATTGTCTTTTGGAGAATTCACTCTTTCCTATTAGATCGTCTTGGCAGAAATGCGGGCAAATCTGGGTACCCCCATTCTCCCCTAAGAATGTCAAATAAGCCAACCTTCCTCATGCTGAACTGAGGAGCCAGAAACCAGGGGAACCCAGCGGGATTTGTATTTATGTGAGGAAAGCCATGACAGTAGATAGCTTACTGTAGGCAATTATTTTATATGGGAAGATGTAGTCTGTCAATCATAAAGTAAGGAGGATGCAGGAAAGTTAAATTTTCAGGTAGGAAGGTTTCTGTGAGCACTCTCTAGGAAAGGGACAAGGGTAAAAAGAAAAAGCAAGATCTCTTTTGGACTTGTCATGGGTTTTTGGAGGACTGAAAAGGAGTCATCCAAAAAAGGAAGTTTCACAGATACACGTGAAAGCCCACCCCGACACCAAGACCTAGGCTACAGAAAAGTTATGGCAGGAAAGGGAAAACTGCAAATTTAGATAGATAGATAGATAGATAGATAGATAGATAGATAGATAGATAGACAGATAGATGATAAATAGATGGATAGATAGATAGATAGATAGATAGATAGATAGATAGACAGACAGACAGATGATAAATAGATGGATAGATAGATAATAGGTGGATGGATAGATGATAGATAGATAGATAGATAGATAGATAGATAGATAGATAGATAGATGAATGGATGGACGGAAGGATGGACAGATGGATGGGTGGACAGATAGGTAGACAAATAAGGATTCATGATTTCTTTATGGGGAAATATCATCAACTATAGTACATATTAAAGATTTTATGATTAATGTGAAATTGCCAACAGTGTCTCAACAAGACATTCAATGGCAGAGGAACGGATTTCTCCTCTGTATTTCATGCACCATGTTTAAAGACTATATGATTGAACTCGTTTATATTGTGTGGCCTATTGTACTTGAATGATAGAGAATAGTTATTCTTCACTCTTGACAACATTTTTAATGGCTTCTAACTATGCTGATTCCCTAATATCACCAAACAAAGAGGGGATTTCTTTGCCTTGCTGATCCAGAAGTATTAACTTAATGTTGCCAAGTTTAAGGTCTCCTCTTTTAAAGACTTGTAATCGTCTTTCACTCCTGCGTAGTAAATCTGATTTAATTATCTCCCAGAAATCAGGAAAAGTACTATTTTTGTCTTTGCCTGTCCTTAATCCTTGTTTGATTAAAGTAGCACGTGCTTAATTGAAAACTAGTTTTACCTTGACCTCCTCACTTCTAAATATCAAAGGCAGCCACGGAGCGGCTGGGGTGATTTCAGCATTCTCCGTGGATTTAACAGACGTCGCTGAGATAGTCAGTAAATGGGCATAATCCACAGCATGTTGGTGCCTCTCCCCCTTGGAGAGGACGGCCACGTCCCACGCATCTCTTCTAAGCACAAGTCCCGTGGTCTTTCCTACTTACTGCCAGCAAAGGAAGAGAAGACAGAGCGTGAAGAGGACGTGTGAAGTCTATTAGTCTCCTTCCTTACAGGCTGGGATCTTTTTCAGTCTTGCAGTCTTTGAAAAGAGTTTACAGTTGCTCTTTGATTGAAGCCCCATAGCATTGAGAAGAAAGGGTTCGACAGCATTCAAAAAGGAAAAATAAAAACACGGGCCCCTGTCAACCCACTCTTTCAGAGAAACCACAGGAATTATTGCAATGCTTCTACCAAAGTGTGAACTGTTACGGTTCCAGGAAAAACAGGAGGTGATTCTTGATTTCAAAAGCAAGCAATTTGACCCTGCAGTAATTTTTCCACCGACAAACATTTCAGGGGGGTCTGTGATGTCCATTCAAGGCAAACCTCTAGACAGGCTAAGTTGATGGAAAAAATTGATCTCAAGAGTTAGATTTCTAGAGCTCTCATAGCAAAACACCACAAACTGGGTGGCTTCAAATGACAAAAAGTTTGCCTCTCACAGCTTTGGGGGCGACAAGTTGAAAATCAAGATGTTGGTATAACTGGTTTCCTTCTAGGGTCTGAGAAAGAACCTGTCCCAAGTCTCTCTCCTAGGTCTCGCGGGTTTTGGCAATCTTCTACATTCTTCCGTTACCACAGCACTCTGATCTCCGTCTTCAGCAGTGACTGCCACGCTCTTCTGACAAGTTTTTCACTCTTAAACAATCCTTCAAGGATGCCCTGCCATAACCTAGGACTGTTAGGAAAAAATCCTAAGATGGGCGGCACAAAGAAATCCAATTAGGTCAGATCAAAACAAATTAAAATGCCCATTGTTTTATTAAATATGGCAGTCCTTGGTGGCTGAGCACATGGCGGGAAGACAGGAAAGCAGGGAGCACATGCAAACCCGAAACTACATGGTCCTCCTCTGGGAGCCCACTTAAATATCCTGTGGGAGTGGTCCTGACCCTCCCCCGGGGAGGGGTGAGGACTTGGCATGCTGGGATTTGGAGTCCAGACCAATGCAACTCCCAGGCCAAGTGGCTGGGATGGATGCCAGGGGCTGGGGTTGTGCCAGGACCATGTCATCTTAACTTGAATACATATGCAAATTCTCTGTTTCCCAATAAGGTCATAATCATAGGTACCATGGACCGCAGCTTCAAGATCTACCTGGGAGATAAAGTCCAACACGCAAGCTCTTCCATGATACAAAGTAGCCCGTGCTATTTGCTACTCTTTATTATTGTCTTTGTGTGCTTGGTTATTTCTAGGAGCTCCTCACACCCAGCACTTCTAGAAACCATTACCTCCTAAGAGAGTTAGTTATTCAGCTAAATCAGCAGATGCTGGAGGCAGCCTGGTTCTCAGCCACTGACTGCTCTTCACCATGTATTGTGGGCCTTGTGTGGGTGTGCTGCCGTATTTTATTTTATTTTTTACTTTGTGAAGTGGGGGACAATTTACTGTGAATAAAACCTAAGAAACTCAATCCACGCAGATCCAAATAAAGGCTGACTGTTCACTAGAACACAAAAAGATCTCGCCTTTTGAGTATATAAAAGAATGGGGTCAGGGAAATCAATGAGTCTAGTCAAACCGGACAACACTGGAGCCTTATAGCGTGGTGACTGAAGAAGGTTGTTACGCACCCTGGGAAACATCGCTATCGTGTGATGGGAGCTGTGTTCCAATTACTAGCTACTTGTTTATGCTGTCTTGAGAAGCTCTATCTTTTTCGGTGTACCATCAAATCCGCTCAGAAAACTGTTGAGAACCTTCATTTTCTTTATTACAAATGGATCAAATGCTCCAGTTTCAGCTCCACTCTCACTAAATATTGTCTCTATCGGTAGATGCTGAAAACCTCATGAGTTTAAAGGAAATTATTCAGGGAAGCAGGTAATTTTTGTAATTTACCCAGCACAGCGTTCCATGTATATGGAAAAATAGATCTCGCTTATGGCTGAAGTAATGTCACCTAAATTCCCCTGGAAATTCTGATCCCAAAAAGGTGAGGTTGTGATCATTGCTGGAGAAGCCCTTATAAGCCCCTTCCAGAGTATCACTTCCAGCAAGTTCTATGAATCTGGAAATCTTGTAAGTAGGAATTTAGCCCCCAAATCTATAAAGATTAAGTAAATTCTGTGGGATCTTATCACTAGATAAGTACGTGCAAGGGATGGCTGTTGAGGGGGGGAACTAGCCTCTCCCAGGGGTTAGCCTTCTTATTGGCTGTCCCATGCAGAGTGGTCAGCCCTAAAAGCACAGATATACAAACCACAAAACAGACTCAAATGTTATATTTTTATATCTGTGCATAGACACACACGTAATAATGATAAATAAGAGAGGCTGTTAACGAGAGTAGGGAGGCACGAGGGGGTTGGAGGGAGGGTATCTGCAAGGAGCCGGAGAAAAGAGAATGGAGAAAGTCATGGGACTGCATTTCAATGAAAACCTTTAAAAGCCTTTAAAATTTTGTTTCTTTTTTATATACTATAGTGTGCATTTGCAATATAATCACTCAAAGTTGTTAAAAATAATCAAGTTTCAGGGAGATCTGAAAAAGTGGGGCAGTGGGTAAAAGTATTTGCAACACAAACGTGTCACTGATGTGATGTGAGGGCCTGAGTTTGATACCTAGAGCCCTAGACGATGAGAGGACTGGCACCTGCAAGATGTCCTCTGGTTTTTGTGTGCACACTACCATGCACCCTCACACACACACACACACACACACACACACACACACTGTGCACACATACACACACATACTGATGATAATAAATACTTTTTAATTTGTTAAGGGTGAATAAAGAGCTACCTGATGCAACATCAATTACCACTTCAGATCCTACACAATAGATAAGATCGTATAAGAATTCTTCTGTCAGATATTTCTCCAATCAAGAGAGCTAAAAACAGACCCAAGGGAGGACACACAATGAAAGGAAAAGCAAAAATTCCCGCTACTCTTAACTCATTTGTAGCTGTTCAGTCCTTCGAGTGCTGGTCTGGAACTCATCTCCCCATGGAATCCCCAGAGAACATGTGCCCAGATGCAATTTAACTTAGAGAATAGTGGGAAGAGCCATGAGTTCAGAGATCCACCCACGTAGTGATATTTTGTTTGTGTTTTAGTAACTAAAGCTTACCTGGAGAGCAGAGTGCAGAGCTTAGCCACTAGAGGCCAGGGAGGGGCAGTACATACCTTTAATCCCAAAACCAAGGCCACCCTGGGCTGCAGGAGACTGAATCTGTCTAAAAGGAGAGACAGAACTCACACAAAGGTGATCCCAGCACTTGGGATCCCACGCCTTTAATCCCAGCACTAGGGAGGTGGAGACAGGAGTGATCTGGCTGCGGGGAGAGAGGAGGAGACATTGGAATCTGAGGTATGGATCTCTGGTTTTTTATTGTTCAGGCTACACACCCACTCTCAGATAACTAAGTCACATTGAGGGAAGGGAAGTGAGAAAAAGAACAGAGAAATGAAAGTGGACCAGGGGAAGGTATTATGCCCTATCTGCACCCCAATAATCAACTCCATCCCTCTACCACCCTTTTCTACTCAAACCACCAAAGAGTGAGGCCTCTGCTTTGACTTTGAAAGATAAGAGAACCGTGGCTGAAAAACTGAAAACCCAGGTCCTACTAACTTTCCACCACTCTCTAAGAATGCTCCATAGGAAAACTCCTTAAGGAAGTTTATCTTGAAACTTTCCTGGGAATCTGGATCAGATAGAGAAACATTATGAACTAAACACCAATTAAAGATACCCTAAGTTTGTGGAGGAGAGAATCTCAGAGATTGAAATTGTATAGAATTTATTTCTCCTGACCTAACCTTTCCAACACTCTCCCTCACACCCTCCTCTGTACTTCTTTCCACAAAATCAGGCAGCCAAAACTTTCAGGACCTTCTGCTGCTGTTATGCCAACACAACCCATTTCCTCCCGCAGGATGCCCTCATGCTGCCAGGTTAACTGTGGTTCTCATCATTTAAATGTTGGAAAACATGAAGCCGTTTGCTCCTTCTCTCTGGGCCCACCTAGCCAGATCTCACTCACTTGCTCGTTTGTAGTTAGGCATGGCCATGAAACTGAGCTCCAACCGATGAGCTGTGATGAATGTACGGCACTCACAGGTCTGACCCCATGAACTATCATACATAACAATCATTCCACACTGTACCAGTCTGAGTCAGCAGACATTACAACCTTGAGAATCACCAGCCTTGGCAAAGACGGTAAAGCCACAGGATAGGAGGAGCCAGGGTCCTGAATCACATACAACTAGTAACCACCAATGCAAAGCACCAGTTAGGAGCTGGGAATGTGGGTAGGGAACAGAGAGGATGCTTAGCATGTGCAGGGCACTACAAAAAAAAAAAAAGAGATGTCTTTCAGGGATATTAAATATGAAATAATTATGTATTATATTTGAGATTTGTTCCTCAACCTTGCTTGTTTCAGCGGTGGGTCTACTATGATACTCAGCTTCTCTTCAAAGTGCCTATAACGGAGGCCATGTATACTGTCTCAGGCCACTGTTGCCTGATTCAGTTCCCTGGGAATTCATGCTCCTAAAACACTACAGATAATATGAAAGAACCTGCCTCCTTTTGATAAGAAACCTTCACTAAACACCAGGCTCTAAACAAAATAAGCTTTGAAAGTCAGAGTTGAGACCGCTATCTCACAATATCCTGCACATTAACTCCTCATCTTTCTGACCAAAACACTTTTCTGAAGTTGAGATAACCAATTAACCTGATTAATTATTGGTATACAGTTGTATGGAGTAAACTCAAAGCACTTATCACAGGAATCTATGGTAAGGGATCTGCACATAGCAGATCATCAACAAACAGAAGCCATTACCGATACTATTTCTAATTCTTAGTCGCTGTCTGCCTGCACCCTCTAAGGATAGGACGCTTTCTATAAATATGTTTCTATAACATCACGACTATTGTGATGATTAACCTTCATGAAAACTTCATAAGGTAAGCTGGGAAGGTTGCATTATTTAGTTTTAATTACACGGCGTATCCCTGGGATGTCCCACTGTGTTCCATATGCCTAAGAGTGGTGTCTGTTATACACTGAAGGAAAGCTGTGCTTAGCGCCAGCTTTGTTCTTCACTGTGACTTCCAAAAGAACATAGGTGTGGATCAGATCTATAAATACTTCTCAGGAGCTGTGAGCAAACAGGCTCGCAACAAAAGCAGTTAGTAAGTTAAGTCCTTTATAAAAAGGTAGGGAGTGTGACTGCGGTCATCTGAATTGTCGAGATGCTGTCACGGCTACACAGCAACTGTGTCTGAGAGCCCTTAGATGACAAGTTGACGGATAGCAGACCTCGATTCCAGAACCCCCCATAGTGTTCTCACAGCACCACACCCCACCACCATCAAAATGCTAATGTCAGGATAATCCAATTTCCACCTGTACCTAATGATCAGCTCTTCAGGTTTCTCCCACAAAGTAGTTATGAAGATCAAACTCCATAATAGACTCCAACTGCTGCTTGTATGCAGAGGGATATAATTAATGCTACAGAAGTTCCTTTTGTCATCGGTGTTGCTGCAGTTTATTGGCTCCCTCCATTGCTGGGAGACCTTTTTTTTATTTAAAAATATCTTTTTTTCATTTTCCTTACCAATCCCAGTTCTCCCTCCCTCCCTGCATTCCCGCCCTCATGCTAGCCCCCATCCACTCCTCAGAGAGGGTAAGGTTTCCCATGGGGAGTCAACAAAGTCTGGCGCATCACTTGAGGCAGGACCAAGGCCCTTCCCCTACCCCTGTATGTAGGCTGAACAAGATATCCCTCCACAGGGAATGGGATCAAAAAAGCCCGTTCATGCACTAGAGATAAGTCCTAGTCCTTCTGCCAGTGGCCCCACAACCTCAGCCACACAACTGTCACCTACATTCAGAGGGTACAGTTCAGTACTGTGCAGGCTCCCCCATTTCTGGGAGATCTTATAGCACAGTCTTTCCCTGCTAACGGCATAATCATGAATTAAAATATCATTAAGAAAAAATTTTGTATTACATGTTTTATAAACACAAATATATTACATAAAGACAAATACTTTTATTATTAAGTTGACTGCTGCTTGGAAACACACCCAAGCATGACTCATTTCTTTAAAAAAAAAAAATCCATAATCAAACATTTCATTCAAGATATGACTGTATCGCACACAAGCAAGGTTATTGGGTGATAAATCAAATTTCACTCTCTCAACATTGTTTCTGCACTGAGTAGACTCACAGCAGCCCTGGAAATGAAAAGCAGGGATTGGGAGGGAAGAACAGAGTGAGAGCCCAGACGAGAAAATTAGGTTGCAACTAAGCTTTGACATAGCTGGAGGAAATGTAGTTCATTTAGTCTGCACATAAATCAATGCCCTGATTACATCTAAGAAAGGCAAAAAAAAAAAAAGGAGGTGACCAAGTTAAAAGTGTCACCAGAACACCAGAAGACGTGCCAAGTTTAGAACCAAACCAACTTTCAAGTGACGCATGTTTGGGAGGTCTTCACCCAAGTGACACATATTTGGGAGGTCGTCACCTTAGGCTTAGCAAAGTCCTCTCTTCAAGTTCTGGTATTTGACAGCCAGGACCCAAAATTCACCTCCTGAGGATTCAGGATTTTAGAGTAAAGCCTTCAGCTCCTGTGACTCCAACAGGCTAGGCTCAGCCACTCACCCCACTACAATAATCAAAGAGATGAAGAATGGTGAGCAACATCAAAAACATCACCAATGTTTTGGCACATTAGGAAGATGGCAAATGAAGAGACACAGTGACCCCAAGTTCACCTTGAACACACTGTTTGGTGCAGTGCTGCTTTGGGTTGAAGCTGTTGTTGGGGGAAAGGTGTGTGCATTGAGAGGCAGTCCTGCTCAAGCTGTGGCCTGGTAGCTCATTTCTAGGTCTGTAAGGTAGCTCACAGAATACATTACTGCTAGAGGGGAGCAACCTCAGGGATTATTCTTGTTTCAGGGCACAGCCTTGCTATGAAAGATAATTGCCCTCTTTGGGTCTGGGGACTTGTCGCACAAAACTTTGCTGTTTCTGTAATACAAGTTGACTGCAAGTTTAGCACAAGAAATCTTGTCTTTGGTGGAGGGTGAAGTAGATAATCACCTGTTTTCACTGGAATGTTAATTTGCCAATATCCAGAGATAAGTTGGTGCCTGAAGTAAGGAAGAGAGATCCAAAGAGAAGGCAGAGATGTTGGACTTTCATTCTGCAAGGTTACCTTGTAGGCACAAGTAAAGACTCAATGCATTTTAGAAAAATCAGTGCTTCTTGTAGGTTTAAGTTCAACGGATATTGGAGAATAAATAAGGAATCCCAACTCTGAGCTTTGTAAGTCTATGTGGACCTCCTCATCTGTCTCTTAGGGTCAGCCAGTCTCCCTTCTTATGAGGACAGCATAGGAAGAGTGAGGGAAGATGGGCCATTTAGGAGCATGGTATCACCTCCTGTTGTAGAATTAGGACTATGTGTCTTCAAGTCCGTCCATCTTCATGAGAGGAACACACTCGAGCCGAGGAGTCATGGTAGATCTGGCTCTCCACCCCTGTAGAGGAGAGCCTGCGTGGACAAGCTGGGCTTTTGCCTCTTGGCTCTTCATTCCACACCCCACAGCCCTACAGCCTCCACTCCACATCTGTTTCCGAACTGTCATTCCTTCTAGTGATAAAGATGGCTTCCCTGCCAGTCAGCAGCTTCATGTGTGATATGAAAGGTGAGTCTCACTACATCTGATCTCTAGGGCTGTGTGATGTTCTTATCCAAGTCACCTCTATCTGTATGAAAGTCTGTTGTTTTCTTCTTCAAAGAGTGTATTTGACTTGTTTTAGATGAAAACCTTACTGATTTGATATTCTTTTCCATTAAATTGCTGTTTCCAACTTTTCTCTGGGATACAAATTTTATTAAATGGACCTCAAAAGTGCTTTTCTTTTGCCAAAGGAGAAATCTGGAACGGCATATTTTAAAGCAACTAGAACTTGAACCATAATAAGGTTGCTGAAAAAAACGGTAACTGGGCAACAATGCCACTTTGACTCTTGACCCTATTTAGTCAAGAAAGCACTGAGACACTTTCTCCTCAGCAAGTTTTTAGCATCAGTTCCTTATCTGGAAGCCAGGGAACCGGAAGAGGCCCTTCCTAGGGTTTCTATTACTGCAAGACTTTAATGATTCTAAGATACTATGGATGACATACTCTTTCATTGGGATAAAACCTTGTTGAAAAGACAGAAAAAGAAGAGGAGCTACAAGTGGCAAAGTCTTTACTAGGTTCTAGAATTTGCACAGACCGCTTCCCTCAATTGTTAAAAATGTGCAGTAGTAACTCACATTGCTGCTAAATTCCACAGATGAAGAAAATCAACGTTTAGAGAAGCCAAATCATTTGTTCAGTGCCATGGGCTAAGTATTTATCACTCTCCCATCCCCAAAACATGTTCATTTACAAACTCCTAACGTGAAGGTATTTGGCATGATAGCCTTTGATATCTCTAAACAATTAGTTCAGAAAAGACAAGAGTAGAGTCCCCATCATGGGATTAGTGCTTGTATTTAAACAATAGCATTTAAGGAAAAGTTGATTTTGGCTCACTCTACTGTGGTGCAGAAGACATGGTTACCGGGGACAGAGTGACAGAAAGGTGAGGTACAGAATCACTTTGCATCAGCAATCGCTTGGGAACTGCAGCCCATGAAATGGTGTCTTCTAATATTCAGGGTAGTTTTTCCATTAGTTAAACGTCTCTGGAAACACCCTGACAGTGACAGACACACCCAGAGATAAGTCTCCAACATTTCCAATCCTGGCCAGTTGATAAAGGAAATCAACCACCACAGTGCCTTTGTTTTTTAGCGAGCACCGAAGGAGCCGGGCCACATCTCTTTCTCTCTGTTGCACTTCCACACGCTCTCATTCACTCCCGTGAGAAGGAACAGAAAGACATCAGCCATCTGTAAGACTAGGAAGAAAGCTGCTCCCAGGAAGCAAGCCAGCCAGCACCTTGATTTTGGACGCCACTCTTTAAGTATGAAATGTATGTTTCTCCTTCTGCCACCCAGGCTACAGTGCTCTCTGACAGCAGATCAGCTAAGACCCTCGACATCCTGAAGTTAGAACCAGATCTGAACCCTGTTTTAAAAATACACGCCGAACGAAAGTACAGCCGGGTGTCTGAAGAAGCTGTCCTCAGCGCGGTCTGTTCAAAGACAACTTTCCCGATGCTGTAGGATTTTCACTCTGAAGGCTGGATCAGAAATTACTCGGTCTCCCTGCCAGGCTACGCAAAACTCTAACCAATAACCTAGATTGTTTGATGGGCAGGGGGGAAGGGGGGTGTTCTAGAGGTCACCTCACTCAAAAATATCTCGGGAGCTAACAGTACTTGACACCTAAGCCAACCTTAAAAATGGATAAATAAATAAAATTTCAAAAAGTCTTATAGAATAAATGCTGATCTCTTCCAAATTTTTTTAATTAAAATTTCCACTGAGTGAGGAGTTAGAACTTCGGAGCTCCGAGAGGTTCCTCGGATGCAACTCGCAAGCCAAGACAGCACCAGGATCTGGTGGAGGGGAAGGAAGTCGGTAAGAGACAAATGAGAAGAGAGGAGACAGATGAGGGTAACAGCCTACTTCTCCCTTTCCTAGAGAGGAAGGAATCTGCTCTTGGCTTGACTTAGGCTGCTAACGCTATTATTTATAGCTTCCAGTCTCCCGAAGCAGTGATACTACTCACAAGGGAAGGTTACCAGAAGCAGGGAGTGTCACTGGGGGCTGGGGAGGCATTATGATACCAGATGGTGGCCATGGGAGCTGTGGTAGCAGCCAAGAGCTTGATGGCAGTGGATTCTGCCCTGCTTTAGGGCATCTGTTTCCACACTAGGGCTGAGCCTGAAAATCTGCTGATGCCAGTCTTCCCTCCTCAACCACGACAGTGGCCGGCTCAGCATCCAGGCCCCACAGTCCTTCAGGCAGGATGCACAGAGATGAGGCAGAAAATTGGAATTTCTTCTCCCTGCCTCTTTAAAGGAATGATCTAAGTTCGCGCCTGTAACAGCAGCAATTTGGACTGAATTCAGTCTTGAGCACTGAGCAGTAAAAGCACCGAAATCTGTGATCCCCTCACTGCCTTAGTTACAAAGTTACTGGAGTAAGAAAGAAGTCTCTGTCCTTGCCCTTATCCTAACTCCCCAGGGACTACGCGGCAACTCTATCTGCTGCTCTGCACACTCAGTGCTATGGACAGCAGTCACTTCTAAGAAACCACTAAAGGAAAAGGACTTAACAAGCCTGCTTTGCATTTTGAGCCTGTGCAGAGCCCAACTGAGGAGGCAGAGGATATTGTGGGTCACAAAATCTCATTGTTTTGAATGTGTCTATATTTAAGAAACCAAGCCACGTGTTTGCAATACCTAGATTATGAAGGTTCACACAATCAGAGGGTTCTTTTAAATTACTTCTTGAAGTTATAATTGCATCATTTCCCTCTTCCAGGTCCTTTCTCCAAGTCCTCCCACATACCCTTTGTTACTTAATCTCAAATTCATGACTTCTTTTTACATTAATTGTTAATACATATATATATATATATTAATTACTATGTATTATGTAACATAAATACAACCTGTTCAGTCTTTATAAAGGTACTTGTATGTATCTTTTCAGGACTGACCATTTGGTATTGAATGAACCGTCAATTGGTGCTTTCTTCTCTGAGAAAGACTTTATCCCACGTTCGACATTCCTTAGTTCCCAGGGCATCTTTTTTTTTTAACAAATTGCTTGACCCATCATCTCATTTCCCAAGCATTGACAAATCTTGCATTTCAGCTCCTGCGGCGCCACGTTAGGTATGAGACTTGCTGCATTAAAGCCTGAGTGTGAAATTGTAGGTTTCATGTAAACTCTGCTGTCCCCTTGAGCACCGTGGTTGTCCACACACGAGGGCTAGCAGCCGAAACAGCACATCAGGCTAAGTGGAGTGATTGCTACTGAAAAGGTGTATGCGAAAGTCCTAGAGCAAAGTAGGAGATTTTCAGAAAGTAGGGGTGCGGAAGCCCCCAACTCCTGTCTTGAACAGGTGCTTGGTGTCCGTCACACAATCACCTGGTCTGTTTTCTAACAAGCAAACAGAAACAGATGGCACAGCCTTGTTCAGCCGCTGGGGGAGAAAAAAAAAAAAGGCCCAGCTTCTGCCACACTCAGCCCCTCACTTCCTTCCTGGACAAAGTGCTCTCTGCAGCCTCTGCCCCATAGTAACAGTGGGTGGTAAAACAACAGGAAGACCCTGTGTGGGTCAGGGCAGGAGAGAAGCAGAGCCCCGGACCTGCCCACCCAGGCACTGGGCCCCATGGAGAAACACAGCCTTTGAACCAACGAGAAGGATTCTACGTGCCTTAGCAGGGCCAGCCCTGGAATTCAGGTCTCAAAAAAAAAAAAAAAAAAAAAAAAACCATACAAACAAACAAACAAAAAAACCCTTCCTACTTCTGCTCCTCACCACTTCTTGTACAAAAGGAAGGAGAGGAGATGTCTAACCACAGAAAAATTGGAGAATGTCTAGCCTAAGGCTTCTCTGAACCGGGGACTACGCAACTTTATCTGCATTGATCACACGCCTCCCAAGGCATCTGGCCTGCTTCACCAAAGATCGCGCTGTTTGCACAGGTGCCAGCTGAAGGGTCTGGCGTGGGAACAAAGTTCAAGTCCCTCCCTGGGTGCAGAGGAGGGATCTTCTAGGCAACAGCATGAGTTCAGACAGCCTGTTGCTGCAGTGCAACCATGAGGAAACTTGTAAAGGGGAAATTGTGGTCCAGCATTCAAAGCCCACAGTCCGAGCAAGCAACACTGAGTGCTTCAAAACTGTCACATCGGCAAACAAGCCCCAAGCCTATCCTCCCACCCTCATGGCCACCGGTCAAAGATACAAGAGAGATTTCTCTGCTGATGACAGACACAGTCCACACTAATTAAAGATGGGCTTTTAATAGGTTTAAGTAAAGCATTATTTAAAGCTTCCTCAGATCATGTATCAATGTGTAGAACCTGTACTGGGGGCCAAACTGTCTTTAGGAAAGGCATATTCATAGTGAACTTCCTGTGGGTCCTCAAGCCGTTAAACGTGCCTTGTTCCTTCCTATGCACGCAGAAAATGATGATTACTCTCTGACACCTATTGAGGGCTAAAGTTTGGAACTTCAGTGTCCCTTGAGGGCCTAAGTGTCACAGCTTAGTCTCAGGAGGCTATTGAAGATGGTAGAACCTCTCAAAGATGGAGCCTGTTTGGAGGGTCCATAGGTCACTGGGGTGTGTCTCTAAGAATGAAAACAGGAAGTGAGAGAGTTTCTTCCTCTTTCTCTTCTTCTTCTTCTACTCTCCTTGCTCCCTCCTCCTGTCCTGTCCATTTTTCTTTGCTGTCTTGTCCCACCATCAAGTGTTACCTTACTGCACAACCAAAGAAAACAGATCAAGCAGTTATGGGTTGGTATGCCAAAAAAAAAAAAAAATAGGAGCAAAAACAAGCTTAGCTTTTTTTCTCCAGGCCAGATTCCATGTATTCCAGGCTAGGCTTAAACTTGCTATGTGTCTGAGGATGATCTTAAACATCTGGTCCCCTTATGCAGATATTACAGACAGGTGCCATCACACTGCATTTGTGTAGGGCTAGGGATTGATCAAGCATGACTTCACGCATGCTATACTACCTTGTAAAGTATACTATTAAGTATACTTAATTTAGTAGGTAAACTGAATTAAGCCCCCAGTCCTCTTTTATCTTTATAAGTTGATTATCTCCAGAGTATAAAACTGACTAACATACTGACACCTCTGGCACATCAGGGAAATGCTATTCTTCCCATCACATGGTGAAAAGGGGACACTGGGAATGTCCAGCTGTATGTTTTGACCCGGATCTTGCATCTGGTAACAGAGCTATGACTCTGGATCTGGTTTCTTTCCACCATATTGTTCCTTTCAGCATCTCTGCTAGAGCTGTTCAAAGCACAGTTGATCACTCGTCTCTCCTTCCCTTAAAGGAAAAACAAGCAAACAGCAATTCCACTACCACTACCTACCTTACACTCTCCTTGACCACAGAGGCCCAAGGTCAACCAAGTGAGTCTGTTATCATTGTTCCCCTAAAATACTCACCAATGAAAGGTAAACTGTCTCCTCTTGTTTATAATCCCTACAGGTTCTCGTCATAAGCAGTCACAGATGTAGCTTCCAATGAGCAACCTGGACTAGCTAGTAGCAGGATGATTTCTGCTTATGCGATTACCTATGTGTAAATGTCAGTGCATCTGCTTGAATTATAATCCTAGAACAGAAGTTTACACTCTTTAATTTTTGGTTCAGTATAAATCAGTCACTCAACATGAGGTACCTATTGGATGGATGCTCTTTACAACAAAGAAGATGCTGCTGCTGATGATGGTGGTGATGATGATGATGATGGTGGTGATATGATGATGATGATGGTGGTGGTGATGATGATGATGATGATGATGATGGTGATGGTAATGGTAATGGTGGTGATGATGGTTTTGACTATGGTGGTGATGATGGTGATGGTGCTGATGAAGATATAAAGACCAAAAAGTACTCTAGAAAAGCACCCAGGGTGCTTTCCTGAAATTGCCCATAGAGTTGTTGTAGGAGTTCGCCCAGGAGATAGAGACAGCAGGGTCCCTGTGAATTGGCTTCCTATGGCAGTAGTAGATAAAGGGACCAAGTGGCAGGAGATGTCCAATGGCTTCAGGAAGCAACTGTTTCAGGGAGAAGCATCCCCTGCTTCCCACACCAAGAACCAACCAGCTCTGAGTCATAATTTACCAAGCTCAGTGCCAAACTGACAGGCTGGAGAAGAAAAATCCACAGAACCTCCCCAGCAGGGGTGATGGACTGCTGGTGCAATGGTGACATCCTGATCATGACGCCAGCTGGGGGAGGAGTGGCAGGAGATAGCACTGAGAGCCCCTCCACCAAGTGAGTCACAGCGTGGCTGTCCCGCCAAGAGTCCATGTTCCTGGTCCTGCAGTCAGGCCTACCGAGCATGGTCGGTGTGGCAGTGCAGGGCCTCACTCACTAAATAATGACAGCCGTACCTAATCTAGGAGTGAAACAAAGGAGAAACAGCGAGCATAAAAATCAGCAGACACATTTGCACAGCAACCTGTGACCTCCCCTGAAGGCGCTCAGGCGTGAGAATGCTTTTTAACATACCCAGAAACTTTTCATCAAGAATATTCTCTACGTAACACAGAAATTACCTTTGGCTTCTAAAGCAATTAGGTAGACGTAAGTGGCTGGGATGAAGGCTACAAATAACAGACGGCGTGCGGCATCCGTGTATCACCCACC
Source organism: Alexandromys fortis (assembly GCF_014885135.2). Classification (NCBI taxonomy): domain Eukaryota; kingdom Metazoa; phylum Chordata; class Mammalia; order Rodentia; family Cricetidae; genus Alexandromys; species Alexandromys fortis. The sequence goes on from NW_026067928.1 coordinate 5,892,749, forward strand.
CAGACTGCCAGCCCTTGGCCTCGCTCCAAATCGCACTTAGGACACTCATTTTTTTCTTTTTAGTGCAATCATGGTTTGTTGAGTGCTTTTAGTGAGAATAAATAAGGCTTTGAAGTAATAGCGCAGGAAATTTTTAAATTGGAGGTCTGTTTTTACTTTTAAAATCATTTTTACACTTAGAAGCAATTGGAGGTCAATAGCTTCCAACCTTTTAAAAAGTAATTTTGGAAAAGAAGTCTACCTTAGTTACAAAGGCTTTCTCCACTCTTTAGAAATGGGGCTCAGGAATCAATCCCCAGACTCCTGTTTCAGCTGCCTTGTCATTTTTTATATCTTATTCCATAGCTCATAAAGATGAGAGCTGGAGAGGCATAAGATGGACTCTCTGAATCACACAACCTTGTTGTGTTTTAATTGAGGAGAAGGTGGCAGACCATAGAGAAGACATTACAACCCAGAGAGAAAGAAGTTGCATGAGTTGTGGGCGGCATGGATGACAGTGTGGAAGGATGCATAGCCATGAAAGACATCATTCCTCTGGATGTGGTGTTGCTACGGATTGGCACACTCACGTCCCTCACTGCCTGCACGTGCTTAAATAAATGGCAGAGGCTTGCGGTAAGTACAGATTGCTGTCTTTTACATTAGAGTACACATTAGTTAGTGATGCTATCTGTTCTGCATTTGAGGTCAAGGGGAAAGATTGGTGTGCCGTGTTTGAAGATGAATCTTGTCCACGTATTTCTGGCACTCTTATCTAAGTCATTTCCAGGTGCCCCCCATGGCCTTAGAACCCAGAGGGTTGCAGCCAACATCCACAACCCCGTTCTATCTTTTACTAATTTTCTGATTGAAAAGCTGTACAACTGACTGTTCTATGCCTGACGCTGTTCACTGTAGAGCGGGCATGGGAGTGTGTCCTACTAAAAGGGCTTGGCAAACTTCATGGAAAGCAGTTGGGAAAATGTCTCGCATACAGTAAAGTCTACAGAAGTACTCACTCTTTGTATGACAATGACGTTCTTCACACTGGTATCCCTATTTCCACTTCTTAGTCCCTACTACTTCCCTCAGTTGCCTCGACAAACCAGATGCAGGGATTCCTGCTCCCATCATATCCCCCCCTCACTCGGCTTCTCTTCAGGTTGATTACCCACTCTTGTGGCTTATACTATCCAGTAAATATTTTTTATCATAAAACCCACAATAGATTAACTTTGTTCACATTTCCATGTAGTGAGGTTGGAAGCAAAGGTAATGGGTATTATCTGACTTCTGACATGGGAATTTACTTCGCTTAGAAAACACCTTGATGGGAAAATATCGGGCAGGAAAGATGGATCCCAAAGATTCTGATCCGTATGAAAAAGATAAACACAGAGAAAGCTAACTCTCTTCTGTGAGAGGTACACATGTGTTTGGGCACTGGGGTCAGTGTGAAAACCAAGATGGGGGAAGTGACTAAGTAACATAAGAAACATTTTAGCTTGCCGTGAAAGATGGTCAGTGGGGAATTCCTGGTGGTTGGGGTTGAAGAAGATGTAAGATGGAAATACGATGCTCAATCATTTGCATTTCTAAAGTGTGAAAATCAGATAAGCCTGGTGCATTCCGCAAGACTTGCAGGATATGGTATGTGGAAGAAACCAAGGGAGTGGGGGTTGCTCTAGTTTCCTATCTGTTACTGCAATACAACAGCCTGACCAAATGCAGCTTCGGGGAAGAAAGTTTATTTGGCTTACCATTCCAGGCTACCATCCATCAATGAGGGTGAGTGAGTTAAGGCAGGAACTCAGCGGCCGGTCACGTGACATGTGACATCCCCAGCCAAGTGCAGAGAGAAACCGAGGCCACATGATGCTTACTTGGGGCTTCTTCTCAGCTAGGTTTCTTTAGTGTTGAGCAGTCAGAGCCCAGGCCATGAAATAGGGTACCCACAATCAGGGTGGGACTCCCACCTGAATCAACCGGCCAAGAAAATCCCACAAGCCCACAAGCCAATCTGATCTAGATAATTCCTTGGTTCTCAGGTGATTCTGGGTTGTAGCAAGTTGACATTTAAAACCAACCACCACAGGGACAAAGTTCCATGTAGAGGCGAAGAAATAGAAGAACCTAGTGTGAGAGCCAAAGTTATGTTCGAAGTTTTAATTACTATGCGTAAGAGATCCATGAAACAAAGATGCCTCTGATCTGCAAGGCCCTTGCCCAAGGATAGATAGTTTCTGACATGCTGGAGGCTGTTGTTTATGGGAACTAGTAAGTCAAGTGTTTTCACTCCACTAAACAAGTATGTTTGACCCAACCGACCCTGGATATGCCTGATTACATTTGAACCAGAGATTCACAGGCAGGAAATACATCAGGATGCATGCTTGACCCTGATTGGATGTAGGCCAGAGACACATGGTCAAGAAATACAACAGGATGCATTGCCTGCTCCTGATCGGACCTCGTGGGAAATACTTTGAGCCCCTGCAAACTGTGTCTTGGGGCCATTTTCTAGGAACCCATGAGTAGACCTGGCCAGAGTGCATCCACTTGGCCAGTATTTCATTAAAGCTTGCTTCAAATTTGACTTTAAATTGTAGTAGTGAATTCCAGAAGCTTGGTCCAATGCTTAACTGTGGATCTCTGTACCTGCTTCCATTAGTCACTGAATGAAATCTCTATGATGACAATTAGGGTAGCCACCAGTCTGACTGCAGGAGAAAGCCAGTTAGGTACCCTCTCCACTATCAAAGAGAGGGAGGAGGGATTATATGAGTAAGGGGATCAAGATCATGGTGAGAAACCCATAGAGACAGCTGACCCAAAATAGTGAGAGCTCACTGACTCTGGACTGACAGCTGGGGAGCCTGCATGGGTCTTAACTAGGCCTTCCAAATGTGGGAAACAGTTGTGTGGCTTGATCTTTTTTTGGGGGGTCCCTGGCAGTGGGACTAAGATTTATTCCTGGTACATGTACTGTCTTTTTGGAACCCATTCCCTATGGTGGGATACCATACTCAGGCTTGATACTGGAGGAGTGGCTTGGTCCTGCCTCAACTTGATGTTCCAGACTTTGCTGGCTCCCCATGGGAGGGCCTTACCCTCTTTGAGGAGTGACTAGGAGATGGGGGGAGGTAGGGGGAGGAAGGGAGAATTAAAAATTAAAACATAACTTTGGCTCTCACATTCCTCCTTGAGTTGTATCCTGAGTCAAATCTTTGACACTGTGATGGATCTACCTGTTTATATTGTAATCTAATAACCATCATAAGCTTAATGGTGCCCAGACAGAAGACTATCAGGTAGTTATTCCTCTTAAAAAGCCTGTGTGCTCCTGAAATATCAAAAAATAAAGTACCGGGTTTTTTTTTTTATTCCAAAGAGAGAAAACAGGGTACAACCACAACCTGCATAAGGCAAAATCAAGCTCCAACATTACAAATAATTCAATACTCAATATCTGGAATTTATTCACAATCCTATGAGTTTTCCTGAGGGTCTTGGATCACCTCTTTGTCCCCACCCTCAGCAGTATATATATGGTCTGACTTTTAGATCCCAGCCTTCCCCATTTCATTTTGGCTAGTGCTTCCAGTGACTATCACATGACTCCAGCATTTGCAAAACTACCAAAGCCCACCATTTCACATGGGTTATCTTTGAGAGCTCTAGCAATGCCACACATTGGCAAGTTTCAGCTGTTCTCCATGATCCCTTAAACCCAATAACACCTGAGTGACTCTTAAATTACAAAGTTTGGCAGCCAGTATTACTGCACATGAAAGCATGGAAGTGCAGCTTTAATACCGTATTAAACAAGCATTGTTTTTAAATCCTATCTCTCATAAACCTTGTTTTCAGGACAGGAATTACCTTACACAAATCTACCCTATTCCAAAGTATTTTGGAATCTGTTGTTGCCTCCTTCTTAGGCCCAGTCCGTGTGGTTACTTTTAATCAAGATGGTGGTGCAGTCACATGACATCCTTTTTCTCCAACTCTAGCAAAGATGGCTGTCTGCTCTGGGAGAATGCTTTTGTACACTGTAAAGATTTGTCACTCATATTGGTTTAATAAAATGCTGATTGACCATAGCCAGGCAGGAAGTGTAGGTGGGGCAACCAGACTAAGAATTCTGGGAAGAGGAAAGGCAGAGATGCAGTCACCAGCCAGATGCAAAGGAAGCAAAATGAGAATGCTGCACTGAGAGAAGGTACCAAGACAACTGGCGATACAAGACAAGAGTTATCTATAACTTATAATTTAAGTTGTAAGAGTTAGTTAATAATTAGCCTGAGCTAATAGGCCAAATAGTTTGCAATTAGTACAAGCCTCTGTGTGTTTCTTTGGGACTGAATGGCTGCAGAACTGTGCAGAACAGACTTCTGTCTACAGCTATCAGCCAAATGGCTGCCCAAGGATGATGAAGTTACATGGCATCCAACCCTACCAAAGATGATGACCAGTTAGTCATGTGGCTGCCTAAAGATGGTGGCAATCCATGTCTTGCTTCCATTCCAAAATGGAATCATGCCACACAGTTCCTTTAAGATTACCCACACACATTTGTGCTCCAGATTGTGCCGCTCCCTCCAGGTCTTTCAACATTGTCACAAGACTCCCAGCTCAGCCATTTAGCTAATGTCTGCTTCCCCAACTCTTCTCCCAAACCTGCTTTGGATGATATCTCTCAAAGCACATTCAGAAGCTTCCTTCTGGAGCTTTCCTCTCAGCCAGCCACCCACCAACAAAAGGCCCCAAAGCCCAGGTGGCTTTAGCCTTTGAAAGCCTGGAAACTGGCCCTGGTCTTTGGTGTGAACAAAAAACATGTCATACTTGAAAGAAATTGTCTTTATGGAAACCCAACTTTATGGGTATAAGTAAAGAAAGTGAAGAATAAAAGTAGAGCTGTTTTGGTAAAAACATCGGGTGGCAAAGTTTTCCCTCCAAGGCTTCTGACAGGGTCTGTGGAGGGGACAAGAAAGCCTAAATAAAAACATCAACTATGTTTTTGACAAAAGGGTACAGAGGTGGCTGAATGGGGGGCAAGGGGGGAGCAGTGCACTCTGTGAATAACAAAGAGGATTACAAGAGAAGCAGAGCATGAGTCAAACCTTGCTTGCCCCTAATATCGGCTCTGTCCTGGTCCTCAGCCACGTGACCCTTCCCCTTTCAGGCATTTATTAACTACCAAAGTCTCCTGTTGATCCCAAGCTCAGTGTCCTCTTTGTCTGTCTACTCCCTTCCTGGATTCTTCTCCTTTCCTTTACTTGCTTGTATCTATTTATTCTATTTAATGTGTAAGAGTGTTTTGCTGGTGTGCAAGTATGTGTACCGCATGAGTGCCACATGCCTGTGGTCAGGGTGCCTGAGACCATAAGAGGGCATCAGATCTCTTAGAACTGGAGTCATGGATGGGTGTAAACCACCACATGGGTGCTCCAAGTCCTCTGCAAGAGCAACAAGGACCTCAAGCTGAGCCATCTACCTCCCCATCCCCTTCTTATCCCTTTCTTAATATTTTGTTACTTTATTGTTGTTTGGTTTTGTGCTAGGCTTATGGATTTGTTTTTCTTTGATTTGACTTGTTTTTCTTATGATTTTGTTTTTGTGGTGGTTTGAAGGCTGCTATGACGGCGGCTGTTGTTGTGGCTATGCAATCTTGGCCAGCCTTGAATTCTGGACCCTTCTGGACTGAGTCTTCCAAAGGTTGGGATTAAAGATGTGTACCAATATGGTCAGAAGTTCCAAAACACTGGGAACCCAGGGTGTAAATGTTAGGCTCCACACAGTACATGTTCAAGACAATGAGTCAAATTTTCAAACAGAAAAACAAAATCAGTAGGAGATAGAGCACTGATGACCCCAAATTACAAAGGTACCGAGACAGCTGAACCAATGGCTTATAAATTGTCAAGAAGACCAAAGTGTGCAAAAAATATGGCATCCCCAAAGCAGAGACAAGATAGAGAGTGTGTGCTACTGGCTGTTCTCTGAGCAGCTCGTGGTGCTAGTTTACCTCAAGGTAATCCCATAATCAGAAAAAAAAATGCTTTATTAAAGATCAGTATCCTCATAGGCATTCAGAACAATATATTCAATAGACTGGAATGACTAAGTATCTAGGAAGATGCCTCGGGGGCATTTAATGACCTCTAGACTATATTTTGGGGGGGGAACCTACAAATCGACCCTTCCAAACGTCCTCTAGAAAAGGTTGCAACTGCCAGGATAACCAATGAATCCAATCCATCCTTTTTCTTCTCATTGGGTTTCTTGATCAGTCTGGGTGGCAAAATCAGTGTCATGTGCCTGTTCTCTGCTTGCATGGACTGCTGTATACGTATTTGGGGGACTGACTGATCTTTTACTAAGGAATTATCCTGCCACGGGCTCAACTATGCATAGACACTGGACATCCAAAATGAAGAGAACTTGGGCATTGTTGCTCACCAGAATATTCTGATAACTTTTGCTGCTCTACAAAATGCTTCAGATAAAATTACCTAGAAAACCAGGCCCTGTCCTAGCTAAAGGGCTAAGAAAAGGCAATGATAATATATAGACTCAGAAAAATCAAAGGCATCCCATGCTTTCATGGGAAACAGCAGACTCCTTAGATTTCCTCTGAAGATTTACTTCAATGGCGTTCCATCTAATATTTTCTTAATTACTTTTTAAAATGCTTTTTTCTACAATGACCATGATGGTGAGTCCCTGCTGTTTGCCCTGAGCCCCTAAACATTTTTTCCTAGGCATCGTTGTTTTCCTTGTTTATGTTACTAAATACATTGGATTTAGGGAAGAGAGTGTTCAATTTTGACTTGCAGTTTAAAGTTTATCATGAGGAAGGCATGGCAGTAGTAGCGGGAGGAGGCCGTGGGTGTGAGAGATGACGTCACAGGGCCCCTGCAGTTCAGAAGCAGAGGGCAGACAGGAAGTGGGCGTGACCTAGAACTGTGAGGCCCACCACCAGTGACCCACTTCTTCCAACCAGGCTCCAGTTCCTCAAGGTTTTACAATCTTCCAAAATAGCTGCTCCAGATGGGTACAAAGAGTTCAAACACATAAGCCTGTGGGAGAAAACTCTCTCGAACCACAGAAGCAAGTTACTCATTAGTATCCCTGCAGAGTCACGCCCATCTACCCTGTCTACCATAATCCTACATCCAGAAACATGAATCTCTGAATATGGGTGTCCACACACATTAGCATGGATCTACACACTGACAAGAAGTACATCTTAGGTCAGACATCTTTCTCAGTGGAACCAGTAAAGGGGTCAGGAGCTAATTCTTCCCGCAGTGAGCAGAACGACTGAAAACGAAAGCTGTCCTGGTGCTGCCCATTAACCCAGGAGCATGTGCATTTTATCTGAAGAGTACAGCTTAGGTGATAGGGTACACTTAGAACTATAGTTCTTCTGACAACTCTGAGTCTGCCATTATTCCTATTTTACAGATGCGAAGCCTGTTGAGGCAACTGAGGTCTTACAAGGAGCAAAGGAAAGACTCAGAAACATTTCATTTCATGAATTCAAAGCTTGTACAAAGAAACACAGTCTCCTTTCTCCCTTCGGTTCAGTGGTGTGAGGGGCAGTTTCCAAGAGAGTGGCAAGAGAGTGGTGTAGATGGATATTCACACCCTGGAAATAAGCTCAGTTTCCCTCAGCCTTGGACCCTGTATGGAGTCCAAAATCCACCCCTACAGAAAATGCCATAGTGTTTGTATATTGATGGCACACATCTTCCTGCACCCTAAAATCACCTCTAGATAGCTTGTTATATCTAATAAAATGTGTCTGAGAATGGTTGTCACACTATGTGCTCAGAAAATAGTGACAGGAATAAAAGCTTTCAAATGCTCAAATAGATATGTGTTTTACAAAAAAAAAATACAAATTTGAACAAGTCCAGGAAGAAGCAATTGTGTGTGTCTACACACACACACACACACACACACACACACACACATATAATGATTCTATTTTCCAAATGTTTATAACAAGAAGCTATGTGGTCAGGATAAAATTTTGCAGTGATCCTAGTTAAAGGCATTTTTTTGTTCTTCCTCTTTTATTTTTATTATTTTGTCTAAAATGCTGTGTTCACTCAAGGACAATATTCCATGTTCGTCAGTAAGTGTTTTTTCTCCTCACAATAAATATAGTTTTTATTTGTAACAACCACAACATTTCCAAGGTAAGAGTTCAAATTTCTGAATAATATTGACTGTGTGAGTCAAGGTTCTACAGAAAAATTAGGATGAATAGGATTTATATAGAAATGTCAGGAAACATTTATTTATTCATTCATTTATTTATTTCATAAAACATGGAGACTGAGATTTAGTTTTAATCCAAAGACCCTGAGAATCCAAGAAACCAATGATGCTGAAAGCTTAAAGGGAAAGGAAGGCACTGACGTCAATTCTGGGCGGGAAAGAGGGATGTCAGCTCAAGGTCAGAAAGAAACAATTCTGCCATCCTACCAAATGCTGTCTACAGATTCAATACAATCCTCATAAAAGAAAATTAATGCTTAGTTTTTAAACATAAAGCAAAGAAAACCAGCCTACAAACCACAATCCCAGAGAACTTAGACAACATTGAGGACACTAAGAGAGACTTACATAGATTTAATCTCCATGGGAAGTAGAAAAAGACAAGATCTCCTGAGTAAATTGGGAGCATGGGGACCATGAGGAAGGGTTGAAGGAGGGAGGAGAGAGGCAGAGAGGGAAGCAGAGAAAAATGTAGAGCTCAATAAAAATCAATAAAAAAGTAATGCAATTATTCATGGAAATTGAAAAAACATAAATATTATTTAGAAACACACAGACATGACAGAAAAATACAGGATAGGCAAAACAATCCTTTACAATAAAGTGACTACTAAAGATATCATCATTCACGATTTTAAGTTATACTACAGAGCTATTATAATAAAACCAGTACATACAAAATATGGTACTGATATTAAAGCAGACACAATTTCCCCTGGAATAGAATTGAAGACTCACATATAAGTCAACACACTGATAGCCATGAGACTTTTGACAAAGGAGTCAAAAATATACACTGGAGGAAAGACAGGATTGTCAACAAATGGTGCTGGTTAAACTGGACAGCGAGCTGTAGAGAGATGAAACTAGGTCTTCATCACTCTCCCCGAACAAAACACAGCTCCAAGTGGATCAAGTGCTTCAGATAAGCTCTGATGCCCTGAGTCTGGAAGAAGCTAACATAGGAGATGTGTTTGAACTTACAGACATAGGACACGAGTGTCTAAAGGGCTCTGATAACAAAGGCCACTGATTGACAAACGGTACCACCTGAAACTAAAGGTCTCATGATGGCTGATCTTGACTGACAGCTTTTGAACCTTTTACAATAACCTACCAGAATCATATCTGTGAGGGCCTTTCTAAATGGGACAAACACCCAGCTTCAGCTTCTCCAGCCTTCCAGACACTTTGTGTCTTTGGTATCAGATTGGGACTGCTGGAGCATCCATACCCCTGGATTGAAAGCTACCAGGTTCTCTGCTTCCCAAGCATAAAGCTGACCATTGTCAACCTTATATATATATGGATCTGCTCCTCTGGAGAGGCCTGCCTACTCCATCCAGCTATCTGCTTAGTGGTCCCATTGACATCGAAAATTAATCACCACTGTCAGATAAATAGCAAGATATTGACTATGCTGGGTTTTCAACGTTCACAAAAGTGTGGCATTTTCAACATTCTATTCTTTGCCATTTTTAAGATGGATAACTGGATGCTGTGTGCCTTCAATCCTCCAGTGTCTTCTGGAAGCGGATGCTAAAACTTTCATTCTAGGAAACATCCTAACTTTTCTGAAGACAGCGAGACAGATCATCTCCATGCCGTCTTGGCCAAGAGGAAACGCGGTGCTGGTTTGCAGGCCAACTCCATTTGGATCTGTATTAAACATAACGATCACTGGAACTGTTTGGAGTTCTGTGCTCAGTATGCTGGTTGCCATTTAATTGCCTGCCAGCTCTAAATTCCCCCTTTCGGTCTGTTCTGTGGAAATGACTGTGGGCCCCTTAAATGTTTTCTTTGGCTTCTGGCACTGCTAGCCTGTCAAGAATGAGCTCAGAAGAGGCATCCTGCAGAAGAGAACTGTGTCTTGGCTCCAGTGCCTGCCCCTGCAGCCTCCTGCGAGGCTCACAGCTTGTCCAGGCTCCTCCTACCTCACGGGTTGGGGGGTATTTCCTAGGCCTCAGCACCTGCAGCAGAGACAGCTTCCCCAGTGTCTGGCTCCTACAATGCTCTGCAGTAAATAGGACCCAACAGGCGGAACTTACCCGCACCCGCACCAAGCAGATTTGTAGCAGAGTTCCCCTAATAAGGTACCTTCCTGTGAACAGATTTCTCCAATACCCTAGAGGGCAGGTTTCCAGAAAACTCCTGGGGACTAAATTCAAGATAATTTTGCCAACACAGCATCCTGGGAACTTTTCTGCCATCCAGGAAGGCCCAGCTGCACCCTCTCCAAGCAGGTCTGGATCCGGGCCTCAGATCCGCTTAGCAGATGTGCAGCGTCTATTGCCTTCCTATCCTGCCTTCTATGCAAATACGCTACACCCTTCAACTCAGCCATATTTAAAATTTCAACTTCAGTATTTTGGGGTATACATGCTTTCTTAGGTTTCCATAAATCTGCTTGTAGAATTCAAAGACAATTAACTAGTTAATAGAATATTAACGGCAGGTGAAGGCTGAGCCTAGTGAGCTTGCTGCTCACCAATCCCAGAACAGATGCGGACACGACGCAGTAAAGCAGATTTTTCTGATGAGAAGAACGAAGCCGATGAGACTAAGCCTAGGTTAGCCTCTCCCACAACTGAGAAGGGACCCTTCGCAGTTCAAACGTTAGCACGAAGGCTGACAAGACTTGAGACACTGCCCAATCAAATCTGCTTTCCTAAACAGGTCCTGAAGTCCATACTGCCTGCCCAGCCTGGGAGTGGATTCGGAAGACAGTAAACGCGAACACGGACGGCTGTAGATTATGATGAGCTCTAACGAGGCCGACTGCAGTGTCTCAAGCCGGAGAACGAGCAGAGAATGACAATTTCAGACCAAAATAGAAGGGGCTGATGAGCACCATGCTGATTAAGCAGGAAGGTCTCGTCTCAAGTTCCCAGGGCTGCCTCAAACTGAAAATGTTCCAAATCAACCATGAATTCCCTCACCGCTGCCCAGAGGATTGAGGGCTGTGGTGGCGTGGATGTGGCGGCAGGGGACAGGCTTTGGTTTGAAAGCCCAGGTTCACTGTAATCTAGCTATGTACATATGCAGCTCCTTAGCCTGAGTGTCTAACCACAGCAAGCACCCAGGGGTCGCCTAGTGAGACGCTACACTGAGTAAGAATTTCCCATCATAGGAACTGGACTTCCAAGTGGAGTCACCTTCTCGCCTTGCCTTAGCTGGCTAAGGCCATTATATCAAAGACCAATAGAACAATAGAAATCTATTGTCTCGTAGTTCTGGTTAAAAAAAAAAAAAAACCTATGCCATAGTCGCTCTGGAATCCATAGAGAAAGCATGCTTCCTGCCCTTGCCCAGTCCCTGAAATTCCCAGATGTTTCTCAGCTTGAGAAACAGCGTGCCAAGGTGTGCAATCATCTTCACATGACATTCCCGTGTCTCGTCACACCGTGCCTCAGTGCCCGGCATCTCTATGTGTGCACTTTTGTTTCTCTAAGGGCACTAGTAAAGTTACCTTACCTGGTTAACTCTCTGAGAGGTGAAGCTTCCTTCTGAAGTACTGGATGTTACATCTTTTGTGGGAAAAGACTCAATGCAACCCATAGCATACCTCCACGGTTTGCTGCCCAGAACAAAGCTCTTTCTCCCCAGGGGCAATCAGTTAGTTTAGAATACAGTTTCTACCTTTCTATCACTTTCCAGAATAGGGAAAAGATTTCTATGATATTAAAACATAGACAATGCAGAAGTATATACACACACAACTCAGAAACCTTCTCAGCCCTCTGTGTTTCTCCTCTGATCTCTGGTCATTGATGGCAATCTTCCGTCTCTCGGTACCTCCCGTTTGAGGCTGGTGTGCCTAGTCCTGTACTCATGGCATAGCTTCCTCTTACCCTCTCTCCTTAATCTGATTCCCGAATCTAAAGCCACATTGCAGTAAGAAAAAAAACACTTACTGATGAACATAAAGTGTTGTCCTTGGGTGAACACAGCATTTTAGACAAAATAATGAAAAAAAGCCCCTAGACTTTCACTACACAGCAGAAATCTAGACCAAACGAGAGAACCTGAGCGATGGCAGGACAGGCCACGTTCTGACACCAAAGCCAAAGTCCTCGCCTGCCAAGCAAAAACCTGGGGAAAGACGTTCATTCTCCTACAGACTGTTTCACGTGGGTTGTAAGAGTAGACACCAGTATCAGAGAAGCAGGTTCCTCTGGTACATCAGACACCCACAAGAAAGAGAACAATGCTGTGTGGGCAGGTATGCAGAGAAGCGTGGGGAAAATGAGTACATTGAAATAAGCCCCATATTCTTGCCATAGGCTAAAGGTCCTGCAGAAAATAGAAGCAGAAATCACCATGACTCATATTATCTCTCTCCCTGTCTCACTATCTGTGTGTGTGTATGTGTGTGTGTGTGTGTGTCTTTCTCTGGGTCTCTGTTCATGTCTATGTGTGTCTTTCGGCCTCTGTCTCTCTACCCCCCTCCCACCTTTTTCTTTATACACATATGGAAACAGACACATACATGCATGTCTTTCCACACACTTGAGAAAAATATCCCCACTTTTACAGTCCCCCCCACCCCCCCGCATGGCCCACAGTAATGAGGGTGAACAATAACCCTAGTTTACTCATAATCCACACAGAATCCCATATTCTCATCATCAGGATCATGTCAAAGACATCTATTTCCCCAGGACAATTGATAAAGTAAAATGTTTCTTGGGAAGGAGCACACTGCATCCTTAGTGCCCAGTATATTTTCACGCCCTTTGGGAGGCTATATTAACTGGTAATCACCTTAAGTGACTGCCTCAAGGGAGCAATAATCCAGCCACAGTAAGGTTTGTTTTGTTTTGTTTTTTGTTATAACCTCGGAGCTGTGTAAATCCCACTACAGGAGGGAAACAAATACCCAGACCATCACAAAGATAGAAAAACAATTGCATCTGAAATGTAGCCTCCCAGTAAATCCTGGCTTAGTACTACTCTTACTGTTAATAATGGCCAAGGACATTCCTGAGTGGTAGGAGACAGAAGTCTTCTAGCGACCTAGAAGAAGGAGAGCTTCCCAGAGAGAAGTCAAAAGGGAGGGACCGTGGAGGGAGAAAGGTGCAGATGCGGATAAAGGGGGAACATCTAAGACGCAGGGCATGTTCCAAGGTCTGCCAACTCTAAACTCTAGAGAGCGTTTCTCTTCTAGACTGATCAACACCCATTCCTCCTACTTCTTGGCTCACAGAAATGTGACATGAATAAATTGTAGGGGATGGATTAGGAGGACACCTCTGTGAACCAGAAAGCCACTGTGTCCTGGAATCAGAATCTGAACCAGATAGCTAGGAAGCACATGGCCCTGTAAAGTAGGTGTCCTGGATTCCTTAGGTGGGCCCACGAGACACCGCACTGCCTGAAGAGAGCAGCCACAGCTATGAGAAGTTTCCTAAAGCGGGATACAGGTGGTTTAGGAGGCGGAATTCAAATGGGTTTCTGGGTTAAGCAGAGTTAAACCAATTTCTGTACAATCATTTCCTCAGAACTTTTAATATGTATAAATGCATTATGAATCTCCAGGCGTGGATACTATGTGACCTGTTTTCCAAGTGTTTTTAATAAAGTGTGCAGAGACTGGTGTCCTTCTAGAAACTTCTGGGGTTGTAGATGAATCATGGACATCATCTTCTAGAACAAGCCAACTCGCTGGGAATTCTGAGTCCTTGGTTTCTTCAGCTGGCAAATGAAGGCATGTAATCAGGAGTCCTTTCCAAATTTTATATCAAAGGCATTGAGAAAGGTGATGATGTCATAAGCCCACTGCTTCTAGATAAAACATTTGCCCAAAAAATGTCGAAGAATCTAAGTCACCAAACTATAAGGTGTTCTGATAACCTTCTACATCTAGAATGGTGGAAACAACTGAGCTCCAGAGGAGTCAGAAGTAGACACCCATGGCTACTGCAGTTTCCCTTGTAAACCCACCTCTTTCCTAGTCTCAGTCTCCTTAGTTAAACAGCTCCCATCTTCAGAAGCAAGATCCAAGCATGATAAGTTACATTGTCTCATACCTTGGCAACAGTGAAGAAATTAGTGCAGTGTTGGTGCAAACGTTCTGTAGGACATATGCTGCAACTGTTGAGTGGATGGAAGGAAGGGAAGGGGCAGGAAGGGAGAAAGGGTGAGACAAATAGAGAAATCCTTCCACTGTGGCTACTAAACTAACAAAAGCCTGACGTCCTGGTGGCCATCTTTGTCTCAAGGAAGAAAATGCTTCCCGAGGACACCGGTTGGATCATCCCAGAAGACTATGTTTTCCTTATATGACCCATAAGTAGTCTTTCCTGCTTAAACTAACTTGCAACTGCAAAATGCTAAATAATTCAGGTATCAATCTTTGGATTCCTGGGGCTGGGAGGCTCAGTTAAAAGGCTCCCACTGAATCCTGAACCCACACTCAGTGGCAAACAATAGTAGGAGGATACAGGTGATGACCGTGCATCGCCCAGAAATGGTATGACCTGCCTGCAGCCCCTAAGAGCTGTACCGGAAAGACCCCAGAGACCTCCGATACTTTCCTCCACCTGCTCCCCACTGCCTGAAATGGCATCAGTGAGCATCTGGGATCTCGACAGGGGGCAGCAGAAAGGTGTGCAGGGAGCCTTGGGGCCTTTCCAGAGCATAATGGAAGCTATCAATTCCCTTCCTTGGAAAACAAGCAAAAAGCACTTGCATGTGTTTTCAGGAGTTTAGAGACCTGTCCCTCGTTACTGTAGAGAGGAACTGTTGGAGTTTTTAAGAGGGAAGTCCTGGCCTTTCCAAGGATATCCGGTGAAAGGGAAAGTCGTTGGTCATCAGACGGGAAAGGAGGGGTAGTACCAACAGCAAAGACCCTGATGATTAAACAGTGTATACTGGGAAGTTTTCAGCTCACTAGACTGGGATTCATCATAAGTCAAGTCCTGTCAGTCAGGTCCGGAATTAATAAGTTGGCTACGGGTTTTATTTCTCTAAATTCTTCCCTGAAGAGAGAGAATACGTACCAGTCCTTCGCATCCCATTCTAAGGAACATGTTTCAGTAGAAGGAGTGTCAGGGACACATCCATATAAGTAGATGAAAAAGTTGGGATGACAGATGTCCCCTAAGTCTGGCTTTCCCTAGTTCCGCATGGCGGGAGAACTCACTTCTCTAAAAAGTCGTTAATCCTCACCTCTGAAACATTTTGCTAAATATTGGTTCTTCTCAATAGTGATGGGTTTTCTAAGGTAAAAATTAAAGTAGTCAAGGTCTCTGAATTCATAGCCACAAACTAAGTTCATCACTGATTTTTACTAAAAAAAAATCAAAGACATGGTTTTTCTTCCCAAACATGTTTTTAAAGCAACACTGGCCTCTCTCACCAAAGCCTAACTAGTCCATTCCTAGACTCCAGGTGCCTCTGAGTCCTAGAAATCCTAGGGAAAAAAACAAGTCCAAAACTGGGGTGAGCAGCTGCACCCCAGCTCCTGCCCACTATCATCCCGTAAGCCAAAGTTTGACATGATTTCCTTTCACCCCCCTAAGATGTCCATTCTAGGGTTCCTCATTGGGGGAGCTCAGCTGAATCTCTGACAGAGCACAATACAAACCAGGGCCCTCTGCCAAGAATGAGAACTGTCTCCTGTGGGCCTATTTCAGTCTCAGACTGAAGCAGATAATAATTTATGTTTGTCTGACTCACCCCGAGCCTGGAAAGTGCTTGTCTGTATCCCTCGGCTTAGTTTGTTTGTTATTCTTCAAAACCTGGAGATCTGTGCCATGGCCACTGTGCCCCTCTCATCTTAATGGAGTTCGGGCAATCCTCATTACCACCATGCAGGGGCAGCCGGGAAATCAGGTTGGGTGCTCAGGTTCATGTCAAAGGTCTTGGTACTGGGACGTGGGGAATTTTTTTTTCTAATATTTGCTGCCACGGACCCTCAAAAATTGAAATGTTTTTCTTTTCTACGAACAGAATATTTCTTACAAGAAATAAGATTTTTGTGTTTAAAGATCTGTACTAAAACAAATCTGAATCTGCCTCATCCTGTTTCAATTACTTGTTAGTACCATCACTGAGTTTAGCATATTCTCATAGGAATCCCATTAAACGTAAGAAATGTCGTTAGTAGAGGCCCTACCTCATCTTCTCACACCGACACAGGCACACAGAGGGTCTGGGTACCATTATCTGTTTTATAAGTGATCGTAGACACTGGCATAGTCAGGGGTGTGGATTTGACTACGGCATCCCCCAAGGAGGACGAGAAAATGCACAGTTTGTGGTCTGGAGTCTTCCCTGTCTTCACACTTTCTCATACTTGAGTGTTTCTCTTTGGTATCTGTTCTCGGGTCCCATCTTCGGTCCCATCTTCGTGTTGATTTCTGGCTCTTTAAAACCCTCACTTCAACAGTCACAAACTCCGTCCGGGTCAAATGACTCTGACTTCTGCACTGACCTTCCTGAAATGGCAGTTGTAAGCCCATCGCTGCAAAGAGCGGCCAGCCCAGGCTTTTAAAAGCAGTTCGGTGCCACAAGGATGCCAGGCACCATCTGGCAGGATGCTGTTGCCTCTCCCTAGCAACTGCTCCCACTGCTCCTCTCTGGTTACCTTGCCTGCTTCCCTAGTTACGGCTCCAATCTTAGTGCAACTCTGACACCACCCCACTGATCCGAAGCTTCCCCCCCCCCAAATCCTAGTCCATCTCACGTCATAGACTACCAGGCTCAGAGTCTGTTAGTCAGCCCTCTGTGCTTGTAGTTTAGCATTAAACAATTTGATCAGTCGGTCCAAAGAAGCTCAGTCTTGGACACATAATCTCCCAAACAGGCCCTGAAATTATGATTTACTTGTTCTATAGTAAAGTAGCATTTTTCAAGCTATAAGCCTGGTCCAAAGGTCCTGTCTAGGTTTCAGCTCCCTAAGCAAACCTAAGCAACTCACGATGTTGAAACTCCATCCAACATGCCAAAAATACCTCCCTCAGCAATGCCACAAATACTTTTAAAAAAAAAAAATTACAGCAAGTTACTTTAAACAACTAATTTACTTAGATAGTTTTCAGGTTTCTACTCTTCACTAAACAATATTTTATAGTAAAATTTCATGAAAAGAATTCTAATTATTTTTTTTTTATCTTCCAGGAAAGCTCCAAGGAACTACACCAATTCTTCGCGTGTGGCCTGTGTCTGTGAGACTTCCTGATTAAATACTGGACTCCTTTGGAAATTAGAGTTCTTCCACGCCTCCAAAGTACTAAGTAAAACCCCAAAATAGTCAGTTATATAATAAGAATGTCATTAACCAAGTAAATCCGCACAGTTTTTCACCTAGTCCTCCACTTCTCCCTGTTGCACATGAGCTCTGGCCACCGCCAGCTCTCATCAAGGCCAAATCTAGTGAGTCGCAAGCTGCAGCTTAGCTAGAAGGCAGGAGAGAAAGAGCACCTGGCAAATTTCTGCTGGAAAAAAAAAATTCTGAGTGCCAGCATAGGGTCTAAGACTTTCCCTACATGGTTCTACCGCTGCCCTTCACTAAATGCCCTGCCATGGGAACTGGTCCACCTCCAAGCTTCCAGGGCCGTACTCTCTGCACCCCAAGCCAATCATCACCTGCACAACCCCCTCTCCCTTCCTCTTTACCTGCAGGTAGGCCGGCCCATTTCTTAACATCACAACAGAGCCTGCCCTCTCTGTAGCTGTCCAGTTCAGTGTTCTTGCCTGCTTCTAACTGTGTGTCGTTTGTCTACACATCCATACAAGTTAAGGACACTTGGGTTTTGTTATTTGGTTCTCTTTACCCATAACCTTCCATATAAGTCCCTCTTCCTGACCTTCCGTCCCGCCCCACCTCACCTCCCACACTGGTCCATCCCTCACCTGCCTTTCTTTCTTCTGCTGTGGCACTTCTCCCGTAACACAACCCATAAACGGTTGGTGTTTGGCTTTGACTTAGATCTCTGATGGCAAACTATATAACATATAAAACTTTTCAGTCTGAGTCTAGACACCAGTAAAAGAATTTACAACCTCTAAACTTCATGGGTATTAAAACTTTCAATTTGTCTCTCACTGAGCTGTGGAATAACATACTGCATAAACAGATCTAGGCTATAGTCACCAGAGAAAAGAAATGTCAGAGATGGAAGTAAGACAACATGATGGCAGACATCACCAAGCAAGGTGTATGGACCCAAATCATATCCTTGTCAATAAGGACAACTAACGAAATTCTAATTTATATTCTTATTCGTATTATAATCCATATAACCCTTAGTTGTCTTACCAATGGCTGCCGCTGACCAGAATTCACTAGCTTCTCACTGCAGGCCCATGTAGATAAAGGGGTGATGGGGGGGAACAGAGGCTTCCACAGTAGCATTGCCTCCATCAGCATCCAGACAACCCCACAGCACATTCCACTTCCCTCCTGGCTAGAGCAATGCCATGTATTGCAACTTGAATATTTGGGAGTATATTTTTTAACTTTCTTTTAGTTGTTTCATAGGCTTTATAAATGTTTACTGAGAATTAGCTATGTGTCCTCTACCAGATCTGGAAATCTGAGGATGATCGGCGTACCATGCCCACCTTGAAGCTGCTTAGTCTCCGTGGAGAGTATCTTAAAGTCATGTTAGTATGGTAAGAAAAGTACGGGACTCCATACTCTATGCTCACACTGGCGCACCACAGAAGACACAGTTAAAGGACTGACCGTTAGGAAGAGATGGTCAACTCAATTGACAGCAAACAAAGAGGATCCATTGGAGGAATCTGAATTGAAGTGGGCTACAAAGTGAGAGGAGTGAAAGGGTAATTGATGCTTAGGTGAGGGGAAGCATGGAAGACAGGAAATGAGTCACAATGCCATAAGTGGAAGGAGATCATAGGGTTCCGCACTGAAGAAGACTCTGAAGTAACACAGGATGGGGGAGTCCTCCACAGAAGTAAGACCTTCTGCTTGCTGCTACGGTTGGGCACAAAAGACCCAGACTTTATCTTAACAGCCCAAAACAGCATTTCTAGGTTTGGAAAAATAGTGTAATTTTCAAGGTCAAACATAAGAAGTAAGAAGTGCTTTGATCCTACAAGAACCACTACTACATTAAATGCAATGGAATTCCAGTCAGCATCTCTACTTCAACATAGCTTCGACTATCCCATAGGTCAGCTTTACTGGTGGGGCTGGAGGAAACGATCTCTGAGATAGATCCCCTCAGGCCATGAGTCTTTTCATTCCCGGTGTGCAGCCAAGTAACAGATCTACGCCATATAACTGTCTTCTACAGTAGGACAGATGCCACAGTGTTACCAAGGTGTGCTAGTGATATAAAAAGAGCGGAAGTGCCATAGAATTGTAGACCAGATAAGAGCATAGGCTACCTCTCTATGCTGGGTAAGTTCTTTTTCCCCACAAACTGTACTTTTTCTCCAACTATACCACCCTTGTGTTGAGTAAATTTGTTAGTCTAGGCAGGAATGTATCATTAAATTATCATTTGAGGGTGAAAGCAGTGGCAATAAAACATGACATTGAGGAACTAAGTGTGGTAAAGGATTAGAATTTGAAAAGAAAAGATGGGAAAGAGCAATAGTGAAGAGACTAGGTGTGACAGACGTGTCCCACTTGCTGGTGAGGGGACTTTGGCCACTTACTCATTCAAAGGATTCAGTCCTGCCTTATAGTGTTGTTGACACCTTCTTTAGAGAAATTTACGTAT
The DNA here is from genome assembly GCF_014885135.2 of Alexandromys fortis. Lineage (NCBI taxonomy): Eukaryota > Metazoa > Chordata > Mammalia > Rodentia > Cricetidae > Alexandromys > Alexandromys fortis. Next base: position 5,912,722 of record NW_026067928.1, read on the forward strand.
GGTTATGTCTTGCATTTAGCTATGCTTGTTCAAAGACTCAAGTGCTAGAAGCTTGGTCCCTCCAATGCTAATGGTAAGAGGTGGAAGGAAATTTAAGAGTTGAGGCCTACTAAGAAATCCATACTGGCCCCTCTCCCTGGATATTTGTCTCATCATGAGATCTCTCCGCCTTGCACAAGATCCCACCATTGTGATGTCATCTCCCGAGGGGTCCTCACCTGAAGTGACTTAATGCTGATTGTGAAACAAATCAAGCTCTCTACTTAATAAGTAGCCAGCCTCAAGTATAGCCTTCTCCACTTCTTTAGAGATGGAAACACAGGAAAGCCATGAGTGTCTGGCTTTTACATGGGTCCTAGGATTGAGACTCTAGTCCTCACACTTGGAGGACCGAGCTTTACACTGGGCCATCTCCCCCACTGCTTATTAAAGGTTTCCCATGTGCACAGCCCAAACCATTCCTGACTGATAAAAAGTCTGCCTTGCTTTTAAGATGCATAGGAGAAAAGAACCATGAGTGTATGCAACCTATTTGCCTACTCATGGCTCATTTCTTCTCCAAGGATAAATCTAGGTCTTTCTGTGAACAATTGACCACCTTTTCCCAAACAAACTGAGTTCGGGAAATATCTAGGGAGCACTTCTTTCCAGAACTTTCCCAGTCTAGGTCCTTGCTCAAAAACATTGATCTTACCTCCAGCGATACATCCTCAGGGCATCCCAGGAGGCCTTTTTCCAGAAGACCAGTGGATTTTACCCCCTACATATATGTCACTCGCTCACGCCAGCCCCTCACACACAACGTAGAGGTGTTTACCTTCCCATTGGCTGTTGAACTTTTATCTCTCTACCTTATCAGCTTTATAAGCTTTGCCAGTTTGTCCATCTGCAACAGATCTGAATCCAGCCCTTTATCCAATCCTCTGTCCTTGCCTGCTTTAACTGATACTTTGTTTCTGTGCCATACACAGTAGACTTGTCTAGACCTTGCCATTTGCAAACCTTTTCCAAGTAGTATTTCCAGCTGTCAATTTGTATTGTTGTTTAAATAGTCAAACCTCATTCAAACAAATACATTTACATATTTTAATTGCCATAGACTGTTTAAGATAATATCTCTCCAGACCCAAAATTATTTAGTTATTTTACTAAAAAGAAAAGATTAAAATTTGGAAGAAGTGATTGATTTTTTTTTTCATAAAAAAAAAATCAGCCCATATCCTGAAGTATATTTCAGTCATGCTGATTAGGCAATTGTATCAGCAAATAGTTTCTATATAAGACTTAAAACAAACACATCCTGCTGCTCAGAAAAACGATGTATTGGCCTTAGGAAGACAGTGGGCGAACTAGTGTTCAAAAAACTGTTTGGGGTAACACAGACCCTGTCGTATTTTCTGCTTCAGGAACTACTAACATAAACACTGGTAAGGCTATTCTGGGGTGTTCCAGCTGTCTGCTACCAGATGAGGGTTTTGAAGCTGTGAGCAGAATGCCAAACTCCATTGTGTGTTTAATAATCTATATAGGCTCTAGTTACCAAGCTAACCCATGACAGAGAGTTCAAACTTGGAGGATGGGGACTTCTGGCAAGTCACTGTGGCTCAGCTCATGCAACTAAAAAAGAACTACATGGATTATGAAGGAATAGATTATGAGAGGTGTCAGTTTTCAAATTTTTATTAGAAGGGCATGTGAGAAGGCTCAGTAGGGAGCTGCCAGGGGGACTGCCAGCAAGCCTGGTTGTCTGAGGTCAGTCCATCAGATCCACATAGTGGAAGAGAAACAATTCCAGAATGTTGTCGTCTGACCTCCATATGCATGCCATGGCTCACAAACATCTTCACATACGAGCTGCACACACACACATACACAAACACACAGGCTCACAAATAAGCAAGCAAATAAATAAATGTAAAAGTGTTTAAAATATATTATAAGCTAAAAGATTACATGATGTGATATGATAAGTTAAAAAGAGTAGGAGCTGTGCTGACGAAATAAGTTTTTAACCACTTCGATTTCTATCTAGAAATTGCTCGGGTCACATTATAGCAAAAATAAGATTTTTCTGGTAAAATATACACACTTAATTTCAGAATAATCAGAAAATCTTCTTGGAGAACTTTTAAAGTATTGTTGTAATAACAATAAAAGTCATTTGCACACAACAGCTCAATAATATACCAAGAGTGAAACATCCATACACACAATCCAAATAATTGGCGGGTCACCCCCTGAGACAAAGAGCAGGGGAGCAGTTGTGGGTTCTTGCTCTTGCAAATAACTTCACCTCTGTGCCTCCGTATCCGCGTCAATAAAATGGAGAAAATCTCCATCCTAGAGGATCTGAAGTAAGGGGGAAATGAGGTGATACTTAAACCGTACTTAGAGCAGGGCTAGACACTTAATAAATGTACACAGGTTAAACACCAACCAATCAGCTGTTTAACTTCCCTGACGGGTTAAGTTTGGACTCAGCAGTCAGTAGAAGGAGCCGTGGGACCCTCTGGTTGAACCTCTTGCCTCACACAGGAGGCTCCACCAACACCCAACACTGCAAGAAAGAGGAAATACCTCTCCATAGCCTGGGCTTGAATTCTAAGCCTGAAACAGGAACAAGCCAGTCTTTTAGACAGCAGCTTGTCCCATAGTTGAAAGAACTTCTCTCTCTCTCTCTCTCTCTCTCTCTCTCTCTCTCTCTCTCTCTCTCTCTCTCTCTCTCTTTCTCTCTCTCTTCCCCTCTCTCTCTCTCTCTCTCTCTCTCTCTCCCCCTCTTCTCTCTCTCCTCTCTCCTCTCTCTCTCTCTCTCTCTCTCTCTCTCTCTCTCTCTCTCTCTTCCTCTTTCTCACTCTCCTTTAAGCCAAACACCACCTATTTTAAGCCAAACACCTCGTCTCTGCCCTGCACCCTAGACCCTACAGCTACGACAGTATCAGCTCACTCCATCATGTGGTCTGTGTGGAATACCTGGCACTCAAGGCTGAACCCTTGACTTCTATTAACTGTGGCTCAAAATTGCATTCCCGTATTTTGATATTCATGTCATTTCTGTCGTTTTATGCTTAGCTTGAGGTTCACAAAGCCGGCCTCTTAATCTGCCAAGGCCAGAGAACTCAGCGCTATGGTGCTCCTGACATTTACAAGCTTAAGCTATAAAAAAGTACATTTATCCCATTAACTAGTACCCCTTGATTATTAATCAGGATAAGTGTGTTTGTCAAATCTGATTTAATTCACCAAATCAAATTTCAAATGCCCTAGAGGAAATTGTAGGGTTTTTTTTCTTGGTAGAAATCATATGACGAAAATTTTGCAAGGCAAATAACTATCCAATTGATTTTTTAATGCAACTATCTTTTAGCATATTGAATTTGCCTAAAGCACAAGTACAAATATATTAAGCTTTAGATAATAATAGTGTATTATGCTATTACAGCAGATATGACTTCCTGTATTTTAGCCAGGCTAATAAAAAAATTAGTTTATTTTCCTCGAATGTACCGAAACCAAAAGATTAATGTGCTAAAAAGTCAGGAGGGCACACTGTGCTCAAGTACCTATATACATATCTAAAATTCCCATAAAGTAGAAACCTCATACAAAAAGAACAAAAGTTTATCTTTTTGCTTCTAAGTTTCTTCACTTTTCTATAAGCAAAATAATAGCATTATATATATATATGCATATATAACATAAATGTGAATATTTTTATTGAATTTAGAAGTGTCTAAATTTTTAAGGCTGTGGGATTATATAGGTTTAAATGTGCTTTTTTATATTAAGATTTTCATATTAATATGAGATCTTGAAGATAAAAGGAATAAAAGGCTGTGATTTAATAGCAATGAACTCCTGTAGTGTGAAGTTGTCAAGGAGTCGTTGTCCTAACTAGTTTCTTTGTGAAGGAGGAAGAGCAACAGGTTACTTTCTAGCTCGGATGTAAAGCCAATCTCACAAGATGACAGTCATACCTGGTACCATTATATGGCCAAGAACCCATAACTAGACCAGTTATGTGCCCCTAAATGAACTTAGCATTAAACCAACTCCTGTTAACTAATTGTTATACCTATAGATTAATTCACCTTTCAACCCTCATCAAGAAGCTTCTATTGGCCACTGATGACAATTAAGACAGAGACCCATAACTAGCCAACAAGGAGAGAATAAGAGACTTCAGAATGCTCAGCTCTGAACGAGACATCTATATCATACCTCCTCCTCCTCCTGTGGCTCAGGGAGCATTCTGGAAGAGAGCCCAGAAAGGGGAAAGAGTCAATGGTGATAGGTGACTATAAGGAAACACTGTTTCCTGGACAGCTTCAAGTTAGTCAGGGAATAAGGACTCACAGTGACTATAACAGCACAAAACCTCTTCAAGCGAAACAAAACCCCATCCAGGGGAAGGGAGGTAGGCGAAAAGGCCCACATCCAGCTGAGAAGTCATTGCCATTTGACCATTGCTAAGAGAGACAGTTTTCTTTAAAAGTATAGTTAACCATGCTCCACTGGAAGGAAGGCCACCCGTCCAAGAATTGTGCTTGATGAAATTTTTAAATGAGGACACAAACTCGGGCTGGTAGTGAAGAAGGGGGTGGATCTTGGAGAGCTGGAAGAGGGGCTGGAAGATGATCAAAACACATTTTATGAAAATCTCTAAGAAATAATTTAAAATGAGTAAAAGAAAAAATGTTAACTCCACATTAGGCAACATTAAAAATAGGTAAGTAATTGAGATAATGGATCATCCGACCCAAAACTATTCTACACTGTGTTTGTAAATCTTCATGTTACATTTCCCCGATAAATATAAACAACTGTATATAAGGTTGTTGACTTATTATACAAACAGATAAATAAAGCTATAGTTAGGTTTGTTTTTCATTTTAATTTAATCATTTTTTAGCTCTGGTTCATTTACTGTACACAGAAACTGGGACTTCTCCTGATAACTATAAAAGTTTTCAAATATACCATAATAATTTAATAGTTAAGGACATAGAGACTTCAACAAAGTCAAAACTGTTATTACTGCTTGAGATGAGTTTCAGTTCTAAAATCACAATTAATAAATCGTGTAAACCAATAGGGGAAGAAGGAGGATGCACGCACAAGCAACTTATTTTCTATGTATACAAATGTTCAAGTCATACAGATGCCATAAAACGGTTTATTCCTAACAACTATAAAGTATGCCACGTCGAAATTTGAGGAGAGGGGAAATGAGTAATTTTTGCTGTCAGCTTCAAATTATGGGAGAGTCAAAACAAGCCACAGATGGGCAGATAGTAATATAATTATGTACAAACAGAAGCAGGACGCAATACATCACACATAGATACGTGAAACCACCTCACCTAATGTTTCAGGGATTAGCTAGATGCTTTCAATGTTCCCAGAAGAAACAATCATAAGAACGCTACGATTTGCTCTGTCTCCATCGCTAGAATAAATAACGGGCTGGTCGTTCAACTTGACACTGTAGCAGCTAAGCCGTTGGCAGACCTCTGTGACCCCGGCTTTCATTTGACAGCCTAAGCTCTGGGACTTACTCCGGAATACTTGTTGACCAAAATATTTCATGAACTACTCCTGGGATTGTTCACAAGAAATCATGAAGCCTGTCGCGCCCAGTAGTTTTTCTCTTTAGGATGGCAGAGTGAAATCCTGCAACATTTGATTAAGTAGCAGTCTCTCTGGAGATAAATTTAGCAATGATAATTTAAGCAGGAAAATCTTCTTCTGGTACAATGTGTGAGAAGAGACACGAGGCACGAAGCATCCATTTGTCCTTCTCCTCCCTCGGGCGACAGTCCAAGGAGTTTTTCTTGGCTTTTTTCTTTTTTCTTTCTTTACTTTTTTCTTGACTACAGCATAAATTGAAGATAAGCTGTTCCCCTGTAGATAATCCTCCACTGGCCTTTCTATGGCCCTGGCCTCTCTGTTCCTCCAAGTTTTTGCTCTGAGAAGGAATTCTTCTTGCTCAGGGAAAGCTGGTCAGAAGATGACTCACGCGTGGAAAGTGAGACCATGACTTGGCATCTTTTCCCTTTAAAATTATTCATCCCCAAAGAGAATAAAGCATTAAAGCATGCCCAAAATATCGAAAGTTTCATTTAAGGCAAACACTTTTGAGTGTCATGAGTACATCAAAGTAGAAAATAATAAGAGTTTAAATTGAGAAAAAAGGAGAATAGAAAGCGCTGGAAGCCAGAGAAGAACTGAGAGAAATAGCAACACAACTACCCACAAACAAATTTTCACTTCTATAAAAGTTCCAGATTCTTTATGATGCTAATTCATATTGTTGACCAAAGTGACAACTTTCCCTACATGCTGGAGTGAAAAAATAACTAATCATTTTGACTTTGAACATGTCATATATGTCCAGAAAGCAGTAACGTTCTCCTTTCAACTTTGGAACAAGATTGAATTTTCAACCAAAATCTGCCTGAGAGAATCACGAGAATATGAGAGTTTGCATGTCTGCTTTGAAGATGCAAACTTGCACAACCTTTGCCATTTTCCTTCTTCCCTTCTTCCCTATATCAGGAGAGCATTTCCTGACTCCTCCCCCAGCTCATTGAGAGGAGTAGACCAGCTGACCAGAATCATTCCTTCAAAACAGGAAGCAGGGGTGTCAGGTCTTAGCCAGAGCATATGCTCCCAGGTGCTACTAGAAATCTGTCACACACGCATGAACCCCGTTTTTTGCAACAGCAGCTGCCCTTTCTCCACGCCCAAAGCCAAGACTGAAAAGACAGGCCCAGAAAAAAATTGGAAGGGGCCTTTTGTTTCTTGTTTCAAATCTGAAATGCATTTTATTTTCTAGGAGTTTCATCATTCAGTCAATCACTTCGTTGTCGCTAATCTTAGCTAGAGTGTACAGTAATGGGTTTCCCTGACATTTGTGTGTATGTCATTGTCCCTTGCTTGGATTTGCCTCCCTCCCCATCACAAACACAGACTACCCTCCCTCATCTCCACCCACCCCCTGGTAACCCCAGAGTTTCCCTTTAAATTTAAGCTGTGTTGACAGAAGACACAAGTGTTCCTTCAAGACTAAAAGTATTTCTTAGACGAAGAAATACATCTTAAAACTGAACTAAAATGTAGGTTTTGAATTTTAATGTAAGAATCAAAGAAGATTTTTTTTTCATTTTTTTTTACTGGACTTTAACCCAAAATTTGCAGGGAATATGACTGTAACACTTTCTAACCCTCTAACTTACCACTTTTGGTAAAACCTGAAACCACTGTGACGTGACAAGTTGATATTTTTCTGTATTACTTCTAACTTTGCCAATACCTCTCCAGCATGTTTAAACGCTCCTCTATTTCATTTCTTTATCTTGGTCCTTAGTTTACAGAATATTCCGTCTTGTGATTTTTTTTTAAATTTATCTTCTTGTTGCTAGGAGGGTTACAGATGAACAGAAATTTTGTTCATTTCTGCCAAAGACATCCAAGAAAGTGAGACTTTCTGTCTTAATTAGAATTTCTATTGCTGTGCAGAGACACCATGACCACACAACTCTTATAAAGTAAAACATTTAACTGGGGTGGCTTATTTACAGTGTCAGAGACTCCGTCCATTACCATCATGGAGAAGAGTGTGGCGGTGTGCAGCAGACGTGGTGCTAAAGTAGTAACTGAGAGTCTACGTCCTACAGGCAACAGGAAGTGGACTGAGTGTCACAATGAGCTAAGCTTGAACGAAAGAGACCACGAAACCTGCTCCACAGTGGCACACTTCCTCCAACAAGGCCATATCTATTCCAACAAGCCACACCTCTTAATAGTGCCAATTCCTGTGAGATTATGGGGGTCAATTGCATTCAAACTGCCACATTTCTTCTGCCGGTTGTGTCTATGCTCTTAGTTCTAACAAGTAGGAAGTGCCCTCGTGCGTCCCTAATATATGGCCTGAATAAATGACTGTATATTCTTTATATTGTTATGAGTCTTTACACTATGCAACTTGTTATTATATAACTGAATACCCCTGCTATGTACATTTTATGAAGTTTCCTAGAAAGGTGATTCCTTTGACTCTCCATATTGCTGACAAACTGTTGCTCTGAAGTAATGTGCTATCTACAGATGCCCGAGGACCTGAGTTTGATCGCCAGGACCTATGTCAAAAAGTCAAACATATCAGTGTGTGCTTATAAGCCTAACACTAAGAATGTAGGAACAGGTGTAACCCTTGGGTTTACAAACCAACTATCCTAGAAAACTCATCAAGTTCCAAGTCATTAAGAGATCCTGTCTCAAAAAAGAAGGTACACAGTGCCTAAAGAATGACATATAAGGACATACACACATGTGTACTATACAGTGCACACACATACACACAAAAGAAACTGTAGCTCAGGAAAGCAAAAGAAACATTATAAAAACATCGATAGTCATGATACTCTTGGATTCTAAAAAATATGAATGTGCAAAGACCTTTTTAACCTCATATGAACCTGTGAATTATTCTTTTCCAAAAGATTACAGTCAAGTGAATTATTATGAACTATTCTTATCATTGTACATCATCCTCTGGTTATAGAGAGAGATAGACAGACAGACGGATAGATAGATAGACAGACAGATAGACAAAGTTGACTATGTCACATTTGCTAGGCTATTGAGATATATGTACAAATACTTCACTCATTTTCACTGATGAATTTCCTCTAAACCCATCTCAAACCCAAATTACTGTTTCTTCTAAATTTTGGAACACAATTCAAATCAATGTTTTACTAACTATTTAAGCTAATAGGCACCCCCATTCTGTATTAACATTCCTTTAGATGCTTGCTCATGACATAAAATACCTCTAAGACATCGCATGCCGACTGCACACATGCTCATAAACACACCCTCTTTTTTGCAATATTAATCATGACTCTCATCCCCTACCTTTTGGTAAGGTCCTCCAGATGGCCCACTAGTTCTGTTCAAATTAACTCCAAGATTTCCCCCTTTCTAATTGCCAGCTGCCAGCAGGAGCTGTTTGTGGCAGCTGTTTCCCCCGTGGTCCATTGCAGCATCCACTGCTTGGGTTTAGGTCTCAGTAGAATCTTCAAGCTCTTCCTCTGCCTACCTGCTCTTAGTCACAACTGTTCCTGATTATCTATTCAGAAAGAGGAAAGGAAAAGCATTAATAATTGAAAATACCATCATCAAAGGGTAACTATTTAAAAGAACAGGAAATATTATGTAACTTGGTGTTGCAGTATCTGATAGAAGGGAGTAATGAGATGTGAGAGACTTGGGGTATCAAGATCAATTCTATCTTTTAGTTATTTTAATAAAGAACATAGCATATATGATTTTTTCCCTAAGTGACTGGGAGAGCAGTGGAGATGAGGGATACAAAAGCATAAGAGAGACAGAAAGAAAGGCGGATGGAGAAACAGAGGGAAGATATCCTCCTTTGCTATATGCTTGGTGCTTGTTGGCCCTCCCTTCAGCCTGTGCATCTTCTTACACCATCTGCCCTCTGCCTCAAATCTCATGGTGCTGCCTTCTCGCTGCTTTCCCTAAGACCACCTGCTCCTGCAATGTTTGCCTTCATTCTGTGTACTACCACATTTTATTTTGATTTTTTCATATGTAAATGTTCTGTGAATTTATTAAGGTGTATAGAGTGTGCCAGGTTGCATTTACAATATAATGCACCTATTATAGTGTGCTGTATAACAACCATATTTAATTCAATATACTGTGTACTTCGATTACTATTTCACAGAAGGTAACGCCACGCCTTCCATCTAAGAGGTTTCCAATCCCTGTGCCTGAATAAAGAAATGAATCATTATAGATAAAAGACAAAATTACGTAAACTCTCTTGGTTTTAAAATACAAGCCTTAGGTCAGTTCCCTGGGCTCTTTGACACTGAACAACTCAATACACTTTACTACAGAGGACAAATTTTTTAGAAGCAATAGGATGTTTTAATAAGGATCTTATAATTGCTAAATTTATATGTCAACTGAACTAGGCTCTGATGCCCAGTTATTTGGTCAAATGATAACGTAAAGTTGACTGTAGAGGTACACAAATTCCAGAACCTTGGAAACCGAGGCAGGAGGATTGCAATGAGTGTGAGACCTTTCTGTATACAAGAGAGAGTAGCAGGCCATCCTGGGCTACAGAATGAAATCCTGTCAGACAGAGAGAAAGAACATCAACTCTTATCTGAATTTAAATTTTCAAGCCCTAAAAGTTTCACTTTCTATGTCCACAAATTAAATAAACTGATACCCTAAAATAAATGCCTCTAGGTAAGTGGCAGACAGAGAGGGGATACAGCATGTAATATTTGACATTGTGCGGTAGTTACATTGTAAAATACTAGAATACTTAGAAATAGATAATGCTGTAAGTAATGCTGACTCTGTTTCTCTGAAAATGCTAACCCCAATCTGAAATATGGAGCCCCATTTAGCTAATAGTCATGCTCTTCCAGAAACAGGAAGCTGGAATCAAGCTCATGGTAACCACCATCATTCAGATTTCCACTTACAATTAAGGACCTCATCAATAAGGGTCCACAGCTGCTTCTCTTGGGACTCTTCATCAACATGGTTCTGCTACTCAATTTGAGTATCTACCATTCCCTAGCAGATAGGCAATGAGTGTGCTGGCTTGTGTCAACTTGACACACAAAGCAGAGTTATCTAAAAAGAGTGAACCTCAATTAAGAAAATACCTCCACAAGATGGGGCTAAAAGGCATCTTCTTAACTACTGATTGATGGGGGAGGGGCCAGCCCATCGTGGGTGGTGCCATCCTTGGTTTGGAGGTCCTGCCTTCTATAAGAAAGCAGGCTGAGTAAGCCAGAGGAGCAAACCAGGAAGTAGCACCCCTCCATGACTTCTGCATCAGCTCCTGCCTCCAGGCTCCTGCCCTGTCTGAGTTCCCATCCTGACTTCCTTCAATGGTGAACAATAATACGGAAGTGTAGGCCAAATAAACCCTTCCCTCTCCAGCTTGCTTTGGGGACTTGGTGGTTTGTCGCAGTAGGGAGTCCTCATTTCTTTGTCCATTCTCTGCCTGTGTCTTCTGCTTAGTCATGGTTCTGAGTTTTCATCTTCCTCTTCTCTGCTTCCTCCTGACTCTGACAAAGACAACACTACTCCGTGGTCTTTTCGTTAGGTAACCTTTCAGCGTCAATGCCTATGGTCTGAGTCTTCCTCATTACACTAGCTCACTCTCTACTGTGAAAGACAATTGAGTTGGTAAAACTCATCACTTCAGGCCAAATGGATCCAAAGTAATGAGCTGCAATTTGGGATCTAAGTCATGGATGCCAAGCTCAGCCATCTGAGAGTTTCCTCATGGGGGCGGGAGGGGGGGGGCAGGAAAGGTTTCCTCAGAAAGATCTGTAAATACATAATGACATGCCACATGTCTACGAAAGAGGGAAAAGATACTATTTGCAGAAAAAGAAGCCAGATGCTGATGGCCAGCACATGAACCTTCGGTCCGTCCCCACGGAGGAGGCAGTTGGAACCTTCAGTGGCAGTAGCAACATGGGCTTCTTTGATCTCTACTCAGTCCCTTTGGGGATGACTTTGGAGCTCTTTGGTTACAACAGGAATGAGAATTGGAACAAAGACTTTGGCAGTATCCATAGTGCTAACAAAAATGCAACTATATGGCGTTGACAGCACTCATCATATTAAAGTGAGCCCTGTTATTTTTTACACTGTTATATTAGAGAGCATGCAGAAATGCTAATCAATGACTTCAGGTGGAGATCGTATTTGATCAGGAATAGTTCAAGTTCTTGTGGGATATTCAACTGTACCACAGAGTGGTTGAAGATTTAGCCCAGTGATAATGTACTTGACTAGTAAGCATATGTCCTAGGTTTAGTCTTCAGCTCTGGAAGGGAAAAAAACTATGTCCTAGACTTTCTAACACCTTTTGAATTCAGCTTATTGATGTTATGCGAAGTAGCAGATAGATATAAACAGCAGGGCCAAGGAGATCCCTCCTCGTTTGGGAAATATTACCTAACTAAACCTTGATGAAAGCACTTCTGAATAAACAGAGTTTACAGAGACTTAGTAGAACATTATGTCATCACAGAGAGTGATTGATGGATATGCACAGTGTTCAGTCCAACTTGTTGAACAGTGCCAGCGTAGCACACAAACTGTGCTGTTGAGGGTAAAGGGTATTGGCATGGTCTTACCGGAGTTATCCTCATGGAAATATGACCTTAGGGTTCCTAGGAAGATGCTTGTGAGGAGAGCTGCCAGAAATAGGTTGTTTGAGTTTTTTTTCCTCAGACATCTTTTGTTTTTAAAGACAGGATCTCTAGCCTCACCTGACTGTGAATTCACTCTGGAGCTGAGATGACCTGGGACTTTTGATCACTCGCTTCCACTTTGAACGCTCCACTTGTGTTGTGCCCTGTCTTTGTACATGTTAGGCAATCTTTCCACTGTGCATGCTACGCTTGTGTAGGGCCCTGGTCTTGTGAATGCTAGGCAATCATAATCCCAACTGAGTGGCAAGCTCAGCCAGACACTAAATCTTTGAAGAAGTTGTTTCACTTCCCAGAAAAGGAGATGAACACACTGGATGGCATGCCCAGAGGACAAGGAAACAAGAGCTCCCCTTCCTGTGGCCAGCACACTGCATCATGAGAAAGGTATGCCTGGATATTGAGGTATAAGTAAGATGCAAAATTCAACAATTCCTTATAAGATGGCTACTCATAAAATTGGTGGTTTTAAATTCTACAAGGCCCTGACAAGAAAATCATGTGGCTAAGAAAGGAATGGAAATGCAGGGGGCAGAACCATGGCTCCAGCCAGAGCTCAGAAATCCTTTCTCCAAAGGCAGCAATGCTAACAAGTAGTCTAGAGAATTTTTACCCTGGTGTTAGGGACCGTGAGAGGCTAGTGATGTAACCAGCACAAAGTGAAACAGGCTAGAACCATTACAGGAAGTGAGATAAAGGAGAAGATTCCACATCTAACAGAAGATGGGGGAAGAGTTCATCTAGAAAATCTTAATTAATAAAAACCCGGAGTCAGAAACTGGGGTTAAAACCTGGAAGATCAGAGAATCGGGAACAACCACCAGTTGCTTCCTTCTACTCCTGTTCCTCAGTCCCAAAAGGATGAGATCCTGTCTACCCTGCCTTATCACTTCCTGTCTCTGCCTCCCAACTGTATGGTTCACTAGGGGACAGCTCCAGTCTCTGATCTCCAGGCAAGCGTTTTTTGTCAGAACACAAACAAAATAATTACACAAGATAGGGGAGCATGCCCAAACCTACGGTTCTCCCTAGCTGACAGTCGCAAGGACAGGTATTCCAGAGCCCAGCGGCAACAGGAAAGGACGAGAGGTGATGCCGGGAGCCCTGCCTGTGACATACCTGAGCTCCAGCTCTCCTTTGTCTTGTTTGGTCAACAATGTTAGGAATCACGTCCTTTTCCTTTTTTAACCTTCTCGTAGTGGGAAAGACACGTAATTGTAGACTAGAGGAACACTTAGCTTTCCCTGTATTGTTTACCAGGCAAATCCTTTAACTGTTGGATTAGAAGCCTTTGGTTCACGTACACAAAGATTCCACTTAGTCTCTGCTGACTCCACCTTATGTTATTGTCCAAATGTCCCCTCTTTCACCCGCTGGGGCCCTGGCTGGATGACGAAATAACAAGGTTCCCCATCCCATAATACCCTTTCCTGAGTGCGTCACAGGACACCAAGGCACGGTGTCCTGTTTTTCAGACACTGCTGCGTTTACTGCCACTCCACATCCAGGAAATGTCACCTTGGATGGAAGGCATTACTTCACCAAGCTGACATGTTGACCGTTTTCAAAACGGTTCCGTGCCTATGCCATTTTCAACCGCCCGGTTCTGTTCAAATTCAATGCTAGTGTCGATTTGTTTAGCGGAGCCCCTTCCTGTCTTTCATTCCTCAAGATTCCCCCCCTCCCTTTGGCTTTCAATTTTCTTATCTCTCGTCTGTTTCTCTACATTGACTGTAATGTGCGCCTTCTATTTGTGGTATCTTTTCTCCCCACATTCAATTTGTCTGTCATGTTTTAAATGACTATTTTCGAGTAAATGATAGTATTTCACAGACAACTACTGGTAGAAGAAGCAGTACCTGGTACCTAACCTTTCCTTCTGCCTCAGATGCAGTATATTGAACTCTTGTCTGCTGGGTTAAATTTTCTGGTGCCTTTCCAAAATGTCTGAAAAGCAGGGGTCCGCTGATAAATGCTTACTGACCACCTTCAGGGAAGGGGTTGGAGCTGAGGACGATACTTGATTTATGGTGTTGGCTGATTTCCATGGCATAAATTCCCTCATTGTGGATAATCCATGCTGCCAGCATGACCTCAGCCAGTTCACGGGGATGCATAAAAATGTAACAGTTGTCTGTGTTGGACCAGTGTAATCCAGTTCCAGCAGGCAACTGCAAAATCGTACAGAAATATGAAAAGCATCAGGTTGACCTAGAATTAACAGAGATCCTCCTGCCTCTACTACTTTAGTGCTGGGATTTAGAGGTATTCACCACAATGTCTGGCTTCCCCAATCGAAATTTTAATTAAATATTAACAGCAAAAAAAAGAAATATGAAAAGCAACATTTTATGGAACAAGTTATATAATAAAAAGGCATTTTAAATACTTAAATTCTGTTTCCTTTTGAAAATAAAATAAGGTCATATCTGAAAGAATAACATGTAGGAGTTTATTTGCTAACTGAAAAAATTAATAGGAGCTATTTCTCAAATATAGAAACGCCAAAATGAGGTCAACTGATTTGGCGCCGTTGCTCTTTCCACTCCTCCAAAGGTTAATCCTAAAACAAAAAAAAAAAAATGGAAAAGATTATATCACACAGGATTAGAACTCCAGTCTCTATGATTGCCACAGAATAGCCAATCCAGAGACCGGAAGTCATCCGTGCGCTGGGACTAAGCTTGAGGTGGAGAAGAGCGTGAATGTGTTAGACACTCTCAGCGCTCAGATAATTGACTAGCCATTCAGAAATCCTTTGACATTCAGGGAAAGTTGTGAGAATGCCTAGTCTCCACGCTGAGAGATTACAGAAATCCTAAGGGCTGCATTTGAGAGCAGCGGTCTTCATAGGACTAAGTATTACTTCTACTCAAAGCCAACTTCGAGCTCTGTGGAGTTCTAGGGGGTTAATATCAAATAGGGAGGAAACCAGGTTAGAAGTGGGGAAATTCTATCAAGGAATAAATTCTTACACACCAGCTCTATCGCTTCAAAGACTTTCCTCAAATACAAGGGATCCTACAGAGAGTTCACCAATTAGAGACACCTAGAGAAGAATAAAACGAGACTATTTAGACTGTTCTAGAGAATAGTCTGAAAACAACATGTTACCTCCATACCAGAAATATTTAGACTAAAAGAAAAACGCTGAATGATGATAATTTACTAGTTTCAAATGTATTAAGATTTTGTGACAACAGAGTGGTGGTGGCATACTCTTTAATCTTAGCACTCAGAAGGTAGAGATAGGTGGATCTCCATGAGTTTGAGGCTAGCCTCGGATACAAAATGAGTTCCAGGATAGTCAGAGATATACAGAGAAACCCTGCCTCAAAAAAAAAAGGAAATTAAAAAAATTATCATGACAGTCTTGAACACTTGAATACAGGAGTTATCTTCAATTTTCTGATAAATACCCATAGATAGACCTGGAAAATATTTTGCCTTAGGAGGCATAAACAGAAAGAAATTTCCATTATAATATGAAAAAAGGACAGCATGTTAATTGACATAAGTCAGCTTCAAAATAATGACTTCTGTGTGATCTCATTTATATGTGGAATCGAAAATAGTTGGAATCACAAATATTGAAAAGAGAACAATTGTTATCAGAGACATTGAGGGATGAAGATGCTGCTGGTCAGAGGATACAAAATGTCATTAGATTGGAGGGAGGGGGCAAACAAGATGCTCTGTGTGTTAAAAGCACTTGCCACACAAGCCTGGTGACCTAAGTTTGAGCGCTGGAATCCATGGTGAAAAGAGAGAATGGGCTCCCTCAAGTTATTCTCCGACCTCCACACATGCTAAGCCTGTGTGCTCACTCACTCACTCACACACACACACAAAATGAGGATGGTGAATTAAAAGTTTAAAGATGAAAAAATAAACCCCAGAGATCTATTCACAGTATGGTGACTCTAACTAATAATGATGTATTTATCATGTACTTCAAATCACTTAGAAAATATATTTTAAGTGTTCTCACCCAAAAATAAGTATCTCATACAACACATATGTTAATTTGGTCACTGTAGCCATCCCACAATAGGCACTTCAAAATAACATGTTGTGCATAATAAATATATATATGATTTTTATTGAACAGTTTAAAAATAAGTTAACTAAAATTTTAAAAGTAAAAGTGATTTTGAAAACTTTTATAGATAACTAAATTAAAAATAAAATACTACTTGCTTTTATAAATTGAGATGTCAGTTTTGGAGTCGGTCATATTTATTAAATTAGACGCTGTGCTGAGAGTCCTTGGCTGGTGTGCTGGGTAGTTTTATGTCATAAGTTCTAGCCATTCAAGAGGAGGGAACCTCAACTGAGAAATGCCTCCATAAGACAAGGCTGTAAGCAAGCCTGTAGGGCATTTTCTTATTCAGTGATGGATGTTGGAGGGCCTGGCCCATTGTGGCTGGACCACCCTGGGCTGGTGGTCCTAGGCGCTATAAGGAAACAGGCTTAGCAAGCCACAAGGAGCAAGCCAGGACTCAGACCTGTCCATGGCCTCTGCATCAGCTCTTACCTCAAGGTCACTACCCAATTTGATTTCCTGCCTTGGCTTCCTTCAATAAACTGTGACTCAGGAACTCGGGATATGGAAGCCAAGTAAATCCTTTCTCCCCAACTTAATATTTGGTCATGGTGTTTCATTATAGCGATGATAATCTCAATAAGACAGCAGGCGAATTTATTTAATCTTTTTACAGCCCTATGAAGTAGATATCATGCTACATATTTTACAAATTAGAAAACTAAAACTTAGGTCAATTACTTACAATCACACACCTAAACATGGCAGACCCAAGCTTGAGCCCAAACATGACCAAAACAGCCATGTTTAGCCAAAGTACTGCTCGACCAAAAACCTTCCTTATTACCTTGGCCATCCATTCCACTGGTACAAACTTAGCTCAGAATAATAAGACCAGGCATAAACAACTACAGCAAGAGATTAGAAAAGATAGAAAGTTCATCAATTGAAGAGTGTTGAATGGCCCATTCATGCAACAGTATTTCACTACTAACAAAATAAATCTGCAAATGGGAGACAAGCTAAAAGAAATAACATCAAAATGTTATCTCTAATAATCTCTGTGGCTCTAGATAGTATATCATTTCTGCTTTCCCTTCTGAATCTTTTTTGTGTGTGTTTTAAAGAGTAATTTTTAATTCAACAACTTCATAGACTTGCAGTAATATATTCACAAAATAAAACACTGTTTATAGTTCTTGTTGCCACTTCTTATGTAGAAAATGTTAAAACTAAGATGTGTCAAAGAAAAATAGCTAGGATAATTTAAGAAACACATCATTGATTTAATATCAGGTAAGGGAATTACAAGAATTATGATCTAATATTCAAAAACATGCAGAGAATGCCACAGCTGGCACTGTCCTGGCTGTGGGGGGAGGATGGGTAGAATTCTCAGTA
The DNA here is from genome assembly GCF_014885135.2 of Alexandromys fortis. NCBI lineage: Eukaryota > Metazoa > Chordata > Mammalia > Rodentia > Cricetidae > Alexandromys > Alexandromys fortis. Next base: position 5,930,449 of record NW_026067928.1, read on the forward strand.
GACGAGGGAAGTGGTCCAGTCCAGCTTCATCATCTCATCTTCCCCTGCAAGTCTTTTCAGAGGTGCCCTTGTCTGTCTGCATCCTCTACTCACCTTTAACTCTATAACTTTTCTGCTTGCTCTGACAAACCTGGTAAAAGCAGTTTAAGGACAAGAGGGTATGTCTTTGGCTCATGGTTTCTAGGGATTTCTACCCATCATGGTCAGGACTCCATGGTAGTGAGATTGTGTAACAGATCTCATATTACTGCTGTAAAACTAGACTAGAGCCAAGACTGGGCTCTTCTCTGCCTTTCCAAAACCCCTCCTCTACTTCCCTAATTCTTCCTGCTGGCTTCGCCCCTTAAAATGTTTCATAGCCTCCAAAACCAGTACCATTACCTAAGGATCAGCTGCTCAAGTATATGAGCCTCTTGGAGACATTTCACATTCAAACTATAACGGTTACCATAACCAAGTCTGCTGCCCTTGGTTTCTTCCCTCAACTCCACAGAAAACCACCCTTACAGCTGATGTCAATATTCTCTCTGCTCTCAAACCCTCTTATCACATTTGCTGCTTGTGTTATATGAATGGTCTTTTAGCTACAAGTGATTCTTGAATTCTGTGACACACTGGGTACAAATGCACTGTGGGTTGTGTCTACAACAAACATCACCTGATCCCTAACACAGTGCCAGTAAGCTCAGGCGTGGGGCAGTTCAAGGAAATGGGTCTCACTGCACTTCACTGTAATTGACTTAAGATTTCAGTACAGTCAGTCAGGCACTGACCAGGGTGGCCCCAGGAGAAGATCCTCCCACTACTCAGCTCATGCTTTAGAGTTCAGTTTTGATGTTTGGCACTCTAACAGATATTTTGTGCTAAGGATAAGAGGGTTTCCAAAAGGCAATGCAGAGCCTTCTGTGCAAGGTGGAAATGCTGAAGCACCCAACCCGAACAGCATTTCCCCAGACTTCCTGTATGGGAAATCCTAATGTTTAAGCTACTCTTAGTGAGCAACTTGGATCCTAGAAATCAAAGATAATATTGGCACGTGCTTTCTTTCTGGCTTCTCCACCACGCCCACGTGCCCTGAGGCACTTTCCTGAACTCTGTCACATTTTGCGTGTTAGCGCTCTGGAATGTCATCATTAATTAGCTTCTCTTCTTAATTGTCCAACTTCATACATATGTTTAGCAGAACACATAAATATGCATTCAGGATCCACTATGAGACAAACTCTCTTTCAGGTGCTGAAGTGATGAATACCGATGAGCTAAGACAATTGAGGTCCCCAAACTTTCCTGTTGCTATGATGTGATACCATAAACAAAAGCTACTTATGGAAGAAAGAACTTTGATCTTATGAGTCCATGGAGATAAGAGTCCATCACAGCAAGGAGGCACAGCAGCAGGCAGCAAGCAAGGCCAGAGCAAGAGGCTGAGACCATTCTCTACAATCCAGGGTGAACAGACAGTGGGGTGAGGTTACAGAGCCTTGAAGTTACCTTCAGTAATGTACTTCCTCCAAGGCCATCAACCTCCTAAACCCCTAGGAACAGTGCCACCAAGTAGGGACCAAGTTTCCAAATCCCTGAGCCCATGGGGGACATCTCTCATTTGAGCCATCAGATGTAATCTGTATAGGCTCATGGGGTGGGGATGAGGAGAAGCTGAGATTAGGATGATTCCATGCCTTTTAGGTTTGGGGGTGCTCTCTTTTGTAAAAATGCCCAATTTTTGCCTTTTTTTCTATATTTTCTTTTTCATTTTGACTTGCTGATAATACTCAGTCAGCCATCCCCCCTCTTTTTTCTATTCTCTGCATGTGTATGGCATTGAATAAAACGTCTGGTGAAGTTTTGCAGATTCAGAATGTTCCTTGTAAATGGGCTTACTTTATCTGGAGTGAGTCCTAGAGAGTTACATTCTTTAAGGATTTGCGTTCTCAAATGCGTTCACACAATGTTTTAAGAAATACACGCGGCAAGGCTGGAAGCTTCCTCTTTGTGTTGCTTTGTCCCCGTCCCACACATGAGTCACAGTTGCATATGGCTTGAGATGCTCTCTCATTTCTGCTATGATTTAACTCGTGGGTAATTTAAATTTTCTTTATTATTTTTATGTGATTTAATCTCTCTAATTATCATTGCTAGTGATTTATATCTTAATTCCATATGTGATCAGAAAACTTTTCTGCATTATTTCAATACCTTTTAAAATTGTAGGATTTCCATTATGATCCAGGGTACATTCATTTTCATTATATACATATAATGTATATATATATATATATATATATATGTCATGTTTCCCCTTCCCCAACTTTTCCAAGAACTACTTTCCCTACCTCCCTATCCACAAAATTTTCTCCCCCCTCTGTGTGTGTGTCTCTCTCTCTACCTCCCTTCTTCTCTCCCTCTCTCCCTCTCTCACATAAATAAAATTAAAAACACACAAAAACAAAAAGGAAAGATTGTAAGAGCCAGAGATGATGAATGACTTCAAGTACGTGGTGTCTTCCAGACACAACAGTATCTGTGCATGTATGAACTCACAGAGACTGTGGCACCATGTGTAAGAACTGAGCATGTTCAAGCTGGATGGAGTCCTAGCACTTAGAGGGAAAAGGGGACAAAGGTTCCCACCCTGCACGAAAAGCTGATTGCAATTGGTACCAGCTGCCAAAGGGAGAATCAGTTTTCTCCAGTGGAGTGTCATCCTAGATCAACCACGTTCCAGGGCAGGTCCCATGCCCAGACCAAGACAAAATTAACTCCATGTTTATTTGTTGTGGAATTTTTGTTTCATTTTGTTTTGTTTGGGCATTTGTCATCTCATCAGTCTTTTGCTTGTTTTACACACACACACACACACACACACACACACACACACACACACTATTTTTTTCTTTTTGAGACAGGGTCAAGACTGGCCTGGAACAACTCTCCATTCTCTTGCCTCAGTCTCCTGAGTGCTAGAATTACAAGCATGCGCCAACACTACAGTCCCGTGTGTTCTAAACAGAAACCTGTCCAACAGCTACTGTGTGTTCTCTCTGTGACCACTATACAAAATCTGCTGCATGTTGTCCAGACTTTCTCTTTACTATTTTTTAATTACGAAGACAGGTATGTTAAAATCTTCAACTGCTATTTGCTTCTCTCGCTTTGCAGTTTTATAATTTTGCTATCTATATTTTGAAGTTGTATTGTTAGGGGCATCCAAATTTAGAATTGTCACATGGCTCCTGTTCATTAAACATGTTGCTTTTCTCTCAAGAAATGCATTTGCCCTTAAACCTCTTATTTAAATAAATTAATCTAGCCACATCTACTTTTTGCCTGTTTTGTCTTTTTCTTTGCCTTTAGTCCCAACCTTTATCGTGTCTTCTGCTGTTTAAACAATTGCATAAGACAGCTACCACTGAAACGCTCTAATTACAGTTTTGCTTTCCAAAATAAGATTATTCACTTCGCTAAAGAAACAAGAAACAGAACTGCCACTTAGGAAATGGGAGCTTGTGGTTTTGAAGATGATGGGTTTGCTACGACAAGCTCGGTCCTTTCTCTAAAGACCAGTTCTCATTTTCTCCTGGGCTTTGTTAGATAAACATACCTGTGCCGGCAGACGCCAAAGCGGCAGGAAGATGGGTGTGTTTCCTGAAGAGGTGGTGGGGGATGATTGACAGAAAACAGCTCCCATAGAGAGGGGCACTAATAGGAGGTGTGGCTCTGTTGGCGTGGATAAGGCCTTGTTGGAGGAAGTGTGTCTCTATGGGGGTGGACTTTGAGGTCTCCTTTGCTGTCTACTCTCAGTGTGACACACAGTTGCCTCTGCTGCCTGTGGATCAAGATGTAGAACTCTCCGCTCCTTCTCCAGCACCACGTCTGCTGCACACTGCCACGAAGATAACGGACTAAACCTCTGGAACTGTAAACCAGCCACAATGAAATCTTTTTCTTTATAAGAGTTGCTGTGCTCATGGGGTCTCTTCACAACAACAGAAACCCTAACTAAGACAATGGGGGAAGCCATTCAGACTGTGGGGAGGGTGTGGCAAACCCAAGTGCCCACAAGAGTCCACCAGGTAACTGGGGCAGTTAGCAAAGCAGAAGTAAGCCGCGGTCATCACTTGCTCTTCCTCGCAGTCACAGTCAAAAGCTTCAGAAGCCATGATGATTTATCCTTCCGCACGGGCAGCCATCTTGTCACTGACAAATCTTTATTTTGTTTTATTTATTTATTTTACATTCCAGTTGCTGTTTCCTCTACCCCTTCTCCTACCCTCTACTTTCCCTCTGCCCCCCAACTCCACCCTCAATCCATTTCTTCTCTATTCCTGTTCAGAAAGAGGTAGACCTCTCCTAGGGATCAACAAAGCATCGCATATCAAGTTGCAGCCACACTAAGCTTGTATTTAGGCTGGGCAATGCTATCCAGTTTGAGAAATAGATTCCCAAGAGCCAGCCAAAGTATTAGGAACAGCCCCTGCTCACATTTTTAGAAGTCCCACAAACTGTCACATATATAGAAAGGGCTTAGGTCTGCCCCATGCAGGCTCCCTGGTTGTTGGTTCAGACTCTGTGAGGTCATATGAGCCAGGTTAGTTATTTCTGTGGGTTTTCTTGTAATGTCTTTGACCCCCCCCCCGACAAATCTTTACCCTACTGGGATGTTATCAAACATTTTAAGAAGAAATCGGGTTTCAGATTTGGGTGAGACAATAACCAAGTTTGACATGTTTGTAGCTAATTCTTTTGTTGATCCTATGCAAGTCAAATTAATCATGTGTGTGGCCTATATCTGGAAAGCCTCCACTCCCCAGGCAAATCATAAAAAGGACTCTACACAGTACTGAGAGGAAAATGACTGTAGCTTTTCTGTCCCTCCTCTTCCTGCCAAAGTTCTCCTGAGGAACACTAAACACAAAGGGTTCTAAGATCCTTAGTCTGGTTGACTGCCACAAACAGCAAGATGAATGCATTCTCTAGAGGCAGGGATGAAAAATAGCATATAGTAAGACTAGTCTCTGCAATGGAGAGGTACCAAAAATTACTGCCAAAAGAAAACTCAAACTTGTCTTGGTCCCTATTAACAGTGCTTTGCCAACAGCCAAATCTATACTAAGTTCAGTAGCCTCTGCCCAGGTTAGTGCAGCCTGGAAGCCAACACGCTCCACTTCTGTTCAGTTTGTGTCTTATCCCTCCTGAGAAAACTGAGGAAAGAAAGGAGAGAGAGAGAAAAATGCCAAATATAACTGTACGCATATGAACACACACAAACGCACACAAGCACACACTTGCACACATGCCCCCCACACATGCATCCATGCAGGCACACACATGTGTATTTACACACATACACACATAGGTGTCCCCATGCACACATACATAAGCATAGACATGCACGCACACACAAAACTATGTACAAAGTCTTTCGTTCTTTGCTCATTTAACCCGTAGCACATTTATCATCACCAAGAGAAGATGATTCAATGACTGCCTAAACAACAAGCTATTGAAAGGGAGAGAAGGGGGGACCCGATGTTCACTACTCGCAAATCACTTGTAGGTGCAGCTATATGTGCTATCTTATGCCATGATCAAAACATAGCCACGAAGTGCTTCCATTTCACGGTGAGAAACTGAAGCACAAAGAAGCCTCATGACTTACCCAGGTCCCAGATTTAGTAAGTTTGGCGTTTGGGATTCCAAGGTAAGACACCTACATTGACGTCTTCCATTTTCAAGTGGGCATGTTGGTACCATCTCCTGCTAACCATCAGATGAGAATCGTGGCTCCCACAGCCTGATTCTGAGACAGTTGAGAGCCTGGGAGGTTCAATGTGGAGAAATAACTGTTGGGGTCAGGACTGGGCTCTGGGGCTCATAGCATGGACCAAAGACGGCCCCCTGTGGGAATGCAAAAAAGGTGAGAAGTTCAAGTTTGTTCACACACACACACACACACCACAGAATGCCTCATCTCCCCAACAACTAAATGTCTCCTTCACCACTCCCGTCTCCTCTAAACAGAGGGCACTCTTCACCGTCTCTGGGCATAAGACATTCTATCCCAGTGTCAGGGACGTGTGCGAGCGTGCGTGTGTGGGGCGAATGTGACTGGCAAAGGACCCCGGGGCTTCACACATGCTAGTGAGCATCCATGACTGCATTACAACCCTGGCCCTAAAGACTGCTCCTGCTCTCCCTCTGCTCTACCCCCCACCTCACATCCACAGCACCACAACTATTTTTATTGACTTATCCACCTAGATCAGGGGTTCTCAGCCTTCCTAGCGCTGTGACTCTTTACTACAGTTCCTCATGCTGTGGTGAACCAACCATATAATTATTTTTGTTGCTACTTCATAATTTTGCTACTGTTAGGAGTCATGGTGTAAATGCCTGATATGTGGGATGGTCTCACGCTACCTCTGCAAATGGGTCATTTGACCTAAAGGGGTTACAACTCACAGAACTACTGGCCTAGATCTTCTTAGTTTATTAACTAGTCCATGCATGTTTTCTCGGCTAAAGAAAACATACTACATACATGGATAAGAACATTGTGACGGAGAAAAAGTTTGTCTTCGGTTAACAAAATTCCCTTGACATGTGTTTAAAAATATGGTCACATAAGACACACATCTCCGTTATGAACTTTGGCATACTATTTTGTCATATGTCGTTTGCACTGAACTAGTTGGTCAAGAAAACTAAGTGGTGTCTTTAGATAAGAAAGCAAATAAATTAGCAACAGAGAACTTTCATCCTTAATATATACAATATAGAATTCTCAGGGGTTTGCAAGGAAAATGAAATCCATAATTCATATGGTATCTCTCCATTCAGTTCTCAGGTTGTCATTTCGGAGAAACTTATAATTGACCACTAGCACTATCATCATCAAGAGTTTATTTTAAAAACAGAAATTACACTTGAGCAAGATAAGCATCTCTAATCCAAAATCCATGGCCAGCATGCCACCAGAGATGGAAAAAGATGAATTACTGTTCAAACCCAGGTATCTAGAAAATAGTGAATAAAATTGCTTTTAGACTATTTATAGAAGGTATATATAGTGCATAAATACATTTCATGTTGTCACACTCCCAAAATTTCTCATTATGTATAGGAAAACAGTCCAAAACAAAACAAAAAAAAACATTCTAAATCTGAAATACTTCAACACTTCCAGTCTCCACCGTTTTGGGTAGCAGTCTTATAGTAATATTTATTTGTGTTTTAATAAATAAAGCTTGCCTGAAGATCAGAATGTAAAGCTAGCCTTACTACTCTGTCATACCGGCCAGGCTGTGGTGGCACACGCCTTTAATCCCAGCACTCGGGAGGCAGAGACAAGCGGATCTCTGTGAGTTCAAAACCGGCCAGGCTGTGGTGGCACACACTTTTAATCCCAGCAGCCACACTGGTTAGCCATAGAGGCTGGGTGGTGGTGGTGCAGGCCTTTAATCCCAGCACCAGAGAGGAACATAAGGTGGATGAGACAGGAAGTTGCTCTTTTTTCAGTCTGAAGATTTCATGGAGGTAAGAGTTCTCTAGTGGTTGGCTGCTTTGCTTCTCTAATCTTTGCAGCTTGAACCCAATATCTGTCTCTGGGATTTTATTAGTTGTGCTACATCTGGCACCCAAGGTTTGTGGTATGAATTAATGAAAAAGCTGCTTGCCTGTGGCTTTGCAGTCACCAGCATTGGCCAGAGCTACGAGCAGCCACAGTCACCACCCTACCGACCAGGTTTTGCTTTGTTCTCTCCTGGTGGGCTTACATGAGCAATTTTATCCGCCTGCTACCAAACTAGGTCGCTGCCTTGAAATCCAGTCTGGCTTTTACCGTTCTATGCAACAGCAATAAGCCTCATATCTTCATCATCGTTGGCAGCAGATTTGATGAGAAAATTAAGTTTCCTTCCACTTCCCTGAGAGCGCACTAGTGATGGGTGCTTCAAGCCCATCCCGATGTGTAAGTTTGTGTTCATCGTTGACTTGGAGGACTCTAGAATGCCCTGTGAGCCTCTGGACACCTGTGGGGAATGATCTAGATTGTCTTAATTGACGTGAGATAACCCATCTGAAGTGTGGTTGGGTGCTGGGGGCTGCAGACCCCTTGCCCCTTGACTTTCTTTGCCTGTCTCAGACCCTTTGCCTGCTGGAGTGAACTGAGCAAAGCAACTTGTGGCCTGTCCCTATACTTGCTCTGAGCACGAGGCAGGGGAGTGGCTTTTGGTGGCTGCAGCTAAAAGATCCCGAGAGCTGGGGTACGGCCAGAGCACAAGAAAGTTGGCATTCTTGGCATTCTTGTTTCAAGGATGGCCTGTGTCTGTGTGTGTGTGTGTGTCTGTGTGTGTGTAAATCTCCAAGGCCCATTTCCTGGCTCTTAAACAGCACTGTAGAGCAAAGTGTGCAGTACATCCAGGCACGCAGTAGCATAGGCCCTACTGTAGCACGTAAGGCAAACGGATGTTTTACAGGTGGGACAATTCTTGGGCAGGAGATCTTAGACAGTATAAAATGGGGAAAGCAAGCTGAATGTTAGCAAGCATGTTCACTCCTCTGTTTTCTTTTTTTAACTCTTTTTTATTGATGTTTATAGAGTTCTACATTTTTCTCTGCTCCCCTCCCTGCCTCTCCCCTCCTCTTCAACCCTCTCCCAAGGTCCCCATGCTTCAAATTTACTCAGGAGATCTTGTCACTCCTCTGTTTTCTGATTGTGGATACAACATGACTCCCTGTTTTAAGTACCCACTACCTTGACTTCGCTGCCACGATGAACTGAGAATCAAAATATATTCTTTGCTTTTCAAGTTGCTGTTGTCCAAGCATGTTATCACAGCAGCAGGAAAAAAGAAACTAAGACACCTGGATAGCACAGGACAATCTCCTCAGCGCAAAGCCCTTTAACTGATTACCATCTGCAAAGATGTGTTCTTCACAATCCTAGAATCCAGGAATTAGGATGGAGATCTTCTTGGGGAAAGGACGTTGTTTTTCAACCTATCACCCAGACCAAGACCAGGTTCAAAAGGTTGGATATAAGCAAAGAAAATGATGGAAAGAGACCAGAAGAAGCCTTGCCCAGGCCTCCTCATGTCATGGATGGGTAAGGGCAGATACTTGGAGAGTCTGCTCAAGAGTTCATGACAATGCCTGAAGATGAACAGATTACCTGCCTTCAAGGCAATCACTCACTAATTAAGCATCTGATCCCCCTTGATGCTTCTCTAATAATAAAGATATTTAGCGTGAGAAGGTCCAATATTTTTACCTGACACTCACATAAGAGGAACATGTTCTCTGATTGCACAGCAAGGATTTTTATGAACGCGTGTTAGCTCGCAAATTGCCCCGAGACCACTTCTTTTAAAGTGTGCATAAGAGTTGTGTCAGTGAGACAGATAGTTACAAATTGGAAGACAGAATTTATTTCAAAAAGTCAAATGACGCTCTGGGAAATATCTGTCCAGACTCTGGATTCCTGGGGCTTCGCTCTCAGCTGCTAAGGTATGCAAATGCTCCCATCCAGGGCCCAGCTGCTGTGTGCAAAAATGTGCTGACGGAACTAAATTGGGATTCTAGAGAACACAAATCAAATTGTAAGCAAAATTACCGAAATACACCAGCCCTCCTCTGAAGCATTATGGGCCAGGCAAAGAAAAAATGACTAATGAGTAATAATACACAGTCTTGACAGGAATCATAAGCTGGGGAGGAAGTTGCATGTAAAATAATAATAAAGAATATTAAATTGTCATGAGGCCCTGCCGGAGACAAATGAAATCAGAACAGATTCTCAGCGCCAGCCATTGACTCGCTGCCTTTGAAAGGGTCCCGGGAATCTGCAGACGAGGCAGGCTTTCACTCCTGTTGCCTTCCTGTTAGAAATGAATGCTTGCAATTATCTGGGAACTGCAGATAAGGGATGGCTGGGAATGCCGAAGGCTGGGAGAGGCGTGCAGGTTCGTCGTCTGCTGAGAACCCAGGTGGAGAAACAGGCCACCTTGACCCACTACGTATAAACAAAGCCATGTGGTTTATTCTGCGGGAGACGCTCTCGGTTTGCTGGCTTTGCATTTCTGCTTTTGTAAAAATCGTTCTCTTTAAATACATAGTTGGTGCTGAGGTGGTGGATAGTCAGCAAAGTGCTCACCGTGCAAGCTTGAGGACCTGGGTTCTGTCTCAGGACCCACGTAAAAATCAAAGCAGGGTGACAGCAATATAGAACCCATCGAGAAAGAGACAGACAAGCAGATCTCCGGGGCTCACTGGCCAGCCAGCTTAAGCTAATCCTTGTGCTCCAGGCCAAAAAAGATCTCGTCTCAAATATAGTGAACATCTGTTAAAGAGTACCATCCAAGGCTGACATCTGGCCCTTACCACGTTGACACACTCACAAATTCATACACGCATCCACACACAATCATATACATATGCACATAAATATTTTAAATAAGAAGTAATATTTTAATTTTATGATTAGTACATTTTAATTTCAAAGTAGAACTTCAGTGGTTTAATTTTGGAGACTCTTTGAAAGTTTAACTTCAAAGACTTTGGCATGGTAAAAAAAAAAAAAGTGACTCCCCCCTCCTTTTGGTTCTTCAGAGTTCATCTTCAGGAGTTCAGCTGAAAAATTCCCTTCAAAGTCTAGCCTCAGCCTCCTGTATGTGTAATTGCTACTACAATTCATCATACTTTCAGAACACAAAAAGCCTCTAGGTTGAAAGGCTCCTCATAGCACCCGCCTCTTCATCTTAGACTCTGTTGACCTACCGTAGCGGTTCTCACATCCAGTGGCTCAGGAGAAACCCTTGGAAAGGTCTATGCACATGCTAGAAGTCTAGTACCCACCTGCACGCTTGGATACAACTGAGTCGTGAAAAGGCGGGGGTAGCCATATTTTTTTCATGTCCTATAAGTGACAAGTATGTGTGAGTGGGGTAAGAACCATGCTGGCTTTTGCTTCTTCTCTCGTGTGACCTCCCAGCCTTTCACAGTCACTGCCCAAGCCCAGGATACATCATCTATATGTGGTGTCTTCATGGACATTTTGCTGCTGGAAGCTGGGGATCTGACTTGCTGTTCTCTGCACTAAACACATTGTCTGGCTATGGTCATTTGAAAGAAGAGTCGCCAAAGGGAGTGGCACTAGGATGTGTGGACTTTCAATCCAGGCTAATACGATGTATTTTGAAATCTCCTGAAAATTACCCCTGTGGGCAGGAAGGATATAAGGAAGGCGGGCAGTAGGTATGAGGTAGACTGGAACAGGAGGAAGTGTTCTGTGCTGCGGTGGGAGATGAAGGTTGACAAGAATCTACGCTATATTTCAAAATAGAGAGCAGAGAAGACTTTGACTATTATGAATATGGAGAAACAATAGATGTTTGGAATGACATGTTAATTATCCAGATCATATTATAATACACTATATGTGCATTAAAATGTAACACTGTATCACATAAATATTATGTGTCTTAGAAAATTAAAATATATATTTAAGAGTATTCCAACTGTGATTTCTCCTTTACACACATTTAATTCAGAAACACTGGCCTTATACCATAAATAATAAAAACGTTAAATTAATTTATAAAGCATACTTAGGGGGAGAACATAGGTCAGGAATTTTTTATCCTTAGAGATGCTCAGTTGTTCTTACTGGCTCACACCACTCATTTCCACCGCAGTGAACAATGGTTCAGTTCTTCATCTGTCTTGTGAAGAAAGTGTGCTACAAAGCCTTTTGGAATTTTAAATTGGGAAGAATTTTAGTTGAGTTCAATTTGAGCACCAAGTCTTAGTGATTTGGGCTAGTAGAAAAGAACAAAACACCAAAAATAGGAAATTTAAATAATGTAGATTTAAACTCATACTGATATATGTATATTCCTAATTTCTCAGGAATTAGAAACTTCCTCTATATAACTCTCCCGAATGATTAATTTCTGTCATACTTGACCACTAAGTCACTGTCTTGGCACCCCTACATGGGTGACTTTGCATGATGCCTTACCATTTGAGGTGCTTTCAAATACCTTCTTTGGGGGGGGGGGAGTTAGGTTTGTACAAGAATTATCATTACTTTTATAATTGTCTTCATTCTTAGTGTTGCTTCTATAAAATCTCTACTAAAATGTTCTGGGGCTGTGGTTACCACCCAGGGATGCACGCCACTGTTGTAGCCTTAGTGATGTTGTACCATGCTAGTCTTTGTTTTAGCTCACTTGAGTTTGACTCGTAGTCTGATCAACAAGAGGGAAATCATGCCTGGGACTAGAAACCTAGCCAACCACTCACTGTTAGTAAAACTTTGGATCTTGGAGAAGAACTCACAACGACCAATGGATTAAGCAGCACAATTCCTAACTATATTCGTTATACCCACAGATAAGGTCTCTCCCTTCACCAGTGAAATGTCTCAGATAGAAACGGAAAACCACAACTGATCAGAGAACAAGTGACCAGGTGGTGCCCATTCCCAGCTGAAACATTAGCAGCACAACTCCTGCACCTAAGGCTCTGGGATCATGGAAGGTGATGGGGGGTAGAAAGATTGCTAGAGACAGAAGAGCGGAAAGTTTGCTGTGAGTTTTTTTTCTCCTTGAAAAAAACTACCCGTGACTACGGGTAGTCAGAGAAACTACCCGTGATGTCTTATCAACAAGGCTGCCTAATTAAGATCTGAACAAGAACAACAAGCACCGATAGACGTGTTGGCATTGAAGGAGGCGATTTCATGGCGTCTCAAACCTAAACAAAGAACTACAGGCAACTAAACAATTCTGCGAGCAGGAGAAACAGTCTTCCCAGGGAAGAGCTCCCAAAGCAATTATCCAATAACAAGTAGCCAGCCCTGAAATCATACATGCACGTAACCATATGGAGACTGAGCAAGTTCTATTTATATTATATTCAAAAAATAGACATACATATAAATGTCTGTGTAAATACATGTGTATATATATACACACGTATTATGTGTGTTTATATATGTATGTGATAGCAATTAAATAAAGGCTATGAATTTGAGAGTGCAAGGGTTGGAGGGAGGGAAGGGAAGAGGAAAATAATGTGATTACATTTTAATTTCAAAAGCAATCAATAGAAGGGAAGAATAAGCTTTATGATTTTTACTATTTGAATATTTAGTTCTGTGGCAAATATAAACTTATATTATTGTATCACATTCACCAACATCATTCGTCTCCACAAGTTTTCCATTTTTCACCAAAATCAACACTTTTTTTGTGTGTGTGTCTGCAGACAGTATGCCTTGTAGCTGAGGCCGACCTGGAACTCAATATGTAGCCAAGGATAACCTTGAACTCCTAGTTTTCCTGCCGTCATCTCAGGAGTGCAGGGTACACCACACTCAGTCTATGCTGTGCTGGGCACCAAATCTAAGACCTAGTACTTTCGAGGCACGCCCTCCACCAGCTGAGCTGCGTTCCCCAACCCCCAACAACAACATTCTTAATATCACTTCTGGTAAATATTAAGTTGGTTTCCTACAGCTTTTATTAAGGTAAATGGAAACTCTCGAAAATGGTTTTAAGAACAGAGTTTATATACAGTAAGCTTTCTTAGGCTACACAGGCAACCTTATTTTTTTTCAGTTACATTTCCACAGCTCAGTGCTTGGCTAAGCCCATTCTTCATCTGCTTGCCTTTATCAGCCGCAGAGAACACGGGGCCAAGAACTTCCGGCAGTCTTGAATGGCACACAGAGCACAGGCTGTGGGTGAAGCTGAGATGCTTTTTTTTAATCTATAAAATTGAAACATTTTAATAAATATACTTTTTAAAAGATATTCTGCTCTTTGAACAAAGTATATCATGACAAAGCAGGCTCTGTGTTTGTTTTTGTCTTGTTTTTCTCCCAGAAATGTTCTGCTTTAGACTGAACCATTTTTAACAAACACAAGACGGGACCTACTAAAGGAAGACATTGTTTTCCCAACACTTTAATAATACTGTTTACTTTAGCTTCCCGTCATCCTAACGTGATTAATAATGTTTGCTTTAACTGTCTGTGGCTCCTGAGAAATATAGAAACTGCCTTGGTACACATCTATTAAGTTACAAAAAAAAAAGTCCTTTGAGTTTCCAAATAAACAAATATTTATCAGATTACTACAAAAGTCCAAGCTTTGGAATTAGAAAAAGTATTTCTAAGTTTTGTTGTTGTTGTTGTTTAACATGCTAGAGCCTCAAATATTCTTATTTTCTAGAAGAAAATGAATAATAATGGTGACAGTTGCTAAACTTGCCTCAAAAGTCAACTTCCTTCTCAGGACTTCAGCCAAAAACTTCATAGGACTCTGAGTCCTAGCATTAAAAGTGTCCTATAAGGAGGGCTGGGGATTTAGTTTAGAGGTAGAATAAGTAAGTCCATGAGTTCAATCCCCAGTAAAAAATAAATAAAAATATAAAAAATAGACTTCTCTGTAAGGTAATATCATGTAACAATTCAAGGAGTGTTTCCATACAATTTCTCATAAAACTGTAGTTTTTGTCTTTTTTTTAATGAAAGTGACTGCTTTTCTGTCTAAAGATCATCTACATTTAATTTCCTGTAGTTAAGTGAATACTAATTTATCATTCTTCTTGAGCTGCTATTACGAGTATCTAAAAGGATGAATTCGGGGTTTGCATAAAAGAAATGGCTTCTCACAGTCCAAAGGCTGGGGTAAGCTCTGCAGGTGGAAAGGGGGATTTCATTCTGAGACCACATCTGGGGGTGGCCACCATCTCCTGAAGTATATATGACCTCTTCTTCCCTGGCTCAAGGACTCTCTCTTACTTTTCTCAAAAGAATACTAATCCTAACTGATTGCGGTGCCAGCATGACCCCACTTGAGAGTAATTGCTTCCACAAGGGCAGTTCAAATGCCGCTACTTTAGAGATGTAGGATTTAGAGATTCAGTCTCCTGCTGCTAATATCTTCTTAACGGAGAAGTCACTAATAGATTTATCAATTATACTTAGGTCCTCAATAAAAATAATATATAAACACAAATATCAAAGGGTTCAAGCCTTACTCACCCCAACTTGACTCAAACCTAGAATTAACTGTATGAGGATAATAACATACAACTCTCGAGAATTCTTCTAAAATACAGAGAAGGAAAGAGATACTACATAATCAAGGAATCTTTTTTAATGATGCAGTGAAGTCCAACTGTTGGTGTTTGTTTTACGCACTTTTTTTGAGACGGGGGTCTCACTATGAAGCCCGAGCTGGTCTCGAACTCTGGCTCCATCTGTTTCTGCCTTCCAGGTGTTGGAATGACAAGCATGCACTGGCAGCCACAACTACTCCCTATTTAGAGGCTGCATTCTCAACACTAGTGGGCAAAACTTGAACACCTCGTCAACGATAATAGGTCACAGGGGGAAAAATATGCACTGAATTTGCGTAGTTCTGAGCAAAGAGAAACACCAACCTTTACTCATGTGAGATCAGCCGGAGTGTGGTCTTCCACACTTCGCCACGGAGAGCTTGGGGTTTGAAAATCACAGTTGCCAGGACTTTTAGAAAAGAAGTGCGTGCATTTGGAAGAGCACACCCCGGCATTGCAGGACGGTCGTGTTTCTTCCACATGCCTCCAGAAACTGCGTAGCTGAGGTTTTCAAAAATTGTTCCAAACAAACGAGGCTGTCAGGGTGCTTGCCTTCCTCATACAATGGAAACATTGTCTTAGCATTTTCTCCATTAGCCAGAAGTTCACAATTATTCAGGAATAAAATACCTGCTTATCTCAATTTGGTGTGAGACAGACCTCTGCGACTGCCAAGTCAGGTGTACGGAGGGACGGATATCATTTTCGGATATTCACTGATGAATCTGCCAGGATAATTTCTCGGGTGTATATGGGCACATACAAGTAGAAAGATATTATTTTTTTCTGCTACTGTAATTGTCTAAGTAGATGTAGGTACATTTTCTGTTAGTTATTTCTTTCTCCCTGATACATTAAAAATGAATTAATTAGTATAAACATTCTTTTAACCACGAATGCTTAGTGGTGATCTATGAAGTCTCTGAATTCTCGAGCCCTGGAGCAAAATAAGAAAAGAGGTGCCTTTCCCCATTTTGTAAGTGGGAAAACAGATGTCAAGGGTAAGTGAATAGCAAATCCACAGTAAAAGCAAGAGATGCCAGGTGCCACCGAGACCAAGTTTTAATTTTCACTCAAAACTGCATGCTTTTCAATCTGTGTTTTCCAGAAAGGAAAGGCCAAGGCAGAACAAGGAACTGCTTGCATTGCCCTTTCTTTCTGTGTACAAAGACTTATAATTCTCTTACCTTGGACTCTAGTTCAGTGTATCTGCCCAGCAAGGGACACTGAGCAGACAATAAACCAATAAGTAGTGAATAGCAAGGCTGGCAGTTACATTAACAAAAGAAAACTAATTTTAGAATGTATTGTTAGCATAATTCATCTTTTCCACTTGGAAGATAAGAGGGAAAAGCCATTTGTCATAAGCAGGAGTAGTGGTAGGCACCTATATTACCATCACTCAGGAAGTTGAAGCAGGAGGATTGCCAGTTTGAAGACTGTATAAATTACATAACTTACTGCAAACCATGTATGTGTGTGTGTATGTGTGTGTGTGTGTATGTGTAGTGAATGTACACAATAAATGAAAAGGCCATTCAGGCCATTACTAGTAAAGATTGATATGAATGCATTTAATATAATTGTGAAGGCCACAGAAATGTGAGCAGAGATTCAAAGCTTTCTATAATTTCTGATAGTTGTAAAAGATCCCTAAATTGACCTGTTACCCACTTGTTAGTCAACTTTAAAAAATTCCTGAAAGGAGATAACTAGGTATCTATGGTAGTTTCAATAAGAATAACCCCGACACACACACATAGGCTCATATGTTTGAATTCTTAGTCACAAGGGAGTGGAACTATTGAAAGGATCAGGAGATATGGGCTTGGTGGAGGAAGTGTGTCACTGCAGGTGGACTTTGAGGTTTAAAAGCTCACGCCAGGCCCAGTGACTCTCTCTTTCTGCTCCCCATGGATGAGGGTGTAGATCTCTCAGCTACTGTTCTGGCACCTGCCTGCATGCTGCTGTACTCCTACCATGCTGACAATGGGCTAAGCCTCAGAAACTGTAAGCAAGTCCCCAGTTAAATGCTTTCTTTTATTATAACTGCTTTGGTCATGGAGTCTTTTCACAGCAATAGAACAATGACGAATGAAATGAGGAGTTGATGTTTCGGGACTTTACACATAGCAATGGGTGCTCAGCAAACCATCTACTAAATAACTAGTAAGTATTTAACTAAATACTTAAACTATGTCACAGTCACTACGAGTCCATGATGTAGGATTCCCCTCTGTATGCTGTGAATACCATTGGTCAATAAAGAATCAGTTTCGGCCAGTGGCTTAGCAGAGTAGAGCTAGGCAGGAAAACTATACTGAATGCTGGGAGAAAGAGGGAATCAGAGAGATGCCATGGAACCGCCAGAGGAGAAAGACACAAGTTGCCAGCTGGAACCTTGCTGGTAGGCCACAAGCCTCATGGTAAAATATAAAATAATATTTAAATTCCTATTATTCTTAGGGTTGGTCTTTTTATTGTGAACATAGTGGACAATGAGGACTACTGAGAACTCAAGAACAATGGCAATGGGTTTTTGATCCTACTGCACGTACTGGCTTTGTGGGAGCCTAGGCAGTTTGGATGCTCACCTTACTAGACCTGGATGGAGGTGGGTGGTCCTTGGACTTCCCACAGGGCAGGGAAACTTGACTGCTCTTTGGGCTAATGAGGGAGGGGGACTTGATTGGGGGAGAAAGAGGGAAATGGGAGGCAGTGGCGGGGAAGAGTCAGAAATCTTAAATAAATAAATAAATAAATAAATAAATAAAACTGAAAAAATATAAAATAATAGAAATGAGTTAATTGAATATGTAAGAGTTAGCCAGAAATATGCATAAGCTATTGAACAAACAGTATTGCAAATAATATAGTTTCTGTGTGATTATTTCTGGAGTCTAAGTGGCCAGGAAACAAACAAGCAGCCTCCTTCAACAAGTTCATATGTGAAACTGCTCTGCTGTGCTAGAAGGGGTGAGTCAGTTTTCTTTAAAGGTGTAGCAATTGGTCGCTCAACCACACTCCTGTGGAAGACAACACATCTAAAAATATGGGCATCATAAACAGAACTTGATGAGTTTAATATTTGGCTAAAAGAAGAGGAGGAGGAAGAACAAGGAGAGGGGGAGGAAAAGGAGGAGGAAGAGGAGAAGAAGAGGAGGAGGAGAATAGGAAGTTGATAAGGAAGGGGGATGGATATGGGAGGAATTGGGGGAGGGGTAAATATGACTCGGCTTGCTCTTTCATCACTATCTTTCCTCTTCCTCACCTTTTGTCCTTCAGCAAGATGAGATGTGTAGGGTTTTTATTTTCCTCTTACATTCCCCTTTCTGACTTCTGTAAGTGTTGCGCTTATCTTAGTGATAAATATTCAAGTTATTTTATCATGATATTGCTTTATATTATTCACTTTTGGGTCAGTTTGATTCAGTCTGGCCTGAGTGTATACTCAGGGAACTTTTAATGAATGAATGAATAGCTACAACTGGAGGTAAACCTGCAGGAGCCAATGAGGAGTCAGTGACCTAATGCGGCTTTACAGATCTTTCTAAATACCAGCATTGGCCTCTTTGAAGAAACCTGCAAATGCCAAGGTACATTTTGTCCTAAAGGGACAGTTGTGTTGGAACTACTTAAGTCCTGTGTGTGCATAAACTTCTGAAAACCAAGTACTGGGGGTGGAGATGGCTCAAGACTAATAGCACCTGGTGCTCTTCCAGGGAACCCAGGTCCAGTCCCCATATTAGGTGGCTTACAACCACATGTAACTCAAGTTCCGAGCCATCTGACACCCTCTCTGACCTCCAAAGGTCCCTGCACTGAAGGGTGTAGAGGGTCCTATTACATAATTTTCTCCAGATGCTGCTTCCATCTTCTTGTGATTTCTTGACATTTTTCTTCAGTGTTTTAATATTTTCACTGTAGAAGCTTTGTGCCTCCTTGATTAGCTTTATTCTTAGATATGTATGTGTGCATGTATGTATATGCATGTGTATGTATGTATATGTGTGCATCTGTATGTATGTACGTTACGTATGTGCGTGTATGGATAAGCTACTGTGAATGGGATTTTTATGATTTCTTTCTTGGCAATAAATATTTGATACATACGAAAGCTACATATTTGTACAGCTTGATTCTGCATCCAGATTTTTTTGCTGCAAGTGTTTGTCAGATTAAAGAGTTTTCCAGGGGAATCTTCAGGGTCTTCTAAGAATAGAATATCTGCAAATCGTGGCAACTGCACTTCTTCCTGTCCTATTTTCACTTTTATTACTCTTGACTTATTGCATGAGTTAGGATTTCAAACACTGTATTAAGAGTTTCAAGAGGGAATGAAGAGATGGCTCACCAGTTAAGAGCACTAGGTGGCTTTACAGAGAAGCCGGACTCAGTTCCCAACACCAACATGGCAGCTCACAACCACCTGTAACTCCAGTTCCAGATGATCCAGCATCCTCATTTGGCCCCTGCAGGAACTGCATGCACATGGTACACATGCTTACACACGGGCAAAATACTCATACAAATAAATAATCTTTTTTTCCAAAAGAATATAGAGTTAGACATCCTTTGATTTATGGGCTTACAGGCCAATTATCCCATTCTAGGTTAAAAATATGGTAAGATTAAAATGTAGACTTATATGTACAACTAAAGAACATCTGGCTTAGCAACACAATGCACTCTAGAGGATTGGTGTCAGCGTGACCACCAGGCAGTTGACTGAGATCTGTAGCCCATGCCCTGCTCAGCATCGCTGACACTATTATACCACATAACACCAGTCTGTGAAAAAAAAATTCCAGGCTAGGTTTCCATTAAATATGTATATACTGAATGCTTTTGTGTCATCAAAAGTTAAAAAATCTTAAGCTAAATAGTCATAAGTCAGATCTGATTCTCAGACCCTAAGAAGGGGGGAAAAACTCTCTCCAAACCTTAGTCCATTTCTGTACCAACACCAATTCATACAAAAATACTAGATATACATTTTTCATGCCTATAAAATATTCAACACAGATTCTTTGGAATGGAAAAAATTCCCTAAAGACTTAAATATGTGTCGGTAAAGGACAAGTTAAAAGCTGCATCCCATCTGCACGCTAGCACATGATGCAGAACATCGTGGAACTATCAGAAACGGAGTTAGATCATTGCCACATGTCCATGTGTCTAAACAAGAGGCTTGGAAGAGGCAGTCACTGCAGAAAAGAGAAGGGGGTGAGACTTAGTGCTTCATGTATAGAAGAAACCCTGAATGTTGTCTCTGAGAAAAGCTAGGGGCTAGAAAGGGGAGATTTCTTCTTTCTTAGCTACATTTTTGCTGTGCCTAAGGTTTTTGTCATATCTATGACATTTTCAAAAATAAATCATGTGTGTTTATATATATACAAAACAAAAGCTACGCAGAGGAAGTACAGGCAAAAGAGGAAGGGCGAAACCTGGCTTGCACTATCCACCTTGCTTCCAGCTTCCTGTGCTATAACCCAGCAAGCCACGGGTTTCTGTAATTTCCTAGTCTGAGTGGCACCAGGCCTTCTTTGGAAAGTAGGAACTTCAAAGGCTGTAGAAAGTGGTGCAAATAGTCCTTGCAGAAGACAGACAGCCGCTCCCACCCAATAATCTCAGGACCTTACCTCCTTCATGAACTGTACTTCTGGCAAATCTTACAGCATCTACTACCCTGCTCCTTTACGCTCTAAGAGGGCATTTATATCATAACCCCTTATACAACCGTGGCTGCGAAGACTGAAATTAAAGA
Organism: Alexandromys fortis; assembly: GCF_014885135.2. Classification (NCBI taxonomy): domain Eukaryota; kingdom Metazoa; phylum Chordata; class Mammalia; order Rodentia; family Cricetidae; genus Alexandromys; species Alexandromys fortis. The sequence continues at coordinate 5,951,345 of NW_026067928.1, forward strand.
AGTATCCCATGAAAGATGACTATCAGACTGCCTGTTTGTTAAGCATTCTTGACAACAGGCCTGATTCAGCCTGGCCCAGCTGGAAATTGACTTGTTGATATCTACGGATCTAATAGCATTGCTCATTATCTGTCAGTCCCACAGCCGTGTGGGAAGCACTGCTCACCGTCCGTCAGTCCTACCGCAGTGTGGGAAGCATTCGCAGCATTTCCAAAACTCCTTAAATGAAATTAGAACAGTATCCCAGCCAATCCACACCCTGGAGCCAAAGGGGGTAATGAAAAGAGTGAATGCTTTATTCTTTAGTGTTTAATAGAATACATAACAAGTCACATAATCAATGATTCATTACTTCACACGCAGCAGGGAAACCAGTATTGAGTGTTCCCGTTACACAACTGGTTGTGAATAGATAAAACAAAATGAAGCCTTTGGATGGATGAAAGCAATTTCAAAGTTTGAGCACCTTTGAAAAGATTTCACCCATGTGTTTTGTTTTCTTCTTAATATAGAGGGGCCTTTATTCTTGGGTTTATGTTTCATTAGAAAAGTCTGACAGTGTGATCTTTTCCGCGTCCCCCTAGATTTTTAAGAAACAGCTCGGAGATATGTATCGCTTAGCAAATAACATGTTCAACATTTCAGAACCCAAATAATTATTACAAACAGGAATTTTGCAAATGCCCAGAAAAATTTAATTTACATGTTCAAAATTCATAGCCATGACGAACGTTTCAATCCCTTGTCATCAAATGGATACTAACGGTGGCAGAAGGAGAATGCGTACCATCTGTGCCCAAGAGTTAAACCAAAGTTTACCTGGCTGTAAAGTCACAGAGATAGTGTGTAACAGTTCACAATTAATGTCTACACACTTCAAGATGCATTTGAAATAAACAAAACTGGCTTGAAAATAACTGAAAAATACTTGAAGTGGCAAGTACTCTTGGTCAACTGGTCCATGCTCCTACCATACAGCAGTATACTCTTGGTCAACTGGTCCATCCTCCTCCCATACTCCAGATGTTTACCTTCTGCTGGTGTTCTTCCAGCTTTGTTTAATGGGGCCCAGAGAAGAATCTAAATCCTCACACATTAATACCAAGACATGTGTACTGTCCAAACCTGTCACAAAGAGATGTTGACTACAAGCTAACTTATTTATGTCTATATGAAGACTTCCTGCAGGTTCTGTAGACCCTGGGAATAAGAAGACTTCATTTCATTCATTACTCAAGAGACGGATTGCAATCATCCAGAATATCCAGAAGTTTAAATGATTTGTAGTGATGAAAAAACATAATAAAAACTGCAAGCAAAATCTTGACTAAGAGTTTAACAATAAAAATACCAAGTTTACTATTTTTAAAATATGTCAATCTTACAGTACTCGTAACTAAGACTGTAAAAGAAATCCTTAAGGAATTCACTTCCTTCACTCAATATTTTTTCAAACTATCTGCATTATAGCTTATTTTACATGTAGGAGTACAAAAATGATTTGAATACTAGATTGGAATTTACCATAATTTGAAGAGTTAAAAAAATTATCAAAGCTTTGTCATACATGACTGATGTACTAGGAGCATTCCATGGTAACCACAGTAAAAATTGGGATCTGTTGTAATGCTGGCAGTTTCCTCTGAATATTTGCACATTATATATATATATATTTTCAGAGAAGCAGCAGGTATACATACACTGAAAATATATATATATATATGATTCTGTTTTTAAAAAGAAGACAAGTTGGGCTAGTATTATCACTTTGCTATTAATTGAAAAACCTAAATAAGAAACACTAGATAAAAATAGTATTAAAAGAGGAAATTTTTCTCACACCTTCAAGAAATATTTTCCTCTACAATTCTGAAAATTTAGAATTAATGCAGTTCATAATCCACATGTATTTTTAAAAAACGAACAACACGTCAAGCATCTGATACACAAGCATGGAACATGGTACTTATTTTTTTCCAACCACAATGACTGCCAAGGCTTCTTTATAAAAGTCAGTTATTAAATCTAATGCCATTCCATTACTTATCAGCATCGAATGGTAATTTGATCAACATATGCAAATGCTTGCCTCTCTGAGATAGATTAATGCAGCCATAATTATCTGAATAGTCTACAACATTCCCCCAGGTCATTTCAAAGATATTCTTGAGAGCCTTGTTCCATTTAGTACTCTAATCAAATTCACAGGTGCTAACCAATACTTAAGGACATTGTGTAAGCCTGAAAGGTTTCTTCCAAAGCCCAGGCAGAGGAAAGTGCCCATGTCAGGCGACCCTGACTCTGCCATCCTATGATACGATAGGATGATGTGACTACTTGCTGAAATAACTTTGGGCTAAAAAGTTCACAGTTTTCATGCCTTGGTTTCACCGGTAGGGGGCACAGTCACTTCCAGAGAAGGAGGTCCACCTACTTACTCTTCCTAACAGGAAATTCCCAGACCAGCCAGGGTGCGGTGGAAAGTACAAAAAAGATGCCTATGTGTTAAGGGGACAACTGAACAGTTTTCCAAGATCCGATTCATGAGACTGGAGTGCAGACAAAAATTCAGCACTTTCTCACGGCTCCCGAAGCTGTGCACATTTGACGAGGGGGATCAGAACTTCATCCTGCCATCTGCAAGCGTATTTTGATCTGTTCCAAAGGCTTTATTAGTCATGCATCTTTGTTAATGCAGTCTAACAGAGTACCACGGCATGGAGAAATCTGACACTCACTTTTGACTGGTGAGTGACAGTCTGAGATATTTCAGGCTTGAAACAAAGGTTCTGATCCACTGTCTAAACGAGCTCAACGTTGAAGTTAACACAACTCCCTGGATCCTTGCTGCCTCTCTTTAAAACTGCAGACTTTCTACAGAAAGCTAACTTCTCTTTTTCTTTAAAAAAAAAATACTTAAATCTCTTCCAATTAAAATGAAAACATTATTGGATTAAAAATATGGATAGCTTGGATACAGGTAGACCGTTAACTGACATAGGATTAGTATACAACTAACAACCCAGCAAAAATGTATGGAGCAAACTCAGCCTCACAGTTATGAATGTTTTCCTGACCCAAGTTCATGGACAAGGATGTAAGAAACTCACCAAAGCATGTTGCTTTTGCTTATACACCATCAAATCCAAGTTACCAGGGGTAAATATAGTAAATTTTACAGCATTAGATGAATTAAAAAACTAAATGATTCGTGTAAAATGCTTATATATGGTATATACAGATTGGATCACATGAGTCTGAGAATAAACTGTCCCGATTCACAACACCTGCCATGGACACAGTGAAGTACATACAGTACAAGGTTCATGTTTAAAAAGACAGGGAAATGGCAGTAATTGAATCACTTAAAACGACTCCTACAAAATCTTTAAGAACATATTTCGGAGAAAGATGATGAAACAAACACACACACAAAGGCTTCTCCATCTCACAGATAATTCAAAGGATGCCGCTCGGCAGGAAGCAGCTGGATTCGACTCCCTTGGGCTCTGGTGTACACAGGACACACACTGGGATTCATTCCATGTGAGCGTAAAGGCATAAGGTCTCCTGCTGCTGCTGCTTCATTTACCTAAATCACCACGTTATTGTTCAGCTCGCACTGAAGTACTTCGTGGCCTTTGTTTACAAACATTTCCCTTTCCAGCTATCTACGGGTGGACGGCTCCGGGTGCCTCCGTTCATCTTCAGCTCTGTCACATGAAAAGAGTCCACTGAAAGGCCAAACAAACGCACGAAAGAAACGGCGTGGCTCGGAGTTTCCGAACAGCCCAGCAGTTCACACTTGCTGGGCTTAGAAAAACAACAACAACAACAATAAGAGATCTTAAGTCTAAGTAGCTAAAAGCAAACCTACTTCGCTTAAGTAAAGAGGCTATAAAATAAGGAAATATAATCAACAAGAAAATAAACGGTCAAACCACTAAAACTCTACTAGGTAACTCTTTGGTTAGGTTATACAAGTATTAGCAACTTAAAGTGTAGGACTCAAAAGAGCTTGATAAACTTCCAGCTGAAAGTGGGCCTTTTACTAATCTTGATTAACTCTAAGTTTACACATACTATTTGATATCTTTTTTAAAATGTGCATGTACTCAAAAGGATGGTACAAACTTCCAACTTTCAAATAATAAATGAGTATGTCCTCGCCCCCCTCCCCGCCCTTCCTCCCCTCCATCCTCCCTCCCCCAACCCTCTCACTAGTCCTAAGGGCTCTGCTACTACTGCCAGGTGGCTCCTGCAGCGCTGGGGGCCTGGGCAGCCTTGCCTCCTGCTCCCTGCTCCTTGCCTACAAGTGCAGCCTTAACCAATAAAACTTAAAAGCTCCAGCAAACAGCTGGCGAGAAAGGGCGCCTCCGCAGGCAGGAAGATCGCTTTCTACAACTTTAAGCCACAGGAGAACTATTGTGTGTGGGGAAATAGAATCCTCTCCAGTTACCAGTTCTAGGATTTACTTTTTTCTACCTGTAACTTTAAAAAAAAATTACTTTATTTACAATCTCTGAACTGCCTCCATGGGGTCTTAATTCCAGTACAGTCTTCCACTCAATCGTCTAAAACTTTATCTTCCTAATGAGGATCAAGTCTGTAATAACCTTTTCAACACTATCTGTCTACACAGCGCTCTCAGTTCTGAGCTCTGAAACCTCTATCGAGTCAAAGGACTCTAGATTTCAAAGCCTCTTCCGCACTGCACGCTGACACTGTCCAATCCAGTTCTGAACAATTCAGTCCTTTCCAGGTACTTGGTGACTTTGCGCCCGCACTGCCCCCCACTAGATCTCGACTCAAATACAATCTGGGGGAAGGGTGGTTGGAGGCCAGGAGTAGAGGACACATAGGTGAATGGAGCACTCTTGGTCAGCGGGGTCCAAAGAAGACGAAGAAGGCCAGAGGATTTGTGACTGCAGATTCTCAAGTGGGGAGCTGACGGGTCTGGATGAGCTATTCGGGGCAGGGGTGGCCAGGGTGGGGAGCTGAAGAAAGGAGGGGAAGGGGGCTAGGGCATTTATAACCCTGTGGTCCCCTGTGGAGGAAGGAAGCGGGCGCAGGAATGGCAAGGGGTCTGGGGAGCTCACTCCCTGCAGAAGACGTACTCGGTGTAGCTGGTCCAGATCTTGTCCTCGCTCTGGTCGGTGCTGCTAGCAAAGGCGCAGGTGCCAGTGGAGCTGCACGCCACCATGTGGAAGCCCGACTCGGACAGCTTATCGAAGGCCTGCTCTAGGAAGTTGAACTTGAGGTAATAGCGCGAGGTGTAGCGCTCCGGAGGCCGGTCCGGGTCCCGGCTTTCATTCAGGGTGTCCCCAAACACCTCCTTGGCCAGCGACGTCTTGCCGCACACCGTGATGCGCGCCACCCGCCGGAACTTGGCGTCCGCCTGGGCGTCGCGCCCGATGGTGTAGGAGCCGCGGTAACCGATGGTGATGTAGCCGGAGCGCCGGCTGCCGTCCAAAGACTGGGACGGCGTGAGCAGGGGGCCCGCCGCGCCCCCGGACGGGCTGCGGCTAGCCAGCTCCAGCGTAGGCGAAGGAGCCCCGGCCGAGGCGCCCTCGTGCGGCTCGGTCTCCGAGTAGCCCAGCGGCTGCAGCTCGTCGCCCAGCGAGCCATCCTTGAGAACCCCGCGGCGCGAGTGCGGTGGCCCGGGACCCGGCTGCTGGGGCGCCCCGAGGCGACGCACGAGCTCCGGCAGCTCGAAGTACTCGGCCTCGCGCTGCAGCCGGCTGCGCTCGGGGAAGTAGTCAGGCAGCACGAGCTGCAAGTCCCGCAGGTAATCCAGGATGTAGCGGAAGAGGAAGCCGTCCCGATCCAGAAAGAAGCGGCCTTTGCTGTCCCGGGCCAGCTCCTGCGGCTGCTGCTGCGTGAACAAACGCCAGAGCAGCGAGTCGGGGACCGAGACCACGGTGCAGCGCCGGGTCACATACACCTGGCCCCCCACGTTCAGCTCCACGATGTCCGGGAAGAGCGGCGGCTCTGCCGAGGAGGAGGACGAGCCGCTGCCACCCCCGCCTCCACCCCCGTTGGGTAATCCTCGGGTGCTGTCCGCCAGAGCCATGGCCAAAGAAGTGGCCAGGATGGGCCAATGACAGGGAGCGGGGTCGCGATCGGGAGCCGCAGCTGCTTTTATCCCGGGAGCCCTGCACTCAGGCGGCCGCAGCCAGCGAGAGCCGCGCTGTGCGAGCGCGCAGCTGTGCGCCCACGAGAGCCCCGGTGCGCTGCGCCCGGCTCGCCCGCGCGCTCCAGGCGAGTGGCGGGTCGCGGCCCGCGCGCCGCTTAAGTAGAGCCGCCCGCTCCGGCGCCGCTGCGCGCAGGAGGCGTGGGCGGCTGCGGAGCCGCTGAGCTCGCTCCCGGGGCGGGGAGGGCTCGGGCTGGGGGAGGGAGGAGGAGGAGGAGCGGGGAATGGATTTACATGCTAAACGCTGACGCGGCTCGGGGCTGCAGGCTCCACCCTGACCCGCACGCTCCGGGGGCGACCAAACTGTCACCACCCTCCTTTACCGGGACCCAGCTCTCTCCTTCCTCTTCCGCAGTTGGGTCAGAGCCTCGGCGCTTCCCCAGAAGGCTGTTCTCTTAAGCGATCATCTGGGGTCCCCTTCTCGGCCGACCACAGCCGGCACCCGGGGACTCCAGAAGGGGTCGGAAACTTTCTCGCAGAGTGGGAAAGGCTTGATAGCATGAGACCTGGCGCCCCCTAGACCTACCCGCTTCGAACTGTGCAGAGAGCTGTGGTAGAGGATCCCCGCGTCTCTGGAAGTTCTGATGAGAGGCACAAACTCTGGAGGGACGCAGGAGTCACTCAAACCCTAGAGCAACCAAAGGTTTTCGTGTGACTGCAAAATAGACTCAAAAATCCCCTAGAAATCACACGCGAATGCTTCTCGAGGATGCTACGATTGTTTACTTTCCGAGTGCATAAAGTCTTATCAGAAAACCTCAACCTAGAACTGCAGTGAGACAAAATGGAAGAGGAAGTTGGGTGGGCGAAGGGTGGGGCTTATACTGCATCCCCATGAAGGCTACCTAGAGCCTCGGAAAGCGGAATGTGAGGCCTCGGGTTCCTTTCAGTCATCTGTGAATAACAACAGCATCAGAAAATTCAAATCTAAGGTAGTTTTTAGTAATATTTTATTTATAGTTCCTTGAAATTTTAATACACATATACAAGAAGTTGGATTTCTGCCCTTGGACAGCTATTCTAGAGGTCCAGGAGCGCTTGTTTCCGGGTCCCTCCGTCTTTCTCTTCTGTGCATAACAAGGCCGTGCACCAGAGAAGCGGATGTGTAAGTCCGAAGGCCCTTTAGATCCAGCCCTGGTCTCTATGGTGTCCTACTTCCTGTACTTTTGCAGTGGTGCCCAAATTGCCCCCCAACAGCACTCCGCCTCTGCTAAGAAGCCTTTCCTGGTCTAGCGGAGGAATGAGACAGATCCCTCTCTTCAGATTTCCACCTTTGCACTAGGCTCCTTCTGAAATTCCAGAATTGTGAGTGGCCATGTGGTTGCTGGTTTTGGTACTTAGCAAGTAAGGGATTGCAGAAGACTGAGGTAGAGGAGGATCTCAGAAACCACGAGGCTAACAAATGCTGTTCTGTGTGCTCAGTGTCAGGCCTTGGAGAATTCAAGGCTGAAGACTAGCCAAGGCTCCTTCAGAACAGCCAAGAGGCGGAGGATTCGGGATCCGAACAGTTATCAGATCACTCTGAAGGACAGGTTGTCGATCACAAGAAGCCGGGAAAGATCTTTGTTCTGGATAATGATCTTTACCCCCTGTGCAAGTTTGACGGGCTTGGTAGTCTTCTCACGGCCGAGTTTCATTTTCATTTTTTGAAATGTTTATGTCTGCCGAACAATTATTGCACTCTTCTCAGCGAGCTGGAATAAGATCAAGACCCAGATCAGGCTGCTTAATTGCAAGCACGGGTTTCTGGTACCGAATATATTTCATCTTTTTTGTACTGTTCTTTGGGATAAATGATAGGTTGACCCAAGAACTCCAAGTCCCAGTACAGAATCTGTTACATCAGCGTCTGAGGCCTGACAACACAGGCTCTTTTCTGTAAATTTCTGTAAGCAAAGACTTCTGTGTCACCTTGTCACAACTGGGTCGTTACTTTCGTTCATTGTTTCTGTAGATTCGGTCAGGTCTCCTTTCAGGATCCTTCCTATCTTGAGGATTCTACCGCCTCCTCTGTGCCCCGCCCCTCTCTGGACCACACCAGCATCTCCTCCTCCTGCTTGGATCACTGCCTGGGCTTCCCCTGGGCTTCTATCCCAGCACCCATTAGTCTTTTATCACTAGACGAAAAGGAGGATCGAGTCAGACCCTATATTGGGTGTGTCGCTCTGCTCAGAGCCCTCCAGTACCTCCCCAGATCACCCAAGAGTGAAACCAAGTCCTCCGAGGGACCTGAAAGACTGCATGCTTCTGTCTGACCCCCTCCTGCTTCTCTGGCCCGTGCATCAACACTTTGCAAATAGTGTGCTGGGTTTGACCACACAGACTCTTGGTCCTTCTTTTTCTCTTTGCCTAAATTCTCCCCCTGCACTGTCTACACCCCTTCTCTTCTTATCTTCCCCAGGTCCCTTTCTCCATCACTCTGTGTGATGAAGCTCAGCTCCCTTCTGGCAGCCTCCCCTTCCCTGCCTTATTTGTTGAAAGTCTCTTTCCCTGTGTCAGAGTGTAAAATCCAAAGGGTTTAGGGATGCTGGTCCGCTTCATTCATCACTATATCCCTAGTATCTAGAACACAGTTGGGGTTTTGTAGTTTTTATCTGACAAATACGTTGCCCATTCACTTAGTCCATCAATATTCCTTCAAGGTCTACTACTGTGTTCCAGGAAGTGTGTTAAAAATAATCACTACCTTCTTAGAGTTTATAGCACACACACACACACACACACACACACACACACTGTTCAAGTAGTAATGAACATCACAAAAACAATTCGTGAAATTAAATAAATGAACAAATGTGAGGATAACGCCTTATGTAGACTCTCTGGGAAAGGCGTCTGTGTAGAAAAGACAGGGGAACTGAAAAGAGAAAGCCATAGCACATTCTAGAATAGTAGCAGTCTAGGTAGATGTTAAACAAGCCCAAGGGGTCTGGGTGCCTCTCAGGACAAGTTTGTGTGCTGTGCCACCCACTTGTGTGCTGTAAACACCAAAGTGTCCTTGACATAGTCACTGGCTACAAACGGAAAGTGAGAGTTGCTGAGCCTCCTGCAGGCCTCGGGCAGCCATTGGCGCCTCCTGCAGGCCTCGGGCAGCCATTGGCGCCTCTTGCAGGCCTCGGGCAGCCATTAGCGCCTCCTGCAGGCCTCGGAGTGCATCACAGCTGAAACAAAGCTTTGAAAATAACAAAGTTAGACTAAGATGTTTTTGTTAAATAACTTTAAGGTGAAAACCCCAAGAAGACAATCTAAAGTTTTAGAAAAGCACACATACTTGAATGCAGAGCTCTTTAAGATGAAGGAACAAGAACAATGAAGAACCAGTTAATACTGGCTGACGTACTCCTTTTGCTGGGTTTGGTTGATGACCAAAGGTGATGATCGTGATGATCAATTCCTTATACCCACTTATGTCCTCAATATTCTGATGTAAAAAAATATTTATGAATTATTTATGCACCCTAAAGATCTAAGTAGAGCTGACTTATTCTTTTTACATATAAAAGTTTAAGTTTGTGATTTCTTTAAGATTCCTTAGAAGATTACCTTCCAAGATAAGTAATAAAGTAATTGGCCCTTTCTTTGTAACTGCAAAATGCCACCTGTCAGTAAAAGACCTGACAAGAACACCTCATTTGCCCACACGGTTAATCTATAACAAGTTGCTTGGGTATGAATGTGTGTGGATTCTTGGGATAATTTGTTTTTCACCTGTAATACATAAAATGTTTACTCCAAGTGAAGGAGATAAAAATCATGGTTTTACCTCTAATCATTCACTTGAGAAAGGGATTGCAACTGTTTTGACTCTTGTCCTGCCTGGAAGATTCCGTTGGGGTATCTAAGCTGTTAAACAACATGAGATAAAAGAGAGAGAATACAGAAAAAAAAGAAAGAAGGAAAAGGAGGAGGAGGAGGAGGAGGAGGAGGAGGAGGAGAAGAAGAAGAAGAAGAAGAAGAAGAAGAAGAAGAAGAAGAAGAAGAAAAAGCAAAACATCAAGAGAGTCTGTGAGTTGCCATTTTTCTTAGCCCCCACCCCCCACACACACCCCAGATAGAAAAATTTAGCTTTGCCAACTCTGTGGATTCCTACCAAAGCCCTGTGCTGCTGGAGGGGTCCCCCAGAAAGAGAGGTAGGTTAGTATCACAAAATGTAATAGCTTGGATGCTTGGATCTATTGGCCTGGGTATGTCTGGGGGGAAAGTGGGCCATAGCTCTTTAGAGCATCAGGGATGTTAAACACACCAGGCTGGATGGAGACCCAGAAGGATTTGCGAAAGTATCCTCCCTATGTTTAGGTTCAAGGCATTCCCCAGCGAAGGATGCCCCGATGGTCACTGTTCTTTTTCATGTGATCTTGGCTCTTTCCTAAGTAAAAGTGAGCACACCTTGGAAGAACTTGGACCTTGAAACTAAAGTATAAGATACTAATAGCATTTCTAACCTACAATCTCATCTTAGGCTTTTCCAACCTGTGTTCTCCACCCCCACCTCACCCCACCAAAGCACTTAGAAAACACTCGGCCATGATTTAAGGGCAGGAACATTAAGGGAAATGCAGAGCTAAAAGGGAAGGAATAACTGGAGCGAGATGAAGTGAGTGCCTCCGAGGACTGAATGAATTTAATATATGCGAAGATGATCTGCAAGCCGTAAAACACCATTCAAGTGTCACAACCATTGTTTCCCACCACTTATCATGATGCCTGACAAGTCAGCTCAGTAAATACTGGATGAATTCATGAATGGCAGAGGCGGTAGAATGGATGCCAAGAGGAAGGAGCAGGAGAGACAGGATCAGAAATTGTCCTAAACAAACGTTGGTTGCATTTAACATCCTTCAAGTATGTGTAAATCCTCTCTGTTTTAAAAAATTCATTGACTTTAACATTCAGAGGGAGGAAAGAATTGGGTGCAGGGATTAATTAAATGGCATTGGGTTTAAGTAAATGAGGAAACGTCGATCTTAATTAAGATTTGATTTAAATACACCAATCTCTAATCTTCAAAGAGAAAGAGAATATTATGTGAAATAGATTGCTAAGTTACTAGGAAACAAAGAGTCTCCCAACGTTATAATATTATCACTGTGGGTTGGTGTTTTTATATCTAGTATTTTATATTTAATAGAACCAAACAGAGAAACAAAGTATCAGATTTTTTTGTTTTCTTTACAACTGATATTTAAAACATTTCCAGAAACCATTTATATAATAGCGAGTATTTCCCTAGCCCTCAACACATATCAATCCTGTTTATATGGCAACACAGACATGAACTCATTTAATTGCCACGGTAGCGCTTCTGTGTTACAGCGTTGTGTTTGCTCAGTTGGGAGCTAACAGACCAAAACAGGGATAGGTTCATTTGCCTTCCCTAGATAACACAGCATGTAAATAATTGCACTGGTATTTGAACCAGGAGTCTGGCTTTAGACTCTGCTTTTCAACCCTCAGCTCACAGCCTCTTGAATGAGTGCTCTATTCGTGGTAAGCTATAGTTTCTATGATTTTGCCACTTTGCAGACATTAAACCCACGGCAAAGGGAGGTTAGGTATCCTGGAAAGATGTCTTAGTGCAGCTCCACTTAGAGACAGCGGTGGTATTAGTACCGCTATTCTAAAGCCTAAGGTTGATGCCCTCCAGTGAGGTTTCCAGTATAGCCCCTTGAAAGGATGGGATTAGAAGTTAGGTCCTTGGTTCTCGGTCCTTCTACCCATGAGACAGTCCTCCTCACAGAGAGAGGAGATACAGGTGGAGGAGAGACACGGTCATCCCAACTCTGGCCTCCGTGACAATGAGTGTGGTTTATTTCTGGCACTCTAATATATCACCATGATCTGCAAAGCACTGGACTCTGGAAGTGTTTGTTTGGTTTATTCTGATCTCATTAACTCTCGACAAGGATAAAGTGGGTGTGTGAAACTGCTGAGATCCAGGCTCTAGTCTACAAACACAAGCAATATCTGCTGGTCTCCCGAGGCTCATAAAACTGAGCAAGTGCATTTGACTTGTGGCTTTAAACGTCAAACTAGAATAACTAAACACATACTCACACTCACACCACACACACACACACACCACACACACACACTACACACACAAACACTACACACACCACACACATCACACTGCACACCATAAACACACACCACACACACAAACACTACACACACCATAAACACACACACAGTGATTCTGGAATTCCAGACCAAGTCCTTTTGTATTTTCAGTGCCTCCGTGTAGTCAGGTTCACATATGTTCTCAATAGTTTGGGATGAGTCATTCAGCCTGAGCTACAAATGAGGGAAAACAATCTTTGAAAGCTTAGATGAGTTCAGGCGTCCTTCAAGTATCATCAGAACACAAATTGCCTCTCCCAGAGCTGAGATCAAGCCCTGACTGATAAGCCCTGACTTCACTTTTATTGTCGTATGTTTGTTTGTTTTGTTTTATATTCACTACATAGCACTGGATTTCACCCAGACAATACTTTTAAGTAGCACATGCATTTTGACTGCATTCACTCCTGACCCTTCCCCCCTTCTCCTGTCCCGTAGTCACCTTTGCTCCTAGTCCCCACCTACTTTCATGTCGCACACCTAGCATGTGATGTTTGTCTATCTGTCGTTCAAATTGATGATCTCCAGCTCCCAGACTCCATCTTCAGCGCTGGCTACACTCCTCAACAGCCGTGTCAAACCTCACAACTGAATGACGCTCCAAACAGCCACCCCGGAGCCCACACACTTATCTGAGAGAAACCAGAATTACATCGGGATAGGACATTCCTTCAAAAGCATTTTACACACAAATGCTGTACTGTTGCTTTATGCTCAGTGCTGTGTAGAGCTGATCTCTTTCTATAAGACTCTAAGACAGGGTCGCCTCGCCGCGAGATAGTCCCACGTGCCCAAAATTGAACGAGAACAAAGGCAGTTTCGTGGGTCTGAAGCCAAGGTGACGATTATCAGGTAGTTTGGACATCGGGTTTTAGAGGTCTCCTCCCTGGAGTTCTCTGACATGCTAAGTAAGACCGAGTTTAAGTTACTCAAAGAGAAAGATGAAGGCCTGATTCAACTGCTGAGATTTTAATATGTGGTTCCAGAAAGTCTGCACATTTTATTGTGAGGTTTGGATGAGAAGCCAAGCCACTGGCTAGACGATAATGGTTAACATTTTATGTAATTGTACGATCATTTGTTTGGTATAATTGTGGATGGAAAAATCCTTTCCCCGAGTTGCTTTCCAGTTACTGCAGAAATGTGCCATAATATTTTACAGTGAAAGAAATGGCCTTAAAGGATGTTAAACCTTCTGTTTATATTATTCGGTATGACTTATTCTGAGAAAATACGTGGCAAAGCATGTACTTTGCAGTTCCATGGTCCTGTATTCTTTTCCTGACTTCACTTAAAAGCTAAAATATCAAGAAGACTTGTTTAAATGTTCTCAACTCTGTTGCATGTTCCATTTTAGCAACAATATTTATCTTCTCCAACTCCTGAGATAACACAAAGTCATTCATTCTGCTGTATCTGATCATGAAGACAAAGTCAGGAGCCTTCACAATCCAAAGTCAACGGCTTTCTCTCTGTCTTATCTGGGTCCTTGGCTGGGAAATGATGGAGAATCAAGCCGAGAGGCAGCAAAGGCACCCTCCAAACAACTGTGGCCATTTCACACTGCCCACAAGCTTCCCTGGCTCCAAAAGAGAAAGAATACACATGCACACTGTGAAAGAAACTAATTTCTGATGGCTGCAGCAGATGCTCCTGGACAGACGCCAACAACGCAGAAGCTCTCTGGCCCTTCTCCACATGTGTTCAACAATATCTATGAATATCTATGAATCTGAATATCTATGGCACACTCGCTATCCCCAATCTGCTGGGAGTCAAGGATGGACACCACGAGTCCTTGGCCCATGAGAAGAGTACTGGGCAGCGCTGACACTGCCTACCCTGACAAGCTTAGTTTGACCACCAGAAACCATATGCCAGAAGGAAAAGAACTCCCACAAGTTGACCTCTGGCATGCCTTGCATGACATGCATGTCTTGGTGCAATGTACCCTGAAACACACACACACATTTTGTACAAAGGTGAGAAAGTAGCAATATCAGAAGCCACCAAGAATTTCATGAATCACATGCAATTATCATTGGGAAGCAACTTACTCCCTGTAAGCCAGGAATGGGATGTTTGACCCAAGACTCTGTCTGTTCATTAAACCAACACAATATAGCACTCGTACAATGATACAAATACAGCAGTACTAAATATATTACATACTATGTACAACACATGCTATATACAACAGCATTTTTATTGTTATTTTGTACACCAGTGTGGTGCATACACATATGCATATTCATGTCTGTGTTTTGGTATGTGCACATATGTTCATGTATGTGCAGGAGTGCATACATGTGTGTGTATATGTGAGTGTCTTCCTCTATCATTCCTCACCTTATTTTTCTAGGATAGAGTCTCACTGAACCTGGAGCTCACTGATTGGCTAAACTAACTGGCCAGAAAGCTCCAGGGATCCCATTAGCTCTGCACCCCCAATATTAGGGTTGCAGGTGGGCACCACTAGCGTGCCCAGCTTTTTATGTAGGTGTCAGGGATCTGACTTCAAGGCCTGAGCCATCTCCCCAGCTCTACAACAGCATCTAACCATTGGGAATTATTCAAAGCAAAGCCAGTTTTAATAGATCAAAGCTGAAGCAATGGAGGGTCTCTAGAAGACCAAGGGTGGCAAACACAGGTCTGAGCACTGCAAACGTTGCAAGTTTGCCCTTTTACCCCTTTCCCTCTCCCTTGCTGAAAACTGTTACGCTCCTGAAGCTAGCCCCCAAGATGCAGTCCCTTATTTGGCCACTGACTCATTCCTGAGACAAAACACCAAGCTCTACGAATCAAAATCCATTATTTAGCCAATACGTCTAATTAGAATTTACCAACTCCCCCTCGCAGAGACTCCCCCCGCTTTTCCTTAAACTCCCACTCCGGAAGAGACGCTCTTTGCTTGCTTGGTTGTGCTTTCTGCTCTCACCTTCTCAGACTCCCTCCCCACGGGCTTTCCCCTCCAGGCTAATAAATCTCCTTTGTGCTGAGAATCTGGCATCTGTACGTGTCCCGCACCAAATCCGGGGACCGACCTCCCTTTTACATACAGTTCCAGACACAGGATGACTGACAAGTAGCACCCTAACCTGACATTTATTTTAAACAACATAACCTTAGAGTCATTTTACCAGGCAAAGCATGGAAATAGTAAATGACCACTCCCCACTTTCTGGGCAGTCTTTCTGAAAACCCAAACATGCTTTAAAAAGAAACATCAATTTTTAAAGCTTAAAGTAGCCAGATTTTTCATCAGCCCTCTATTTCACCGGCCCCAGGGCCATGGAGACCAGCGCTGTGCATTCGCACGGGTTTGTAAATATTTCATCACAGAGGTGGAGACGTGCGTACTACAGACAGAGACAAGAAGCTTTTGTTTATTTCAGAAATTGTCACTGCCAGTACACGGCCATAGTCTAGAAGTCTATCCCACCTCAAACTGTCTAAGACCAGATGCCCTTAAAACACTCGAGGGCGGGTGGTTGCTGTTGTCAAGGGTGTGGTGCCTGTCTGTTGTCTGAGCCTCTCTCCTGAACCTATCAGATTCCTCCTTCTCACTCTGCCAAGATGATCCAGGAACTGGGGGATCCGTGTGTTGAGTGCCTTCTCTGTGGAAGGAAAGCACAGTGCAATCTCTTCTCAAGTCCTGGCTCAGATCAAGTGCAGGTCCTGTGTGGGTGCTGGAGACAAAGCCGTGGCTCAGGCAAACAGATTTCCTGTGCTGGGGAGAGGCTGCAGACCCTAGACACATCTTACAGCAGACAATCCCCTGTTTATAATACTGTACTTTGCAACCAACAAATAATAGTTGAAGAAAAACATTTGTCTGTTTCAGAAAATGACCTCGTCTGTTCAGTTTTTCCTTTATGTCGCATGGAATTAGCCCGATGATGATGATGACGGAGTGATGTTATGAATTCATCCCGCTTAATCTGCATATCATTAAAATATTTATATTGACACCTATTGATTGATACCTGTGTTGGGGAGCTCCAACTCAGAGCTCCATTCCAAACCCTGCCCTCAGCATGCCAAGCCGCAGCTCCCTGGAGCTGCCCTCTCCAGACCCCACTAAGGCTCAGCGCCTCCCCAAGAGCTGCCCAAGACCATGCCTGCAGGGTATTTAAGACCTGGTCCTCAGACCCGCCGTGTGATTTTTCTCCCTTGCCTTTCCAAAAATCACCCCCGAGTTGCTTTGTTCTGCTTGTTAAACCTGGACTTAATAATTCGGATTGATTGGCTTAATGCATTGGTGGAGGATTCCCGGTAACTGGGGATTCAATACTTATCAATAAGTTTCAAATAAGCACTGCCTATTTTTTTTATTTGACAGTTAAATGTTGGCCCTAGTTAGACAGCAGTTTCAACTAACCAAACAATTATCCGTGAATGCTCCATCAGAGCCCTAAATATTTACCAGCATGCATTGGGGCTTTCAGCGTTTCCAGGCAATGCTTCAGATGCCCGGGAGAGAAGACTGAGCTCCGAGCCTGTGCCACAGGTAAGGCGATGAAAACCCCCGCCATGCAAGAACATCAAAAGACTGTTGGTGTTTCCTCCAGCGATGTTCTCAGAAACTCAGGAGAAGCTAAGATTTGGGTTTCCCAGAGGGAGTGAGCCAAGGGGTAGACAGGGGAGTAATTAAAATGATGGAATACACTCTAGCTGTGAGGGAAAGGAGGGCAGAGCGTGGCTTCCTCAAAATAGTACTACAGACTCCAGGTTACTCGGGGATATTCCTTTCTCCTCAAAGGAGGAGTTCAGGGAGCCAATAGGGCATCCAGCAGGGTTTCTAGGCAAGAGGGGATAATGGAAGGATCCTTTCCCACCCCTCTGTCTAGTTCAGTGCCCCGTTAGCCTCCTTTATTAAGAATACATGTCTGCATCCCGCAGCTTAGAGTCTGCCAAGAGAGCAAAGCCTTTTCAGCTTCCCTGGACTAATCAATACTCCCTTCACTTAAATTCTCTTTCGACCTTCAAAAGCAGCTTCTGTTGGTGGCTTGTGCTCCTGTTTGTGTGAAAAGGATCCTGTTGCTAGACCTGGTCGTTACGGTATCTCTATTACTGTCTGCCTAAAGATAAATTTCTTACTTCCAGCATTCTAATTAAAAGTAGGGCCTTGCTCCAGATGTCTTTATTGGGAAACTGGACTCAACATACAGGAGGAAAAAGGGTGTAAGCTCTATATCCCTCCCTCCCTTTCTTTGGACACAATTAGAATAAGTCAAACTAGGTGTCAAACACATGACTGTGACCTGCACTGACACCCGGGAAGAAGGCATGTATCCCTTACCTGTTCTCTGTCATACTATTCTCACTGGCCAAAGCTTAGTGACTGGCCCCGTCATGGGGTCCTATGGTGCACATATCTGTGAAGGTGGGGAGGACAATGTTCTTGGAGGCATGGCAGGCAAAGAACAGAAAAGCCATTGTCAGGTTCAGCTACATGTCTAATGACAGCAAAATATTTTCACCTAAATGTGAGGTGTGTAAAAGTCCCTCGAAGATCCACATGTTCACATCAGTCATCAGACCCCAATGAAAGGTGACCCCACGAGCAATAACTGTGCAATTTCTGTTTATGAGTCCCGCCTGCTCTCGTCCTTGCTAGCCACACTGCATTCTTTTGTGTTACTGTAGCAAAACCCACTAGGCCAGATATTAATAAGAAAAGAGGTTGTACTGGCCGGTTGTAAGTTGATTTGGCATGAGCTAAAGTCATCTGAGAGGAGGGAACCTCAACTAAGAAACTACCTCTATTCTTTAGATAATCAGAAATAAATAAATAAATAAATAAATAAATAAATAAATAAATAAAAACTACCTCTATAAAATCAGGCCATAAGTGTTTTTCTGAATTAAGGATTGTTGGGGAAGGACCCAGTCCATTATGAGTGGTGCCACTCCTGGCCTGGTGGTCGTGGGTTGTATAAGCAGGCTGAGAAAGTCAGGGAAACAAGCCAGCAGGCAGTACCCCTCCATGACCTCTGCATCAGCTCCTGCTCTTAGACCTCTAAGTTATTGCCCTGGGTTCCTGTCTTGGCTTCCCTCGGTGATGAGCTTAAAAATGGTAAGGTAAATAAATAAATAAGTAAACCCTTTTCTTCCCAAGTTGCTTTTGGTTATGAACAAAACATTCACCACAGCAGTAGAAACCCTAATGCGATCTCATTGCTGGAGATCAAGGTCTGAGATTGCTCAGTCCCCTGTCTTCAGCCTCTGCTAAGGATCCCTTGGCTCCTTTACACATAACAGAGTAGCCAGGAAGGAAAGAGCAGCCGGTGAAGGAAGGCAGGCTCTAGGGATGTCGTTGGTTCACAGAACACTCTAAAGAGGAGCCCCTGAGCTCTCAGGACAGCTGCACCAGTCCCTGGGGAGTTTCCCTGATGACCCAACTACTTCTCAGTAGACCCCACAATCTATACGTTTCAGGCCTCTTAATATCAGTGCACCTGGTACTGAGCCTCCAGCACGAATCCTGGGGAAAAGCCACATTCAAGCCAGAAGTTTCCTAAACCTGAAGTTTCCATAAAACTGGTTGTTTCATTTCGTATTTGCATCTGAAACAACGATCGTGCTCAATGAAAGTTAACTGATGTGCTCTGTTAACTGGTTTCAAATTTTAAATAACAAGTTATGAAACTTCTTTATTTTTGGTTGTATTTTGAAGTTTCAACATTTAGCATCTCTGGATTTAAAAATCAGATTGCTTGGGAGAAATTTATAAATCTCCTCCCAAATGAACCCAGTGGACGTAAGTATGAAAGCGGTTTTCTTTGTGTTCAGACATGTTCACTGTGCATGCCCAGCAGAGGGGTGCAGAGACGGCTCCAGGCAGGCTAAACAGGGGTCACCGTCTCTCGGTTGCTTCCAAACTATTTTGAGCATTGGTGAGGAACAACGAACAGATTCCATACATTCATCCTTCACAAATGGATGTCATAGCATTAATAGTACCCTTGGATGATACACTGTAACAAATAACTTAGAATCAGGTGTTTTTACTATCCAGCAAGTGATAGTATTTAGATGTTACGACATGCCACCCATTTGAAGAGAGAGTGTGGGCGTGTTAACTGCCTTCCTTTCTGTCGTTGTTTACTTTTGAGATTGTCAGTTAATTACTACAACGTTCTCCCTTCCTTTCCCCGCCCCCAAACTCTCCCATAAACCCCTCCCACTGTCCTTCAAATCCTTGGCCTCCTTTTCCCCTCACTGTTATTGCATTCAGATATGTGTTTTTATACACGTAAGCATCCCTGAACACAACCTGTTGAGTCCATATGCTGCTACTTGCGTGTCCTATGTAGTCTTCACCTCTCACCAAGGAACTTCTCTCTGTAACGGACAGAGACCACCACAGAAAACCACAACCAATCAAAATGCAGAGTTGTCGGGTCCAGTCCCAGTGGAGACCTCTGTAAGACACTCGCTCCCTCACCTAAGGATCTGGAACATTGTGGAAGAGGAGCAGAAGAAAGAGTGTAAGGGCCGGAGGATTAGGGAGCGTGCAGTGAGATCGTGTCTCCTCGTAGCTGTCTCCTTACAAGCAATTGCAATGCAATTACAAGCCATTGGCTTTTCTAGATCATTCGTTTATGAAATAAAATGATTAAATAAAATAAACGCTACAACTAGGGCATTAATCTCTAGTATTCTAAAATGAATGATCGAGGGCAGCTATAATTTCACTTTCTACAAAATATTGAGGGTTTGGTCAGCCACTCTCCAAGTACTGAATGGCTGTAATAGTGACAGAATAAGCAAAATAGTCATACTTGTGTTTTAAGTCAAAGCCAAAAGAGAAAAGGCTAGAATTGTACGCCCCTCACTTGAGGCTTAAATCACACATGATGGAGGAAGAGTGTCACCTAGTGGTCACGATTATTAACTACAGTCACCAGAGAATTAAAGGAAAGTCTGAACTGTTTCAATTACATTAAAATACTGAGTTGAAAGCATCTGTGTTAGTGTCCGTAATCACTGCGATGGATATTTATCAACTACTTACTCAGAGCTAACGTACTTTACGTCCTTGCCTATGTCCAGATAAAAATGTATACGGGAATTCAGAAAAGAGCTTGAATTCCCCAAGTCTTTCCAGGTGCAGGAACTCCGGCTGGGGAAAATGCGCAGGTGGAAGTCATTGACGGTGCCTGTTAGATGACGTGATTTAGCTTTACAGGTCTGTATCGCAGAGGCCGGCTCGCTCGAGCAAAAGTGTCGCTCTCTGGATTTCACTGTAATACTGCAGCTACTCCGAGGCTCTCCAGCCCCGGCGGCAGATGCCAAGCACGTGACAGGATTTTGTGTATGCTGGACAAGCACTAGTTAATAACCGAGCATCTTTAAACTTTTATGGTAGAAACTAGTTAATTATATAGTTTACATTCAGAGTGGTAAATAATTTTTTAATAAACCATTAATGGGTAAAAACCATGGGTTTTGATCGGGGGAGGGGGAGGGAAATAGGAGGCGGTGGCGGGGAGGAGGCAGAAATCCTTAATAAATAAATAAATTTAAAAAAAAAAAACAAACCATGGGTCATCTGTCCTTAAAGCCCTGATATGAAGGGACAAAACTGTGATATTTGATTCCGCCTGCAACTACTTTATCAGCCCATGCTTGAACACACACACACACACACACACACACACACACCAAGTGATCCTTCCCTCTCTCAAAACTACATTAGTTAGGACCTTAATCTGAAAAGATAGTTGCTAAAGTGAAAACCTACACTCCTTCAAATCTGCTAATGACATGCTTACCCCATGCCCCTCCCCCTTTAACAAAGGGTGCTCCTCCCTCCATCGCCAGACCCTTCTGTCCAGGCAGCTCAGCTCCCAGACTCAGGTCTGCTGCAGTCCGCCCATCTCAAAGGCAACGCCCTAGGGACTTCGGTGTTAGAAGTAGAGGCCTCTGTCAATAATTTCCTGTGACTTTGTTTCCTCCAAATGCTGCCTAGTAAAGCTACAGAGGAGTCCAGGGCAGAAGCTGCTTGCAGAGAAAAATTGATTTTCTACAGTGGAGTCACTGGGAATATTAACCATATCCAAGGGCAGGTCCCATGCCCAGCCGTAGAGGGTCAAGACAAAATGAACTCAGTGGCATTTCTGTAGACTTTTTGTTCTGTATTGCTTTGTCTGGGAACATGTTTGGTCTTACTGCTCTTTTGATTGTATCCTACGATTTCAGATATTTTATTTTTATGGGTTCTGTTGTGTGTGTGTGTTTCTTGTGCTTTCTTTGTTATTTTTCTTTTTTTCTAAAGAGAGAGAAAGAACGCGTGCAAGTGGGGTGGTAGGGAAAACCATGATCAGAATATATTGTATGTGTGATGAGAATATAGTGTATGAGTGATCAGAATATATTGCATGTGGACCAGAATATATTACATGTGTGATCAGAATATAATGTATGTGTGATCAGAATATATTGCATGTGTGATTAGAATATATTGCATGTGTGATCAGAATATATGGCATGTGTGATCATAATATATTACATGTGTGATCAGAATATAATGTATGTGTGATCAGAATATAGTGTATGTGATCAGAATATATGGCATGTGTGATCATAATATATTACATGTGTGATCAGAATATACTACATGAAAGATTATTTTTAGTTTTTAAAAAGATGGGGAAGGGATTGCAAAAGACATTTCAGTGTCAACCTATGTCTCCATGTGCAAACCCAGGGCAAACACACTCACATACACACATGTGCACACAGGTATATGCCACACACACAAGCATGAAACAGGGGCTCAAAGAATAAGTTGAAAAAGAAGAGGAAAAAGAAATAGGGTAGCACACGGAATTTTTCAGTAACATATTCAACTTGCCTACACACACACACACACACACACACTTTTCTGCTTTGTAACAATGGCAACCAAGGTTAGCAGACACTACTCTGAGCAAATTCTCTTCTTCAGGGCGGATGACTTAACAACACCAACATCTACCAGCCCTGAAGAGAGACGGTCTCTTCAGATCCAAATGAGTTCCACTCTGCTGTTTGATGTGGCCTCTGGGTGTACATGTGTGTTTAGTTGATGCAGTTGCTAGGTGTACATGTGTGTTTAGTTGGTGTAACTACTAGGTGCCATGTGTGTTTAGGGATGGCTGAGGTGTCATAATATAAACACGTGGACTTGCCGCATAGTCCGCATTGCTTCCTAATCCCTTTCCAGGACTGCCTGGCCCTTTGGTGGCTGCTAATGGCCACCTCTCATCGCAGTCTCTTCTTGGGGGCCCAGGAATTCCTAGCCTGCTGTTCCTATTTCTGTGCTGCTGACTGCAGCTTTTCCTCGCAATGCGCGGTTCCCTGTTATCCTTCCTCACATCTCAGAAGAATGCCCCAGATCCCGAGGCACCTGCCTCTTCCCCCAGACCGAGGGGGTGGGAAAAAGAGCTCCACTTCCATTAGCAAATGGACGACTAGCAAGTCGTCCCTTCCTAACTGGATGCTGGGTCAGCAGCTTGCCAAGGGAGGCTGGGGAAGGGAAGGAAAACTGGAGTAAAACACGAAGGCCTCATTCCTCATTGCTGCTTCACTCCATGTTGTGGGACATTTGACCACACTATGTGAAGAGGTCTTGCTGTTCTTCCTTGCCTGCCTAAGGCATCTGATTGGTTTAATAAAGAGCTGAATGGCCAAGAGCTAGGCATGGGAGAATAGGCGGGACTTCCAGGGAGAGAAAAGGACTCAGGGTTAGAATTCAAGCATGTGGGGAGATGCCAGCGAGACACTGAGGAAGTTGGATGTGCAGAAGGGAGGAGAGGTAAAGAGCCACGTGGCAGAATGTAGATTAATAGAAACAGGTTAATTTAAGTTATAAGAGCTAGTTGGGAACAAGTCTAAGCTAAAGGTCAAGGTGCCATAATTAATAATATGTCAGAGGCCAGAAGAGGGCATCGGAGGCCCTGGAGCGGGGATTCTAGGCACCTGTGGATGTTGGAAACCAGTTGGGTCCTCTGGAAGAGCAGCAAGCTCTCTTCACTGCCTCGTCGTCTATCCAGTCCCAGGTTTTCTGTATGTATCAGCTGGTAGACACAGACTGCTTTTATATGGCGGCTGTTGTAAGTACTGCTTAATAAATGTGTGCGTGCATACACGCCTTTGACATACTGATTTCAATTCTTTTGATCATAAACCTAAAAGTAAGATACCACGCACTCGTGTAGTAATATTGTTTTAGGGTTTTTTTGTTTTGTTTTGTTTTTGAGAAACTTTTACTGTTTTCCAGAATGTCTGGCTAATCTTGAGCGGCTTCACGAAGACAGAGGCACTGTTGGCCACAACATCACTGACAGTTTTCCTCTTAGACGGCAGCCCATCTAATATGAACAAGGTGACCCCTCCCTGGGGTCGTAATCTTCACTGCTCTGACCCTTAGAGATGTAGGCTATATTTTTCCAGGGATCTATTGGCCACTCGTATGTTTCCTTTTGAGAAACGCCTGTCAAGGTCACTTGCCGATTTTATTACACATTTTCTTGCTGATAGGTAGCTTGAGTTCCTTGTGTATCTTGGACATCAGCCCCTGCCACGTTATGACCTAGAATATTTGCTCTGGTTTTGTGAGCTGTCTCTTCACTCTGTTTTTTATAAGAATGGGACCCTTTTATAAGCACTTTGTGACAACAATTTGCCACGAATTTCATTAGCATTCATTTCTGCTCTTTGTACATTTTTCATTTGCCACTAAGAGAAATTTTAACTGGAAACGCGGTGTCCTGCCTGTCGCCCAGTTCCTTGCACTCAGTGGGTGGGAAGTCACCTGAGTGCATACAGTAGGTGGCACTGTTTCCCTGAGTTCTTGAGTACTATGGGACTGAAAGCCCTTTTTAGCTTGGTGTCGGAGTCCTACATCTCCCTTCCTCCCAGCTCACCAAGGCCACCCTCAGGTCACCTGGGTGGAACTATACCAAGGGTCTCCACTCTCCCCTCCCCGGAAGCTCGCTCAGCCAACAGCACCTTTCCTGCTGGGCTCCACCTAATGCGTTTCTCCTGGTCATATTCTCTTAAGATCTCGACATGCTGTCGTGCATCCTGGGACTTCTTCTGGGGTCTTCCAAGCAGTTGTGCAACCCCTCTCTCTGCGGTTCTGTGTACCCTGTACTGCCACACGGTTACACTTTGATTTCATTCGCTGTGGTACACTCCTAAGGAACATTTACTGCAGCGCAGAAGTTGTACCCAGACCTGGGGACGGAAAGGCGGCTCGGTACACAGGACCTGTGATCAAAAGCTGAAAAGCTAGAGAAGAAAGAAACTCAGGACGATGTTGTAAGGACTGAAAAGGGTACATGGGAGAGTGTGAGACGCTTTGAGAGGGTGCAAATGACTGAGTCTGGAGACTAAAGCTGCCAAGATGCCTTATTGTAAAACTGGGAGCCTAAGATGGGCAGCGGAAGGGGCCATCAGCAATATGCAGGCAGGAAACGTAGCCTGGATGGAAGGAAATGTGGCAAGGACCCCAGGGGAGTTGTTCATCCCTGTGGTTAGACAGAAAACACAGTAGGACAGAGCTGGGGGCACAGCCCAGGGATAAATGCAAGCCCCACACCTGGATTTAACCCGCAGCACTGTAAATAAATATCATAGCAGCCATCTCTGGGGAACCTGGAGAGATTACACAAGAAAGAGGTGAGTCTGGAGAGACGATGAGACATTAGAATACCCACATCATTTTAGGGTGCTTATCTAACTTATCAACTGAGAGTCACGCTGGGAAGACCCGTCTACAGGCTGCACTGCCAGGGGGCCCTGAGAGAGTGAGTCTGGGAACAAGGAAATCTTTTATTTGTCAAGTGTTCATGGCTCTGAGGCACTTGCCCAAGAACCACCTATTTCGAGAACACTTCTACAAGAGGTGGGAAGCCTTTGAGGGGTTTATTTATGCAAGCGTGAGATTTGTGTTTTAGGCTGGGGATGTGTGGCTCACTCGGTAGAGCCTTTGCCTGCCGTGCATCAGGGCCTGGGTTCCACTCCAGCACTGCTAAAAATTAAATTAAATCAAAATGTAAAACAAAGGTATATTGGAAAGGAAAAAAAAAAGAAGGGAGAACAATAAAGAATAATGGTGATTAATATTATAATCAACGCACATTATAAATATGGAAAAGCCAGGAATAAAAATCTTTACTTTGCATTATAATTCTGTGGAATAAGACAAACTTTTAATAGTCTGTGAGCTGATTGTGGTGACTGGTGCTTGTGATCCTTGTACCTAAGAGGCTGAGACAGGGGGTCCATTGTGAGTGTGAGACTAGACTGTGCTATACAAACCCTGTCTCAAAAAAGGAAAAGAAAAGATCTGTGTTTTAAAGAGATTGCTGTCATGGATAAAATGACAAGAATCCGAGTGATGGTGGTACATACCTGTGTTCCTAGCCCTTGGGAAGCCAGAGCAGAAAAGCTGTAAGCTACATAGTGAGACTCAGTCACAAAAATTAAAATGAAAGAAAATAAAGATTAAAGGCAGAGGAAACTACTCAAGAGGCCTTTTAAGTGTTTAAAAATAAAATCATCAGGGTCTCCATAAGAGGAATAATCAGTGCAAAATTAAAATACCCCAAACCTGGTAACAAGAGATTCTGTCTGTGAAGCCAAAGACAACCCTGACTTCTCTAACATGATGGGACTCAGGCACAAAGCATGCCCAAGAGGAGGACACATCAGGGGGGAAATGATGCCTCTCATCAGAGTCACACAGAGCACCAGCAGCCTGTGGGCATCCAGGAAGAGATACACTGAGAGGCAGTGAAAGTCTGAGCCAGAGACAACCATGAGTCTGTGGTCCAGGAACACAAGATCTAGCAAGACCCAGAGAAAAGGTTCTCCATGGAAGCTCAGGGAGAGCTTTGTAATGTGGTCTGAGGAAGAGAAACCATGGGGGTCTAGAGGAATCTAGTGAGAGAGGCTGGGGGGGAGGAGGAAATCAGGGGAGTCCAGTGTGGGCTGCAGAGAGTGTGTGCTGCATAAGGAAGGCCAGGTCTGGGCTCAAGGACAAGGATTCTGAAGCCATACTGCCTCTAAGCCTGCCAATCACTTACTAAGTGGGAACTGTGCAACTCATTCTGCTCTGCCTCCTATTTCTCCTTCTGTAAACAGGATGTAACCATCTCACTCAGTTATAGTGATATAGTTATAAGTTAATATAAAGGCATTAAGATTGTAGCCGGTTCACGCTGTGTTCCTAATTAATATACAGTATTTTGCTTTGTTGTTACTATTATTGCCATCAATATCATTGGTTTCTGCTGTTTTTAATGATTTCACTCACCTTCCTCAGGGACAGAGACCATTTTTTAACTCCCTGTGTCCCCAACACCTGACCATGGCATATAATTTCCAATCGGCATACCTGAAATATTTGCAGAACATAAAAAACGCCTACAGGGAACTCCTATTCTGTTCGATGGTTTGTTGTGATGCTAATTAGTTAGAGTTCAGACCCACTGAGGGTTTGATTTTGCTTTCCTCAAAAATAAGAAGAACCTATTTTTGTGATTCCAGGTACTCCTGATACCCTAGAGTTGAAGAGACCATAGAAGTCACCCAGTTCAACGTCCTTATTAATCTAAGGCTGTGCCCAACACCCACGGTCCTCATCTCCACTCTAACATTTGGGTGAAAGCCGGGTTACCTTCATCTCACTTCTCCATCACCCTAGGCTTTTGGTTCTTACATTTGAACAAGAAACCACCCTCTTATCATTTCATCCCCTGGCCCTATGTCTACCCTAGGGTGCCATCCAAAGAGCGATCTGGGAATAAAGCTCTGTTAGGAGAGAGCTCGTCCGGCTGTCACGGGGTGTGATGTTGTATGCCTGCAATCCCAGCCCTCAAGAGGCAGAAGCCGGAGAAGTTCAGGGTCATCTTTGGCTATGTAGAGAGTGTGCTAGTCTGGGTTGCCTGAGAGCCAGTTCCAAAGAACCAAAACCAAATGAGGGGTCACTGGAGTGCACTTTTCTGAGCGTCAATGGTCCGAGCTCTGCCCTGATTTGGACATAGTGGGTTATTCACAGACTAACTTGCCCAGAAGCGCAGTCAGCCATGTGAGGGATTTGGAAATTGTGGCATTCATGCAAAGGAAGTTACAGTAATAACTTCTGTCTGTGGCCAACTGACATACTAAGTGTGTTTCTAGACTGATTCCTGATTTAAAAAAAAAAAAAAACAAAAGCAACTTTAAACCTGATGTGTGTTTAACATTTATCTTCTTATTACTAGGTACATTATTTTACAAATGTACTTATTTCTGAGTACATTTAGCTGAAGTCTGCTGATTTCTGAGACCCCTGATTTTTCACCATTTGATCTGTGACTGATCATCACAACACTGTGGTTTGGGTTTTTTTTTTTGTTGTTGTTGTTTGTTTACATTCTTAGTGTGCTAGGTCTCATCTAACTCAGGCTACCCTCAAACTCACTATGTGCCTGAAGCTGCCTTTGAGTATCTGACCCTCCTGCCTCTAGCCCCCAAGTGCTGAGAAAACAGGTGTGTGCCACCACACCCAACATAGCCAGCTGTTTTACCTTGGTTTCTTCTGTAAACTGGACTAGAATGATTACTAAAAACTCATGCATGGATCTAGAAGAGAAAGACATATCTGGTTATACAGTCTTAAAGTCACCTCCTCTCCTTGATCTCTGTTCGTAGCCATCTTTGAAGCTAAGTATAAGATGGAAATTGCTTAAGTCATTGGGAAGTCTCTGGGCAGTGATATCAAAACCGATGTCACAGAAGCGTTCACTGAAATCCTCATGAATTACATTCCCAATTCTGTGTGAATAGCATTACCCATAGAAATCATGTATAGTTTTTACAAGTTTCAAAGCGATCTAAAAACCACACTGAACTGTACCAGTAGCTATCTATATACCTAACTGTACAGTTCTAACCAGGACTCAAACTCCAGGTGTTTCAATATCAAATTCTTTGAAAACATGCTGAAAGGCTTAATGCCTGAAGTGTATACCATGGGAACGATGTGTGGTTGTGTGTATTATATATGGCTATATGTACATGCTTGTGTATATGTATGTATGGTTATATGAGTGTATTATTACATATGAGTGTATGTATTTATATATGTGTGGATGTGTGTACGTGTAGGTATGCACACACTTGTGTAGTGAAGTTTGACACTCTGTAAGACTGTAACTGTTCAGAGACGGTCACTGCAGAAGGCTTGCTGCAGATAAGCCGGAGTGGAGACCTCTCTCCACTTTCCAAGACCAGACCTATGGATTCTGTGTCCACACAACCTACTTGAATCTCTCCTTCTTATTAAAAAAGTCCCCTGGACCCCAGGCTCCACCCCCAGAACACTCCCAACCTTTGCTGGGACAGATGCTTTCCCATCGCGGTGCTCTCTGTTCCCAAATGGGTCTGTGGACCTTGACAGAACTGTTGTCTGCTATTGCCAACGCTGGCATAGCATTCATTTGGCAGTTTAGAAGAACAAAGGGTCTGAAGCCCCTGAGATTATCCATGGTGGGGGTCATTTAAGGCTGTTCCCATCTCTGTTTTCCTTCTAGTTTCCGGCTGGTCTACAAAGTGTTGGCTCCACACGGACTCTCATCTGACATAGCAACCCCCACAAACCCCATCAGTGCTCCTCAGCAAAGGCAAGAACGAAAAGCCCATTCTAGCCAAGGGAGGCTTAGTTTCCTTGTGTGAAAGATACCACTATTGAGCCACCGAGCTTGGGCAAGACCTCCACGGATGAGACAGAGCACAGCTCAGTTCCTGCATGCACTGGCCAGTTGAACTGCAAGTTAAGCTTCCCTAGCACTTAGAGTTCATGTGTTAAAAATCGATTCTGTATTTCCGTTTCCCACACTTCTCATTTGAAGTAGTGGCTTTGCTGTTATTGCTGTTACTTTCTCTTGTCTTTTCTCGTCTTTTTTGACTGCTTCAAAATGTGTCGACAGTCCAAGATGCTTCGCATTGATGGCAATGAGAAATAGTGAGGCATAACTGCTGGAACTGTTGAGAATGAGGGACGTGGGAGGCTCTGCTCTAAATGGAGATCTCAACATTACTCCAGGGGAGCAGGAAGGGCTCTTAACTGGTGACTGGTTTTTACAATATTCCAACTCTGACTCCCACACTGTGCCAGTCCAACAGGAAAAGAGTAAGAGACATTGCAGATTGTCTTTCTTCCTCTCCTGGTGAAGGGCTCTAGCAGGCCAGAGCACTGCAAAAATGGCAGAGGCAGGCCTTGCCCTTCCCCCTTCCCTCTCCCTGTAAACCATAGGTAACACCCCTAAAGTTAGCCACAAAGGTCTGTTCCTTTATTTAGACACCTTTTTACGCCAGGCTCATCCCTAGGCTAAACACCAAGGTCTGACTATCAAAATATGGAAGTCTGGTAGTCAAAGGCCCCTATTTTGGCTACCCTAATTAGCATGCCCAATCAAAACACACCACCGAATCCTAGCCCGTTCTAACTCAGACTCCCCTTTCTCTTCTTAAAAATCATACCTGCAAGGTCATTTTCTGCTGTTTCTGCCTCAGAGAAATTTCTGAGCCAGAAACCAGCCACTTCACTTTTTTTCCTGCTTAATAAAGGATCTCTCTGTGAAAATAGACCTTTGGGAGTGGTTTGTGCCAAGATCTAGGAGGGAGTACCCCACTATGTGGGGTCCCTTCACCTAGTATTAGATTACTAGGAGCAGGTGTATATTGGGAGCCCTTTGGATTGTCTATGGCACAGGCTTCAGGAACACAGCCTAAGACCATGTCCTCAGAGTGCTGCCCTGGGCTTGCCACATGGGTACCACTGAGTAACTGAAGGAATGAAAACTGTCAGACCCCTCCCAAGATGCTTTTCTTCATTGTTAATTGTTGTCGTTGTTTACACAATGCATTACAACATATCAGGCAACATGAGAGTCGTATTTTCATGGGTAGGTTCCCTCTACTCCCTGACTGTCTTGGAGAAAGATCACAGGAGGCCGAGGTGAATACCGCAGAGTCCATGGATCTATTCAAGAACTCTAACCTTACTCATGAAAACCTGAAAACCAACACCACAACCATTCTCTACCAGGGAGATGGATGTTACCCTTAACTTTTCCAGAAGAAAGTCTTAGGTGTGTGCCCAATGAATGAAAGCTTTCTGAACGAAATCTCTAGGGCAATGAGTGTTAGCACATATTTAAGCAATTCTGAAGCACACAAGAAAGAAACACACAGATCTGCCCACATTGAGGAGAGAACTCTGGATGTAGACTCTGCTGTCCATGCTGGCTAAAATGGGCATCAGTTCCCCTGTCCAAATGCACAATGACACCGAAACCAGTCAGCTTTAGGAAAGACTGGTCTGCATTACACAGAAGCACTTGGTTGCCCTGCAGAGGAGGTAGGTCATATGCACACAAGGCATCTTCTTCACGGAAAAGTCAGTTAGCTTTCCATCGCCAAAATGCCCCTGCAACACCAACCATCTTCATAGAATATGCTATCGAGGCTCATGGTTTCAGAGCCTTCAACCCATAGCCGGCAGGCACCACTATTCTGGGATTTGTGAGAAGGCGAAGCATGATGGCAGAGACAACGTGGCAGAGCATAACTGCTCGTCTCATAGCTGCCAGGAATCAAAGACAGAGGGGGGAGCAGGGTCCCAAAGTCTCCGCTCAGAGGGACACCCACAGCGACCTACTTTCTTGTAGAGCAGCTCACCTCTTCAAGGTCCCACCACCTCCTGTGGCAGCACCTGGGGACCAGGCCTTCAACACATGACTTTTGGGGGACGTTTAGGTTCTTAGTCATAGCAGGAGGGGACACCAAAATTATAAGAAAGTTTTTTGGGAAAAAAATTGGCATACTCCAAAATGAGATTATTAGTCAAAGCAGATTACTCAGGAAAATTATGTTATCAACTTCTTCATACTAATTTTAATGCTCAATATTACTAAGGGGTAGTCCCTGGAGAGAAGGTTTGCTTGTCTCTAGACAGGAGGTAACTGTGGGGAAGTTACTAGTCTCTCATTGCCTGGTTGGTTTCTTCATCTGTGAAGTGGGGATAATGATATTTTGGGGGAATTAAACACTACATTATGTAGTAATACCAGACCTCTAAATCCTAACCCCATCTTGTAGTGAGCTGGTCTACATGACAGATGGCAGTCACATGCACCATCTTTCCTGTAGCCAATGTGTTCTGAGATTAGCAGAATCCCTGGTTAAAGGTAAGTATGGAACACCCATGAGCATGTAACTTTCCCAGAGTCCGAGTTTCTGTGTCTCAAATCTGAGCTTGTAGTCGCATGGACTTTTTGTAATATTAGGCAGCCTCTAAATCCAGGTTTTCGTTAATTCTGCTGTGGATTTAGAGCTATGTAAAATAAGAGCATGACAGGCAGGATGGTGGGGGAGATTGGCAGCTTTGGAGGAAATGTTAAGTCTTCCTAGTCAGCAGCAACTCTGTAAGTAGTTCCTAATAAACCAACTTGACTCATCAAGATGAACGTGTATGAATCATGCTTTGGCTGTTGGTGCTATCCAAGTCTGAGGCAGATGTTAATTTATATGTCCCTGAAAAAAAAATCACCCAACACATTGATGTGTGTAAAGCTCCTAAAATAATGCCTAGTATGTGGTACCTCCTCTTCTGTTGTGCTACTTTGGGGAGATGGAGATTTGAAGAGACACGTGTCCATCACACATGGAGTACTGACAGACTAAAGATACAATTCTACTCAGGTCCAGCTTGTGGGTGTCATGAGTTTCCTTGTGGTTAGCTGCAGGAGCACAGTGACTCAAAAGCAGATGTTACCAAAAAATCCCACCCCAACAAGGGAGACAGCTCATGAGAGCTACATCATGGAAGTCCCATCCCCAGTTAATCCTCCGTCTGTTACATCTTCTGGCAGCCCAGGACCACAAGTAGCAGAAGACTGGAGGAAGTGGCAGCTAGAATCTCAGGGGCGGGTCTGATGACCCTCCTCCCTCTACCCCTAGGAAGGAATTCATGGTCCCATCACCAGCGGATCATTCTCCTGTTTTGTTTACTTAGTTTCCATGACTTCAAGGTAAGGCTATTCTCTTGGTCACTGGTGTAGGAGGGCCTTCTGTCTTTGTGTGGCTTTCATTGACATTATTTAAAAAAAAAAAAAACCTGGTTTGGGCCTGTTGATAGGGCAGAACTTAGGTGGGCAGGGAAAACTAAATGGCATGCTGGGAAAAAGGAGGCAGAGTCAGAGAGAAAAGCCATAGAGGCGCCAGGGACAGACATGCCAAACTTTACCCAGTAAGCCATTGCCATGTGGCAATACACAAATTAATAGAAATGGGTTAAATTAATTTAAGAGTTAGCCGATAAGAAGTTTAGAGCTAATGGATCAAGCAGAGATTTAGTTAATACAGTTTCTGTTTGGTTATTTCAGGGCTAAGCTAGCTGGGCAGCTGGGACAAACAAGTGGGTCCTCCTTGCAACAGGACCACAGGTCACTATACTGATCTCTGTTCTATGATGCCCAGAGGAAACAGCTACATCACACGTTATTAGGGCACTGATATTTTGTGTTAAGATCCTACTCTCATTACCTCATTCAACCTTAAGTACTTCTTTAAAATCCCTATCCATCCTCCAGCATAGCTCCATTGGGGACTAGGACTTCAGCACATGAATTTGGGGGAGGTACATTGACTCCATAGCTCTTGTCAGCTCTGAATTAGTCCTGGTCAGTCATGCTTAGGAATATCTAACATAATTTCTGTTGTGATAAAATATCCTGACAAAAACAATTTAGGGATTAAAGAGGTTATTTGATCTTATAATTCCAATTTAAATTCAATCATAGGGAAGTGTATTAGCTAGGGTTCTCTAGAGGAACAGAATATATATATATATTTCTACATATAATATCATATTCATGGAGATTTATTAGAATGACTTACAGGCTGTGGTCCAGCTAGTCCAACAATGGTTGTCTACCAATGGAATGTCCAAGAATCCAGTAGTTGTTATTTCCACAAGGCTAGATGTCTCAGCTGGTCTTCAGTAGACACTGCAAAACCAAGGAAGTAGCCTATAATGCCAGGGTAGGAACAGACTTGCCAACAAGAGCCAGATTAACCAAGCAAAGACAGAAAGATGCCTTCTTCCATGAACTTTATATAGGCTGTCAACAGAAGGTGTGTCCCAGATTAAAGGTGGATCTTCCCACCTCAAAGATCCAGATTAGAAGTGGGCCTTCCCACTTCAAAAATCCCTCACAAGTGAATGCAGCCACTTGGGTTTTAGTTAATTCCAGATTGCTCAAGTTGCTAGCGAGGAATCATCATCATAGGAAGCCAAGACAAGGACCTCAAGCAGCCATCCATATCACCTCCACAGTCAAGAGCACATGTATTTACAGGGAAGTGAGCACATGCACAGTCAAGAGCACATGTATGCACAGAGAAGTGAACACATGCACAGTCAAGGGCACATGTATGCACAGAGAAGTGAACACATGCATATACACTTGTTCCTCCGTTACTCATGTCCATCTCTGTCTCCACTCTTACATAGTGCAGAATCCCACTGCTGAAGGAACACTGTCACCCACAGTAGGCTGTTTTTCCACTTTAATTAACTTAATTAAGACAATCCTGCACAGACATGCCCTTGGACCAACCCAATGTAGGTAGTCCCTCATTGAGACCCTCTTCCTGATGATTCCAGGTCGGGTTAAGTTCAAGATAATCAAAATAAAATAATTTTTTTGATCGTGTTATTACTACATAATCTCCAATTTTTTATTGACTATTTACCTTAAGGTTCCACATCTGATCTAGATCTGATCAGCCATATATTTCTAGGCTTAATCCTGATTACAGGACTGATTCAACACAGGAATGGCACCTACAGGTTGTTTCCATTGACCACTCCAAAAGTCATAGGGGGAAAAAAAGACTTCTAGAAAGTGCGTAGTGGATATAAAAAGACATCCTATCATGTCTGGCGGTGAACCACAAGTGGGCTGCTGCCTGACTCAAATTTAACCTTTTATCCAAAGTTCACTGAACCAGTAGTCTCACACATGTGTGCTGTCATGTGCCCAAATGTTGCAACAACCTGGAGATGATTACTACGGGAATTTCAAAGGGGAA
The DNA here is from genome assembly GCF_014885135.2 of Alexandromys fortis. Classification (NCBI taxonomy): domain Eukaryota; kingdom Metazoa; phylum Chordata; class Mammalia; order Rodentia; family Cricetidae; genus Alexandromys; species Alexandromys fortis. The sequence continues at coordinate 5,985,795 of NW_026067928.1, forward strand.
CGAAGACAAAGCAGTGATCTAAGGTAATCCACACTGACACTGCCCGTTTTCCCGGTTTTCTAGTTTCCAAAGAGCAGCTCATCAGACCACTCAGCCTCCATAATCAAGAGAGCATCCCCACACTAAATCTATTGGCATGGCATAAGCTCTCTGGAGGTTCACGTGTTGGAATCTTGGTCTCTAGCACAGCAAGGTTAAGAAGACATGTGACCTTTTGGAGATGGGACCATGGGAGGTGAAAAGAACATTAGGAGCATGCCCCTATAAAAGACTAACACAGTTCCAGTAATTGTTCTCTGACTTTCTAGTAAGCCATTTGGAGCCTTGTTACCATACTGACTCCTGTTTGTGTACCTACCATGGGGTCTTCAACAGATCTAAACTGATGCCTCGGGACCAGCTCTTGATTCTCTTTAACTATTAACTTTGATTATTTAAATATGATCTTTATAAAACACCCAGCCTCAGATATTTTCTTATAACAAAATGAAACAGACATCTTCTGGTTGATATCTGTAGGTCTGAGTCTATTTATCTAGAGAATGTTGCCTACTAAACCCTCTAACTGTTTCATTCTGGTTACATCTCTAGGAATCAACATCCAATTACTCATCTGGATTCCTAGTGGCACTGCCATGGGGCGGGTGGTAACCCAATAGAAGTATCTAGCTTTCATTGTAAAGAAACATCAAAAGTATAAAAATGCATTGACATCTTCTTGAAACATGCATGTTTGTTGGGGAAAGAGTCCTTACCCCAGTGGAAGGACACCTCTGGAGCTCATTGCTCAGAGCTGGACCCAGTACAACCATTCCGGTGTCTGAGGAAGACATTTTCCCAGGACATCCTTGTTGGAACAGCTCCTTGCCTTGTCTGAACCCCCTTTTCATTCCTGATGGCAAATACCCCAACTTCCCAGGCATGTGGAAGGGATAAACTTCATGGGGCTCCATCCCCACATAAATAACCAGCATGAAAGTAAGAACTACAGAGAGACTGAGAGCCGCAGTCTCTTCCCAAAGAAGAGCCCCTAATTGATTTTCTAATACCAAGTGGTCAGCAGACTGTACTTGTACTTACATATTTATGAATATATATTTAACAATAAGATATTGAAAAGAATTTGAGGGGAAGTGGGTGTGTCGTGGGAGGAGTTGGAGGAAGGAAAAGTCGCAGAGCAAAACTGTGTAATTACATTTTAATTTTAAAATATCCTTAAAATTTTTTTTAAAAAATAGTGCAAGCAGAAGTGCTACGCCCATAGCTGAAATGTGATTTCTCAACTGTTTAAAGTGAAAATAAGATAGAAAGTTGCAGCTCCCATACTTATCCAAGTCCACATTTATTCATTTGTAATGCTGGTCCAATCGGCCACTAGAATGTGTCTGGTAACAGGTACCAGAGCTCCAAAGGCAAAGAACATGGAAGCCCCTTACCCTATAGAATTTTGCTCTAGTTGGGGTTCTTCAGAAAACCAGAAGCCCTGTAGGTGTGAGTGTATGGACCAAAGCAAATTCATCTTATTTATTTCAAGGAACTATCTCACACCATCATGGAAAGTCCAAAATCTTCAGTGCAGCTCAACAGGGAAAGGCTGGGGAAAGACTTCATCTGTCACATTGTGTTCCACCGGAAGTCAGGAAGGACAGCGTCCTGCTCTCCAGAGAACTTCATCTCTTTTCATGAGCCTTTTGGCTGCTTGCACAAGGCCACTTGAAGTAGAGCAACCAGTGTGCTGCACTAAAAACTTACTTTATAACATATTATCACATCTTCAGGCCATCTGCGAGCTACATCTAGAATACCATTGAACCAAACAATTGGCTAGCATGATCTAGCCAGACAGACATACAAATTAATCATCCCAGGTCTATAGTACAGTATGTTCCATGGACCAGGAAGGGTTATTCTCAACCTTGCCACCCTGACCACCCCATCACTTACATGCTTGTGTGCAAGAATACATACACATACATGCACAGAGAGAGACAGAGACAGAGAGAGACTTACTTTAATCATTAAAAAAAAAAAAACAAGAGTTTCTTTTTAAAAATCTCTACAAGCAAAGCCCAATGATATATATAAATACCCCGTGGACGTCAACTGAAACATGATTAATTTAAAAATCAACTCACTGTGCCATAACACTTCACTGCCAGATCTGCTTAACCAGGAAGTTTTCAGAAGTGGAAGATAAATGCGTGCAAACATGAACTTATGATCCTTTGATATTGTTTAGGAAACGCCTGCGAAACAGTACGTGCGGACATTAGCCACTCCTTGGTTAGGAAAGAGAGGAAAGAAGATAAGAAGGAAGAAAGGAGAGAAGGGTAGAAGAGGGGAGATCAGCTTTGCCTTCAGGTTTCCCTTCCCTTACTCCCCAAACCTTTTGCCAAAAGGGAACCCTAGCTCCTACTCAGAGTGCTGAGGCCCAATAGTACCTGTTTCTATGGCAATAGATACCAAAGAAGAGAAGCTGGCTCTCACAGTCCCCTGAGCCAGACTTACCAGGTTCATAGGAATCAACCCACGCAACCCACAGTCAGCCTTCCTGTGGAACTTCCTGAGACTTCCCCTCAAGGTCCACCCCACCCAGGGAGCACAGATTGGCTTCTTGACCCATGACCCACTCATTTCTCATCTGCCACTCACTGTCTCAGAAGCTAACGAGGAGGCTTATTTATCCCTATTGAAAGTAACAGACGGTTCCTCTCCTCTTCTCCACCCCCTTTCCTTAATTCATTTATTTTAGAAACTAGAACTTCTCTCTCTCTCTTCTTCCCTCCCTCCCTCTCTTTCTGTGGAAAGGCAGGAGCCTAACTTGTATGGATGACTCCAAATTGCAAAACTGCCTCCTGTCATAAGAATCTGAGAAACTTTTTTTTCTCTCTCTCTCTCTCTGAGCAAAGCCAGTTACCTATAACTGTTGGTTACCTCAATTAGCTGGTGAGGTTAAGATGGACATTGTGACAAAAGGCATGTGAAGTCCTTTCGCTTAAGGACTAGTTATCTTGGCAATGGGCATGCAGAGGCATGTTGTCCTCGCTTGTACAAAAGCATGAGGTTGCCAACAGTCTTTGCTCTCTTGGCAGATGGTCTATGATGCACATCCCTTTCCAAGCGCATACTCTCATTCTCTGCTTGTAGGGAGTGTGCCTGTGTTAGGAGGTTCTCAATATAATGAGATTCTGCCAGCGTCTCACTCGTTCATACCCAGCATGCTTTGCACAGTGTTTTCTCACATACAAAATGTTCTCCGTTGATTTCAGTCATCCCTATTTTCACAAGCCCAGATCAAGGCCAATAGTTTTAGTTGAGAAGAACAAAATAATATTGTACTAATTCAAGAAATAAAACCACTGTCAGAGAATCTTAAAAAATGCAAACCAGTTTAAATTATTAATTATGTTCAGCTGGAGAAAAAGAATAACATCCTTCCTTTTTTCTGTAATGAGCATCAGTGCAGAGAACAAGAGACAGGGAAAGAGTCAGTCCTATGGGAATCATCCATAGCACCCACTTAAGAAAGGGGATGGGAGATGCTCTGCAGAAGACATCTCCTGGACACGAAGCAGCCGCTTCACTCACTCATGAGCTCACTAGAGCTGTGGTTACCCGCACAAGGCTTGCACAAGTTTGAATCTGTCGCTATTGCATCATGGGAGAGAGAAGCGCTTGTGACACCTGCTCCTTCCTGGAAGACAGCTGACAGTAAATGGTGGAGGCAGGAGACGTGACTTTCTTCCGTGATGTGGCCACTGATAGGTTGACCACTGACGACTTCCCATCTGTGCTCACGTAGAAAACTACGGCTAAACTCAGTGGCTCAAACACAAAAGAAGACGTGAGCGGAAGGCTGGGAATTGTCAGGCTGAAGGAAGCTTGAGCAGGAACAGGGAAGTTATGAGAGAAGGCAAAGAGGGGTGGAATGACTGAAATGTGTCATGTACAATACACATAATCCTGCCGAAAAATAAAAGCACTTTCAAAGTCTTGTAAAGACAAAGGGGAGATTCTTTGTGCAGAGCAAGGAATGCAGAAAGGGGAAGGAGAGCAGGGCTAAGTGAGAACTCTGCAAAGCCAGATGGAAGTAATCACGTGAAAAGCACCACATCTCTCAACCATCCTGTGAGGTTGCACTGCTATTTCTGGTTTTCTGAAGTTATGGGGAAATATTAAAATAGCATTAAACAAGCACACAGCCTATGTATGCACTGTGAGTAATGACCAACATCCCAACTGACAGAACTTCTGTCATTGGAACAGGGTTGTGAGAATTCTCTCCCTGTCAAGGGGTTGGGGAATATTCCACCATGTCTTTGTAAGATTCCAATGGCAAACCAGAGTTCAATTCTATCGGCTCCTACTGGGGACCCAATGAGTTTCCTGGGCTTAAATACAGAGCATGGGTGCGAGGCTATCGACAGTAGCAAGACTGATCACCAAAGCAACTGTACTGCAAAAGTCTTTACCCGCCATGGATGGAAGCTTCCCTATAGCTACATAGAGATCCCTCCCCTTAATGTTCCCCAGCCCATATACGCTAACCCCTTCCCCAAAACACTGAATTTACTTGCAATTAGGGTATAGCTGGATAAAACCAGGAGGGATGCTAGAGGGTCGGGGAGGATCCACCAACCATCACCTTGCCCTTCTTCTATGAGGGAATGTCAACAGTCAACAAGCCCAGCTGTCATGATCTTTTGCAAGTTGATACACATAAACTTTTGAAGATGGCAGCTGTTGGACTCAGAGGGAAGTCGTGTCCAACATCACTATCATTCCTTTGCCACTCACAGACTGTGTTTGACTGTGTGATGAGTTTGAGAGGCTTTGACAGGCACGAATCTCACTCATTGACTAGATGAAGCTGATGCATTAAAAGTATAAAATGTAAAACTGAAGAATACTTGACTGAGTTGTGATGTATGTTCTCATCATATTTATCTAAAAGAGGCTAAAAAGGTCAATAAGATAAAAGTAATTTGTGAGCATTTATTGTAACTAAAAAGTTATTAAGATAAATTCAATGAGAAGACAGGGAGTAAAGCAGAGACTGGTCAAGGAGTCTTGCAGGTTGAAGGCTTTTTAAACACTCACTGAAAGTGACGCATGTGATGTGGTGTGTGACAAACACTCACTGAAAGTGAGGTATGCAATGTGGTGTGTGAGTGTGACAAACACCCACTGAAAGTGAAGTTTGCAATGTCATGTGTGAGTGTGACAAACACTCACTGAAAGTGAAGTATGCAGTGTGTGAGTGTGACATGGAAGTGGCACTAACCGTGGCAGCCTGGCTGGGTTTGCATACTGGATAGCATTTCTTACTTTACCTGACTCCAAGGAATAAGGAACTTTTCTTGTTGCTCGACCAGGAGAGTCCTCATAAGCCTGTACAAGTTGCCAGAATCGAAGGAGTCACTTCTGTAGAGCCCTAATGTGATAGATATCTAACATCATAGGGAATTTTATGCATCTCTACCTGATGACCACATTCACGGTAAGAGAGCGAGACCCACAGCCTGTACAGAAGCCACTACAGCCTCACACACATGGTATTCTCCAAGGATGTCTCACTTACAATGGTCATTACATCTTGGACTAATGCTATCCATCTTTACAGCTAAAGGTTGTCTCAAAATACCATAGGTAATATACCTCATTTCACCTTGAAAACCTTCATTGTGCTTCACTCTTCTGGAATACGTAGTTAATAATAATAATAATAACAGATGCATTTTCAGATAAATGTGTTCTTGGGAGAGTCTTCCCGACTGTTATTCAAATTGACTTCCAAGGCTCGGGACGGTCGTGGCAGCATGGGGAACTGAGAAGACAGGAGGTGCATCCGCCACAACCAGAGATCTTTCCAACAAGAGTCCCATCTCAACACCAGTGATGAGTGTAACACAGGATACAGCACATAGAAGAACAACAGAATCATGTGACATGAGCTGTCCCCACTGCATTGGAGAGAGGAACTGAGATGAAGCACTGGTTCTGATCCTAGGAGAAAACTCTTATTTCTGAAGAAATTTTCTCAAAGATTTTAAGAAGTTGCAGTATAAAGAAAAAATGAGAAAGCTTGTTAATTAGCAAACAAGAAAGAATTCTAATAAAATGAATGAATGAATGAATGAGTGAGTGAATGAATAAGTAGGTAGGTGGATGGGTAGATACATAGATGATAGATAGATAGATAGATAGATAGATAGATAGATAGATAGATAGATGATAGACAGACAGATAAAATCATGATCATCTGCTTCACTTAGATCCCAAGGGTCCCTAAAAGGTCCATGTACTAAAAGTTTAGTCCTCAGGGTGACCCTGATGAAAGGTGGTGGAGTTTTTTACAAGCAGGACCTAGAAGGAAGTGTTTGGATCAGGGAGGGTGTGCTTCTGCAGGGATTGTGACACACCAACCTCTCAAGCTCTTTGTTCACTGACTCATTGTTTAGCCACCTAAGTGAGGGTGGCTTTGCTTCATGACACACTCCCTCACAATGTTATTTCCTGGCTCCGACAGTTAGGATCAGCAAATCATAACACCGACTAGAGAGTCCAAAGCAAACTGTTTCGCCTTGTAAGTTAATGAGCTCACGTACATTGATAGAGCGATGGAAATTCGAGTAACACATCACTGAAACAAGGATGTCATTTACAGAACTAGGTAGCAGAACGAACACAACCAAGATTAGACCACTAAGCCATCTGGATCCAATCCTATCAGAATGCTGAACAGAAATGTAGGAGAGATGCAGCTGGCAAGAGTCCGCTGTGGAGACGTGGAGGATGGGGGCTTAGTTACACCATCGATCTGATGCACTCAGAAAGAGAAATAGACGAGGAACTAAAACTACAGACAGTAAAAAAAAAAAAAAGTTCTCTGGGATGAAGAAAAAGACTTGACTTTTCAGCAAAGTCTTTGGTGTGATGTGGAAATGTCAAAGGGATGAACCCGGATCTCCCTGTAAAGAAATCTATACCACAGTTTTACATTTACATGTAGCTCAAAAGAATGGCATGCCTTGCTTCTATTCTGCCTCCTACATGTGCATAAAACATTTCTAAACAGGCTACTTAGAGTCTGCCATATTTATTTAAATAGGGAAAATCCATTTTATCCTGCTTTTATCAAGAATCCAGTGTAAGGCAGTACAGCCTGCAGATAATCCCTCAACAATCTCTACTTAACTAGGACTCAACACCGCACTATTTTCTGCTCCTGAGAAAACCACACACAGTATCTTTCTTTAAGGTAAAATAATTCTAATTGATTCGCAACAGTCTGAGCACCCACAAACAGGGAGATTTTCTTCACAACACATTATGCTGAGCTGATTGCACTTAAGAGTGATTTCCTCTGGTGGTGGTGGTGTGTCAGGGGCTATTTCAGGCTTCTCCTTTCTCACATCTCACAGGGCCTTGAAGGAAAAATCTTGAGACAGAAAACTTAAAGTTAGCCACAACATTATGTGCTGACCGTGGAGACTCAAGCTTGGAAAGCACCACAGAGTGCCTTCCTGGCTTGCTGCTCATCACTAACAGCAGGTGTTCTAGCCACTGACCTTGCAACTGCCCTGCTTAGCTGCCAAACTGCCCCACTTAGTTGCCTAGCTACTGAGCCCCTCCTTCCCTTCCCTCTTTCCTCAGTTCCCCCTGCCCGAGCTCCTTTCTGAGGAGTATTTAAGACATGAAACTTGCTTCAATAAACAGATGCCTTGACAAAGAATACTGCTTGGCGTCCATTTCTCCCCCGCCCCCCCCCCCGCCCATGTCTTTCAGATAGTGCCTCNTTTCTCCCCCGCCCCCCCCCCCGCCCCATGTCTTTCAGATAGTGCCTCTTCAAGACCCTGGAGTAACTTAGGACCTACTGGGCGGGTGGGTGGTGCACTTCTTTAATCCCATCACTCAGGAAGCAGAGGCAGGTGGATCTCTGTGAATTTGAGGACAGCCTGGTCTACAAAGTGAGACCCCAGACAGCCAGGGCTTCATGAAGAAACCCTGTACTAAAAAAAAATTAAAAAAAAATCCAAAACAAAAAATAAATAAATGAAATGATTGTATAGCTGTGTATTTATTCAGTGGTTCCTATTCCTCACTTCATTACCTGGGAACTCAATCCTTTTCTTCAGGTCTGTGAAATTCCACCCAGGTTTTAATAAGTTGGTAAAGAATGCAGAAGTGGCATGCATACGTGCAGAGTAAACACAGACTCGTGACTTTTCACAACGTAAATGGTAATTCACTATAGTTGCATTTTCATATTTCCCCTGAACCTTTTCCTCCAGATGCACACAGACACACCTGTGCACGTGCAACCCCACACATGAACTTGTGCACACACCCCCGACACGTTTATACCAGAAATGAAGAACACTTAAACTTTGCTTGTGCTATTGTGGTTGACTTCTAGAAAGCATCAGATCTGCAGTGATTCGTTCATCTTCATGTTTCCTTTCTTTGTTAAAATCTGACCTCTTGTCTTCTCTAAGGGCTGTGGAGAATGCAGCCAGAACAATGGCAGAAAGAGAGCGCGCTGGGGTGCAGCTTAGGAATAGCAAACAAGCATCTCCCTACTTTTGCCATTTGGTGACTATGTACCAAGTGAGCAGCAAACAGATAACCCAGGGAATGAAGGGCGGTTGGGCTTCTCCTAAAATGTCAGCTCACTACAAAGTGAAACAACCCTGATTGTTGAATCACCAGATTTTGCTCAAGAGCTTTACAAGAAGGAAAGGCAGTGCCAGAGAAAGGAAACTGAAATGGAAACACCCGCCCCAAGCCAGCTCTTCTGACCGTCCACAAAATTAAACAGATTATTGCTTCAGTGGACTGGGTAAGGTGCATTATCCTCCCCAATATGAATAGCTCTTATCTAGTCAGTAACAGGCATTCCTTGAGCAGATGGGAAATTCTTCCTCCACATAGCCCTTGAGCTGGCAAGAAGAGATTTGTAGAACACGGCTGCCCTTCTTGAGTCTCGGTCTTGCTGGTGTTTGAGCTAGACCTTCAGTATTGACTTCATATTCTCTAGTCTTCAGATGCATCCTGGAGTTCCTCCGGGTCTCCAGTTTATCAACTGCTTATCCCAGGGCCTGTTAGCCTCTATAGGGTTGTGACAACCACTGTAATGAACCCTCCCTCTCGCTCTCTTTCCTCCCTGCCCTCCCATGCAAACACACACACACACACACACACACACACACACACACACACACACACGGGGAGAGAGAGACAGACAGAGAGAGAGAGAGAGAGAGAGAGAGACAGACAGACAGACAACCTGAAGCCCCTGAACCATGTGGCTCTGCATGGAGGTCATTCATGGGTTTCATAGTGACTCTGAAGATGTGCCAACACCGGCTGTAGACAGGCAGCTTCAGTTCCACTCTGTGGGTCCCCACTGGGCTACACCCAACACTGCTTTGTCCAGGGAACTGATCAACATAATTTTGCTGGAAAACAAAAGCTCTGACAGCTATTTAGTTCTAAAAGAACAAAGTCATGGCATTTATCAAACTTTTAACATGTTGTGACAGTATTTATTCACAACTGGTGTATAAAGGCATAAAACGGTGCATGTTGGTGGGATATGATGTCTTGACATATGTGTTCATGTGCAATGTTGAAATCAATTAAATAAATCTGTCTCCTCAAACACTGCTCACTTCTTTTGTGCATGTGTGTTCGTGTGCAGGTATATGTGTGTTGGGCTGCATGCATGGGTGTTCTCATGTACATAGAGAAGAGAAATTGACTTTGGTTGTCACCCCTCAGTCTTCCTTCACCTTATGTTTTTGAGACAAGAGCCACCTGAACCTGCTGTAGCTCTCTGATTGGCTAGATGAGCTATCCACTAAGCCCTGAGGATCCTCCTGTCTCTACCTCTCCAGCGCTGGGGTTACAGGCCTACACCACCATGCTCTGATTTCTATGTAGGTGCTGGGGATCCAAACTCAAGTCTTCATGTTTTCCTGGCACAGCAGTTTTCAATAGCATCATTTATCTTCATGGTGAAAACGTTTCAAATCCTTTCTCCAGGTTTTCGAAATGTATAATCCATTGCTATTACCTATAGTCACCCTACTGTTCAACAGTGGGCCAGAACTTCTCTTTGTGAGAGTTGGTTGTTCTTCTTAACTTGCTTGTTTGTTTGCTTGGGTTTTCTGTTGGGGCTCTTGTTGGTGTTGTTTTTCTTTTTTTTTTCTTTTACACCAGAACTTTTTTTGTGCCTAAGTAATTTCACACCCTCTGATCAACTTCTCCCCATCCGTCCTCTCTTGCACTCTCTCCAGCTTCTGGCAACCACCACTTCACTTTCAGTCCCAGTGAGATTAAGTCTTACCATTCCCCAGATAATGGAGGTCATGCAGTAATTGTCCTTCTGTGCTCTCCTCGCAAAACAGAGCCATCTCCAGTGCCATCTGCTCAGTCACTTTTGAGAGGCGTGCATTCTTTGTGCCTGAGCAGCATGGCTCTTTGTGTATGTCCCATTCTCTCTGCACATACATCACATAATGGTCACAGCTTGTTTTCACCCCTTGGTTATTGTGAATAGCAGTACAATGAACGTGGGAGTTCAGATGGCTCTTTAATGGATGACTTCCATGTCTTTTGGGTATCAACCCATGAGTGAGTTTGGTGAATGATACAGTAATTCAACTTTTTAAACCCCCGTCCTGTTTCTCCTGATGGCTATACGAATTTACCTTCCCACAAAAGGTGCAAGTTCTCCTTTGCCCCACACCCTCACCAGCACTTCCTACCATTATTATTATTATTATTATTATTATTATTATTATTATTATTATTATTATTATTAGCCCTTCTGAGGGTGAAATGAGTATCACTTTGTGTTCTCAACGTGTATTTGGCCCACTACTGAGGTTGAGCATCCTTTCGTAAGCCAGTCGGCCATTGTTCATCTTCCTCTGAGATAACCACACCTACATGGCTCTGATTTGCTAGAGCTGTTTCATGAAGATGCCCTGTCTCTAATGCATGCCTCTTGCTTCTGTTGTGTGTCTGTCTATGGTGAGACAGCTAAGAGCATCATAGTAACTTCTTCGTTTGCATGGACAGTCGGTATACCATCTCCAAACCCCACTGCTTTTGTTTCATCGTCTCTGCTGCAATAAAACACCCTGATCAAAAGCAACCTGGGGGCGGGTATTGGCCTACAATCCCACATTGCAGCCCGTCATTTTTGGGAAGTTAAGGTAGGAACTCAAGTAGCTGTATTGTGTTCTCATCCACAGTAGAGAGAAGAGAATGAATAAACTCCTGCTTTCTTGCTTGCTGGCTTTCACAGGGCCCAGCTGGCCCTGTTCTCTTATCCAATCCAGTTCTCAGGCATGTAGACACACACAGACATGTACATGCATACAAAATTCATGTGAAAAACAGCTGTCTATTTCCTGTCAGTCCAGGGAGGCCACTCTAAACACCAGCAACATAAATTCTCCATAGTGAATTGGAGAATCATAGAATGTGTGATCTATACAATGACACCTGAGCAAGTTCTCTGCCTAGGCAGAAACTCTATCACCAGTGAGTCTGGAAAGGCTCTTTCTTCTCCAAAGAACATCTGAGAGACAAGCCCTTGGCCAGGAGCTAGTTAGGAGCCAGCCTGACTCCATCCTCAGGCTTCTTCCCTCTAAAGTCTTTCTTTCCTTCCTCTTTTAAGGAATGATCTGGAAGGGTGATTTCCCCAGTTCCTCTCTCCATTGTGTAGACCCTAAGTGTCTGAATGCTTGTGCCAGCAAATGAGACGTAACAAGAACTGACCACAGAAGAGCTGTCAAACCCGGGGGTGGGGACGAAGCACTACTTTTATAGAAGAGAAGGAAATAAAAACTCAGCTGCCCAAAGGAGCTTCTGCCAGCTTCTGGTACCCACAGAGACCCTCCCTGCACCTCTGTACCCAGATTGTTCCTCCAGTCTCTACCAGAAGCCATCCTGTACTTCAGTCCTTGTGGGTGGCAGTCTATTTCCCTGACCTCAGTGTGCGCAGGGCAATTCCTGTCGGTTCTTGTCCAGTGGGGATTTTGCTTCAATCCTAGAAGTCACTTTACTGGCAGCTAGGACAGCGAGGTGGCCTTCCAAACAATAGTCTACTATCAACAACACCTTGTCCACAGGGTTCTGGCACTCTTTCAACCCCCACCATTCCCTTATGAAGAAGTTACCAGATCTGCTGTTAGGATAAGGGTGGCAATGGCTCTGGCTGCTTCTGCTAGAAAGATGCAAGGTTTAGGGACAGGAGACAGGGCTTTTCCAGACATCCCCAGTACCCTTTCAACCTTGAACTATTCTAGGCAATAAGAAACAGATTTTTAAGAAGCTCAATAAACAGAGTTCAAATAATAGGGCCAAGAAGATTATTACTAAAGAGTATTTATAAAAGGCCTATGAGGGGAGGCAAACAGGACACTCAAAGCCACGTCTTGAAGCATGAACCCCGCGGTTCTGCTGGTTGTTAGTCGAACTAGGAAGCACACTCTGTCAATTGTCACACTATGTCCTCGACAATTTCTGGTTGATTTGCACAGACAATTCTCTTCTGTGGGAATTGTTTCTCTGAGAGACACTGTATGAAGCTTCCCTTGACAAACCTAACATCCACCCAGCCGGTAACCCAACAAGTGTGCCTTGAGACCAAGTAACTCATCCTTCTTCCATCCCGTAAATCCAGTCCACTCAGAGTCAACTGACCTATGAGAGAGCACTGTGATAACCTGGCTACACTTTGTGTTGCCAATGCAAGTAATTCCCGCAAATTTAGCTGAATGCACACCCTCGATTGTGCCTTGTTCCCCACTTCTCCTTTGTAAGTCTTTCATGCCTCTGGCTCAGAACAATGTATGTGTGTGAGAGACGTGGTGACCAGATCTAAGAACATTGGTTGAAAGCAGCAACAAAGCATTGAAACTTTGCCCCCACCCCCTGCCACACACACACACACACAATATGTTGGAAGCCACATACACATTGATACCCGATTGTGGCTTTGTGTGCTTTTCTCAGTCAGCAGGACTAGAGAAACAACTTTCTCCCCTGTGAGATTTCTGTAAAAGATCGGGTAAGACGAGTTCCTCATTCCTTTGTGTTACCGTATTTGCTGCTAGGCAGTTCAATAAAGAGGATGGTTTTTGTTCGGGATAACTCAGATTACAACTAGATGAGAACAGCAGAGATCAAAACTCTTCAGAAATCAGGCCCACTGTTAGGTAAATGACACAAGCATTAGTTTTTCTTCCTTTATGCACCCTGGCCACTCTTCTAGGAGGAAGCATTGTCCCCACCTCAGCAATGTGTTGCCTGTAAGAAATCACCCAGTGAATATTTCATAACAAGGTCTTAGAGCACAGTCTGTGGTTTCAGAGTTAGAAGAACCCTCTTCGCTAAAACTGCTCACATAAATCAGAGACCCAAATCCCCTTTCCAATCATTTTGTACTTTAGCTATCCTCTCATGCTGAGTGTTTAAGACAATAGAGGTAGTCAAGAATGAACTGTTTTGCTACTAAAACCAACAAAAAAAATCTAATAAGAGTTACGTTCAGGGACCTGGAAGGTATTGTTTCTTTCCTGCATACACCATCTGCTGGAGTGGATTAGGGTCTTCTATGTGTCTTCCTTTGGGAGCACAGGGAACGTTCTTCTAGTCCCCTTCCATTCCACAGGGTTCCAATTGCCAAAGACTCTATCTGGCCTTGTAGTGCAACCCTATTCTTACAATCTGGTCCAGGCTACCAGGGAGACTCCTAAACAAGTTCTGATGTTGGGAAAGGGGTGTCAAGTCCTCCCATATCAGTGCCCAATCCCAGTGCCACAAGAATGATATCCTCCTTGGTCCTGATGTCTGCTGCAAAGGAGCAGTCGAATGTGGGTTCCTGATGACTGCTGATGGAGAGAGAATTCATCTTCCCCAGAGATGAGCCTTCTAGATATTTACCCAAGATAAAGTACCGAGTGTTTGGCCCTAAAAACATACATACAAGCAACAATAAACAGACTCAGAAGGTTGTGCTGGTGCATTTATGCACATGTGTGTGTGTGCAACAATAATAACTGAAGAAAAGGAGGTCATAAATCTGAGAGAGAATGGGGAATGATGGGAGGGGTTCTAGGGAAAAGACAGACTTAAATTTTTACCTTAAGACTTTTTAATAAAAGTGGGTTATTAAGAGTTATGTCAATTTTAAAGAATGGATAAGAAGAAAATACTCAACATCTCCAAATGAAATAAAGCCATCATTCTGTCATAAAAGTCAATTCTGTGCTTTCTAGGATCAAAATAACAGTGGCCACAGCTACTTCTCATAGGCAGGCTGTTCATCTTTTGGTCCCCAAGTTCTTTCTTTACCCTGCAGGCAGCTGGACAGGCCCTCCTGGCCCAAGTTAGACACCTCAAGGGCCAGCAAACACATGGACATCCATAGCAACATCAGAGCCCAAGCTTGGGGCTCTGGTCTGTTCCTTAACATCTTTAAGACCAGTTGTCCCTCTGAATCAAGTGAAAAAGAAGTTTTAATTAGAGGCCCCTTCAGTCATCTGAAGAAGTCAAAGAACTATTGCTCAAAGTTCTGCTCTATCCCGTGTTGTCTGTAAGAAATCACCCAGTGAATATTTCATAACAAGGTCTTAGAGCACAGTCTGTGGTTTCAGAGTTAGGAGAACCCTCTTTGCTAAAACTGCTCACATAAATCAGAGACCCAAATCCCCTCTCCAATCATTTTATACTTTAGCTATCCTCTTATGCTGAGTGTTTAAGACAATAGAGGTAGTCAAGAATGAACTGTTTTGCTACTAAAACCAACAAAAAAAACTAATAAGAGTTACATTCAGGGACCTGGAAGCTATTGCTTCTTTCCTGCATATACTGTCTGCTGGAGTGGATTAGGGTCTTTATATGACTTCCTTTGGGAGCATAGGGAACGTTCTTCTTCCTTGACTTTCCTCTCTGCAGGATGCACCCTGGTTGGTTGGAGTCTAGTCTTGGGGTTCTTCGTGGCCTCTCTGATCAAAAGGATGGCTGATTTATGGATCTTTCAATAGGATCCCTTTGGCCCTGATTTCTAATTGATCTTGAAGGGCAAGAACCAACTATTTATTGCCTGTCATTTTAGTCCTTCTGTCTTCCTAGGCCTCCAGACTTTGCTAGCCAAATACCCAAAAAGGCAGCCTTTTAGTTTTAACTTTTGTGCAACATTTAAACAAAGCCAGGACAAAAAAAAAAATTGATTTCGTTAAGGTTCCGTTTCGTAAGCAGTTAAAAGATTGTGCATGAGGGGACCCTATCTCTTAGTTAGAAGGGAAGGTTGGGGAAAACATATTAATCTCCTAGAGAAGTTGACAGTAGAGGCACCAGAGAGATGTGTTCCGCATTGTTCTATCCAGGGGAAAGTGCCTTCATATAGAATCCCTTCTAGAATCACTGAAAAAGTCATTGACCAATTGATGGCACCCTGAGGAAACATCACTGAGCTCCAACTCCAATGCACCCATAGGCTCTGTCATCTGCTCACTGCTGCACAATAGTGCCCAGGGGAACTACAACACTCATCTCAAATGCATTTCCACAGAAAATATCAAACGGTGCCCTGAGCGTCACCAAATTCAAGTCAGCAAATTCCACCCAAGTCTATTATAAAAAAAAAAAAAAATCAACCAACACTTTAGATATGTGAAAAACTGAAGAAGAGCAACAAAAAATGTTGTAACCTCTTGGGAGTTTTTAGTTTGCCAGTTCTTGTTAGGGTTCCAGAACAAGTGGGGCAATCGACAATTCTGGTCCCTAACAAAGGCATGTGACAACCAGCAATCAAGAGGCCCACATGGCAAAGTCCTTGGTCAGGTGCCATTTGAAAAACAGGCAGAAGAAAACAAAATACAGCTCTCTGCCCTGAACACTCAGCAGGTAGTCAGGCCAAGGTTGGTCAGGATACCTTCTAGTAACACCCTGGTGTCCTTCCTGCTGGAAAACTTCAGTTTCTTCAGAAACTCACCTCGGCCCTTCATGGTGGACAGCAGATTTCCATGAAAGGAAACAAGACCTACATTCCTCGCAGGGAGATGGGCGGGCTCACCTCAGCAAGCCTGACCTCTGACCCTGTAGACCAGCAGCTGTGCTAATCACTCTGAAGTGATTTAAAGAGTCCGAGTTTTTGCGCTAAAGAACTACAGCGGAGTACAGACGCCCCCAACAGCAGGAGCATGGCCAAGTCCACCCCTCTTAGCGTCCCCAGAACGTCCTGTTGATTGCAATGATTCCTGTTGACTTTCCACAGGTTCCCCCATTTAATGTGTGTCGAATGCCCGCCTACACCAGTAGAGATGGCTAATTCTCCAGCCTCCGACTCTTGACTTGTTTATCCTCCAAAATTAAAGCCAATGGACAGCAAAGGGGAAGCTAGGAAACTTTTTTTTTTTTTTTGCCACGTTGGAACAATTCAGAGGGAAATTAAAAACTCAGGTAGAAAAGCAGATGCTCTGAGCTTCTTGTGGGGCAGCAGGATTCCAAAAGAGATTTGAAGTGAGTGCAACAGCTCTATGCTCTCAATAAGTTTCAGGTGCCTAGGCCGGAAGTTACAAATGTTATAGCCCTGAGCTCTCAGCAGGCTTCAGGGTGACAGCCAAAAGTCTGTTGGCAAGTATTACAGTTTGAAAGCTCTGGGGGGGGGCCTTTGGGGTGCTAGCCGACATCCATCCCTGGCAGAGCAGTTCTGCACAGTGGTTGCTGACGGGGTAACAGGAGAGGCGCTTCTCCTGTCTCTGGCAGGTCTAAAAGGCTGGAGCTGCAGGTTTCCACAGGTCTGGAGCTGTGTATCATGGAGGTTGATAAATTCCCTTCTGCAGTCAAAATGTGGAGCCTTGGGGGCCGAGGGAGGAATGAGTCTCCCAACCTCCAGCTGCAGGTAGAGTCCTAGAAACGGATCTGATCAAGTTCCCTGCCTGGGGCAGAAGCCCACAGTCTGGCCAATTTATCTCCTCTCCCGCAATCATTAGAGGCAGGCTTCTTCTCTGGAGAATGTCTAGGAGCCAAGTTTCTGGCCAGGTGTGGAGCCAGATGGGAGCAGGATTCCATCTTCAGGTTCCTGCATAGAGGAGGAGCATCTGGGGGCCGGGACACAGGTCAGAACCAGGGGAGTTCAGGAAGCCAGAATCCAGCCTGGCTGAGCACCTGGCTCCAAAGCCTTCCTCCTCTCTCGCCTCCAAGGAACAATCTGTGAAGGCTGGTTTTCCAGATTTCTCCTCTATCACCCTGACCAGGTGCCCCCCAAGTGACCAAATGTGTGTGCAAGAGAATTATAAAACATAGTAGGGCCAATTGGGAAAGAGCTGTCAAACCTAAGAGTTTGGAGAAGAACCCTGGGTCCAGCAAAAGTTCCCAATCAAGTCTCATGGTCCGTTTCCTGCCATTGCTCTTCCTGTGAGGGTGTGTACAGTTAGGGCTGATTGATTTGCTTATTTGGTACATGTGGGGGGAGGGTAATTTTTTATAATTTCCGTATTTACATTTTCCCACCCCTCCTCCCTCTCTCTTTCCAACTCTGGCCACAATTCTTCACAAACTCCCCACCTCCTCTTTTTTTTAATTATTGATACACACCGTGGCAGTTGAAATGAAAATGACCCCATAGGCGGTCATTTGGGAGGTCTTGTTAGAGTTGGGGTGGCTTTGCTGGAGGAAGTATGTCACTAGAGAGTGGCTTTGTGGTCTCAGAAGCTAAAGCCTGGCCAGTGCGTAACAGTCTCTTCCTGCTGCCTGCATATGCAGATGTAGACCACTCAGCTACCCCTCCAGCATCGTCGTATCTGCCTGCCATGCTTCCAACGTGAGGAACTGAACTGTAAGAGCCAATAAATGTTTTCCTTTACAAGAGATGCTGTGGTCATGGTGTCTCTACACAGCAATAAAGGGCTAACTAAGACATTCACACACACTAGTTAAATGATAGATAGATAGATAGATAGATAGATAGATAGATAGATAGATAGATAGATCACATATATTTATAAAAATTCTAATAAGTCCATTTAGGGTTGCTTAACTGTTCATGTTTTTAGGGTTGACTCCTTCTGATTGGATAATATCAGGGAGCTCATCCCTGGAGAAAAACCAATATCCCTTGTATCAGAAACCATTGACTGCCTATAGGTCTTCATTTGGGGAGAGTCTTATGGAATTTCCCCATCCATCACAGCATGAATGTCAACCGGTGCTATTCGTACACAGGTCTTATTTTGGCAAACATATTGTTGATATTTCACGGGTGCAGCTTACTTGCCTTGTCTAGAAAACACTATCTAGCAGCAGGCATCTTGGTCCTCTGACTCTTACAATACTTTCTCCTCTTTCACCATTGCCCCTGAGCTTTAGGTGTAGGGGTTTCATTGGGCACCGCACACTGGTTTATTCTTTGCATTTTGACTAGCTGTGGATCTCTGTAACAGTCTCCATGTGCTTCAAAGGGAAGCATCTTTGATGAGAGGTGAAAGCTATACAATCTGTGGATATAAGGGAAAGTATTTAGAACATAGCTAGAAGATACAGCATTTAGAAAAACAGCAGTAGAAGGTTCTCTTCTGGATTTGTGACCTCACTAGCCCACTGGTTAGAGACTACATTTGCAGTACCAGGCATGAATTCCCTTCAGTTAAACAGGGTCGAAGTCCAGTAAGACACATCCAGGATGTTTTCTTTTTTTCACATCTTTCCCAGACTGACTGCTGATAGTGAGCTGTGAATCTGCAGGCCACCATAAGGGGCCCCTCGCCCTTGGGGTTCTGGGGCCATTTCTACCTTCATCATAGTTGTGCCTGTTTCCTTATGATAAACTCCCAGGAGAGGGGTACCTAGTAAAGAGAGTGTGTGTTTGTCTACTATATGGTCTCTAGCACATATGGACAGTCCATTCCTTTTTAACTACACACACACATATGTACAATCATAAGATCCTGGCTACAATACAGCCTCCTGTGAGCTCAGTACATCATTACAAAAGAAGTTCAAGTGAGGTCATTTGGGAAGTGTTGAAATGGTGGAAATTCCATGGCTATAACAAAAGCAAAAGAGAAGAAAATAGAGGGAAGGGTTGAGTATAAAGGCACCCAGCTGGTACAGGCGCACAGCCAGCAGCAGCTCCTCCTGCAGTTCTCTCCTGAGCCAGAGCTCCCCCTCCAGAACGACATGATGCTCAAGGTATTGTTCCATGGCTGTAGCTTGCCTAGACTGCTTTCCTGGTTTGGTTCTTCCTCTCTCAATCAACTGGTCTTTACAGAGTTATCCACTCTGCTGCAGAAATGGCATTTTGACTTTCCTCAAAGTCTGGGCAACCTAATAAGCTGTATGTTAGTTCTCGTCTGTGTTTACGAATGAGAGACACGATCCCATTGCTTACTCCTAGCAAGGAAGTATGTGGTGGTAAGCTCACTGAATCTCAAGCTCTTGGTTTTATACGTGCCTTCTGTGTGATCCAAATAGATGGCCTCTCCAATTATCTGTCGGCTGTCGCATTCTCCTGGTCTCTGGGTAAGCTTGCTGAGTCAGAAGCCTCACTCGCCGGATTGGCAGTTTAGAGAGGAAGGCATCATGAGTTCACAAGAGCTCCTGGCACTGCTATTAACTGACCCCATGCTCTATTCTAATCTATAGGTTAGTCACAGCACTTCACTGAAAAGAAGTGCAAATGCCACTTTAAAGTCAAGCAAGCAGAGATGAAGTGTGACTCAGAGATCTGAGCAGCAGTGATCATTCCCCTGACGCTCTCACCCTTCAAGGTCAGGGAGGGTGGGTTGTTCTTTAGCTCACTGAGCACATCAGCACCATCAGGGGAGCCCACTGGTCTCAGGGTCGTAAGTGACATGAGCATGCTGTAGAACCCACACCTCTGCTGGTGCCCCTCACCTGCTGTTCAGCCATCCAGTGTTCAAGTGGTACTTGGAAATTAAGTCAGCAGAGTATTGAGTCAGTTGTTTTCCCTCTTCCTCCTCTCTTCTACATGGAAAAGATTTAGCAGAATGTTTACCAGTGTGAAAAGCAGGATTATGGTTTTCCTCTGCCCTAAGCAGGAACATCCATTGCAGCATCCTTTGCTCACCCAGCCATCCCCTCTCCTGCTTTATCCTACTCCAAGCTCCCTTCGTTTTCTGTCAAGGCCTTAAAGATGCTACAAATGCTCCATTCTTTTGAAAATGACTGCTTTCATCTGACTGGTAAATCTGAAGACTCTGAGAATGGGGTTAGGGCTGAAGCAGGAGGATTGTCAAAAGTTCAAGGCCAACCTGAGCTAGATAGTGAGTCCAGACTAGCTGCATAGAAAGAGCCTGCCTCAGAAAAAAAATAAAATAATGTAAAATAAAGTAAAACTAGTAAATAGAATAGCAAAAGCGGAAGATTTCCATGTAGGCACCGGTTCTGTTTCGGTGACTCTACTTTGACAGCGCGCCAGTAGAGAGACCGTAAACACTTTGGACTCCTTAATCTGATAAGTCCTCTAGCTACCATTTGTAATCAGTGAATGTTACGGTCAGAGACAGAAAGGAAGTTAGGCAACAGTGTGTTCTTCAGATGAGGAAGGGGAAAGTACTGGACAGTTTATTGCAAGAACTCCATGTTCGGCGTGCGGTGACATACCCTTCCAGCTGGAGATTCTGAGCTGTCTTCTGTGAGGGCATGTCGAAACACAGGTGTGACTTGTGCGTTGAAGGGTTTGACTGGAAAGGACTTGCAAAGTCCTCTACCCACCACTTAAGAAACAGATCATCCTGCCCTGGAGACTGTATCTGGTTTATGTGCAGAGGGAGACTTCCTTCCACATCCAGTGACCACAGAGCACAACGTCCTTCCACCGTCCCGCTCTGTCTAGGCTTCGCTTCATTGTCTTCCATCATCCTCTGTCATCGTCATCAGCTAAGCAGCCTGCGTTATCAGTGTGACTGGGCAAAGACCTTAATTATTGCATATTTCCACATCCTCGTGCCTCACGAATAAATGTCTAGTACACACCACTTTTCACAAAACAAACTCAATCACATCAACCAGGCCTCTTCTCCCAGAGCAAAACCTGACCTCAAGGTCTCTTTACAAAAGGAGTGAGTGGATTCAGAGTGGAGCGGAGTGTTGTTCTAACCTTCTTCTCTTTGAAGTCTGTCACAGAGAGCTTAGCCAGCCTGATTCACGGCTTGAAGGTGGACCACCTGACGGATGGTGTCATTCGGAGGAGCAAGAGGATGATTCTGGATTCTCTGGGTGTTGGTTTCCTGGGAACAGGCACAGAAGTGTTCCACAAAGTCACGCAATATAGTAAAGTAAGCAGTCCAAAGTTTTCTTTCAAGATGAAAAACAAGCATGTGCACAAGCATACTCCAGAGGTCTCTGCCTGTGTTCAGCTCACCCCACCCTTAGTCTGATTGCATTTGACATGTATAGCATTGTTCTGTGCATTTTTATGAGTCCCTCTGCTTCGTCCTATGATTTTTGAAGTCTGTTCCTACCCATTACTAATTCAGGCCCAGCACCACTCACTGGTCATGTCTCATAACTGTTTATTTGTATGACTAAAAATACTTTTCAACCCCAAAATCTTAGAAAACACTTAGCCATGGACAGCTTCTTCATGCAACTATTCTCCAGAGAAAAGTCTGTTCAAGTGCTCTGAGCAGAAAGCAGGTACCTCAGCGGGAAGCAGAGCAGCCACTCTCAATAGGGCTGACTTGCTGTAGACAGCTAATCTGCCCCCATCGCATCTCCCACCCCCAGTATCTACCCCAAGGCCAAGTAAGAGCAGATCCAGCCTCACCTGACTGGAGCTTCTAGACTGTGACTTGGGACTAAGCAGATTCATCTCATCTCCCTTACAAGCTAGGCTGCCCTCTTAAGGGTTCGGTGCAGCCTGATGCCAGGATGCCTCAAGGATGAAGGATAACTCTTGAGACGTCAACTCTGTATTGTTGCCTTAACTCCTTTGCTTCCGTTCCAGATGTACAGTTCCAATACCTCCAGCACCGTTTGGGGTCGACCAGACTTCAGGCTCCCACCCACATATGCTGCTTTTGTGAACGGCGTCGCTGTAAGGATGTTCACAAGCCTTTTCTATAATTAGACCATTGTAGCTTCAGAGGCAGGAATATTATTTACAATAATTTGAGGTTCAGAGATATTTGAGGCACAGCAATCTGGCATGCCCTGTCCTTTCTCCTCATGTTCATGTTTCCACAATAAAATGGAACTTTTCCAACAAATTAAAAATTAGAAAAAGTAGAAGGATCTAGATTTTAAAATACCAATAAGGTATTCTAATTCTGGACTTTGAATGGATATAGCAAAAATACATGATTCTATGCAATCCAGGATCCAGACATAATGCCTTCTTGATGCTTCTGTTGTGGGCCCCAGTATCTTTCTGTACAGTAATGTTCTCTTCACTTAGTCATTTGAGTATTTATTCAGGAAAAAAAAAAAAACAATGACCATACAGTGTCTCTATTTTCTCAATGAAAATTTAGAACCTCTCATCTAACATATAATTTTCATGCTATTTTCTGTGTGTCAGAGAAAGCCTACAAGATGTAATGAAGATATAAACATGTTGGTATTCAAGAGATATACTAACTAATTTGTGGGAACAGCAGTTCAGAGTAACAGAACGAAACCCACTGGCTTGGCAATAAGAAACACCTGCCACATCAGATAGACATAAATATCTAAGTGTAAATGAACTTCTGGTTAGTATTGACTGTTTCAGATATGGAAAAAATAAATAACTAGAATGAAAAGGGAAAAAAAACTTACGGCATAAAACAACCATTTGAAAATACAGCTTAACAGCTAATGTAGGTTTGAGAGCTCTTTGCTGTTCTTGCAACTCTGATAAAACTTTTAAATTACTTCATGACAGAGACATAAAAATATATGGCCCAATGTATAATAAATGATACGAAATTTTTAGTGTGACTTGTTTAAAGGGTGAATGGAGAAGGCCAGAGCATCTTTGTGAGGGAGGATGTAGATCTCGCCAGAGCTGTGGTTTCCAGGGCAGGACTCAGTATCCTCCAGGAAGTCACTGGCTCCTGTCCATGGCCCTGTCTTCCTCTGTCTTCCCACAGTGAGGTTAGGAATCACAGTGAGTTAGTTACCACTGGGCAGGGTAACTAACCCTTTACCCAGAGAGACTCCATTGGGAAAAACTAATTTTCCCTTTGCAAACAATGTCAAATGGTGTATCTTGTTTTACTTCTCTTTTTTAAATTCTAGTTGGTTAGGGTTTTGCGGTTTTTTTTTTATTTGCCTGTTTGTTTGCTAAGAGAGAGGGAGAAAGGGCATGGAGTTGGGTGGGTTGGGAAGTGGGGAGGACCTGGGAGGAGTTGGGAGAGGGGAAACCATGATCAAAATGTATTGTATGAATTTTTTCACTAAAAAATAATTATTTTTTTTTAAAAAATCACAGTCAGTTTGTGGGGTGTAATTTCAGATAATGGAGCCCCAAACCTCTCAAGGTCATTGCTAAATTAAACGCCAGAGCATTTAAGGGCATTTCTGAGGGGGTTTGTTTGTATCTGTTCATACAGGTTCACTCCATGGATTTTGATGACACATGGCACCCAGCCACCCACCCTTCCGGGGCAGTCCTGCCAGTCCTCACAGCTCTATCAGAAGCCCTGCCTCAGACTCCAAAATTTTCTGGCCTTGACCTGCTGCTGGCATTCAATGTTGGTGTTGAAGTACAAGGACGATTAATGCACTTCTCCAAGGAAGCCAAGGACATCCCAAAGAGGTATAGAGACAGTGCCCATCAAGGAGAGCCACACTGCCCTCTGTCTGTCAGTGACTGTGTAGAGCTGCCTGACTTAAAGGCTGGCTCTGTGACTCTTATCACCACTCCGAGAGAGACCATTTTCAGACATATAGCATGCACTATGTCTATACAGAAAGATATGATTCGTAAATGATTGTGAAAACTTCCCCTGGGCTTGTAAAACCAAGCTAGCTACTAAGACCATGGGATAACTTAAAGGTCTGCCACTCCAAGGTGAGAGAGGGTTTCCTGGTCAGTCTGAGGTTGGTTTCTCTGTGTTCTGCATCCAAACTGAGGGATGTCTTCAGCAATAGGATCTTACAATATGGTGACAATTGGCAATCAAGAGCAATAGCAGTAGCTTGCATTGTTTTGGGTCCCTTCGTGTTATTAAGTGAAAACCTCAGTGACAAGCAAGGGATACCTCCCTATGAGTTGTTGGTCAGAGGATCCACATATGAAAGATAATATTCAGTATTTAGCTTTCTGGGTCTGGGCTACCTCACTCAATTTAATATTCTCTACTTCCATCCATTTACCTACAGATTTCATGATTTTGTTTCTCTTTACAGCTGAGTAATACTCCATTTTCTATATGTACCACATTTTCCTTATCCAACCACCATCAGGTGAATTTCTTGCTTTGCCTTTCAGGTTCCATCCTCCCTCTGTGGTGGGGACTTTGGGAAGTGCCGCTGCCGCATCCAAATATTTAGGACTCAGCTTGACAAAGTGTCGAGAGGCCCTAGCTATTGCTGTTTCTCATGCTGGGGCACCCATAGCAAATGCTGCCACTCAGACCAAGCCCCTTCACATCGGTAATGCAGCCAAGCATGGGATGGAAGCCACATTTCTAGCGATGCTGGGTCTCCAAGGAAACAAGCGCATCTTTGACCTGGGGTCAGGGTTTGGGGCCTTCTATACCAACTACTCCCCCAAAGACCTTCCAAGCCTGGATTCTCACATCTGGCTGCTGGATGAGCAGGACGTGGCCTTCAAGAGCTTCCCAGCACATTTGGCTACGCACTGGGTGGCAGACGCAGCTGCAGCTGTGAGAAAGCACCTGGTTATTCCGGAAGGAGTCCTGCTTCCTACTGACCACATCGAGAGGATTGTGCTCAGGATCCCCGATGTCCAGTATGTAAACAGGCCCTTCCCAGACTCAGAGCATGAAGCTCGCCATTCCTTCCAGTACGTGGCCTGTGCCATGCTGCTCGATGGTAGCGTCATGGTTCCGTCCTTCTGCAGTGAGCAGATCAACAGGCCACAGGTGAGAGAGTTGCTCCAAAAAGTGGTTTTGGAACACCCTTCTGACAACCTGCCAAGCTTTAACACACTGTACTGTGAGATAAGCGTCACCCTGAAGGACGGAACCACCTTCACCGAGCGCTCCGATACCTTCTACGGTCACTGGAGGAAACCACTGAGCCAAGAGGACCTGCAGAAGAAGTTTCGAGACAATGCCTCCAGGATGCTGTCCAAGGACACGGTGGAGAGCCTTATAAAGGTGGTAGAAAGCCTCGAGGACCTGGACGACTGTTCCGTGTTGACCTCGCTTCTCAAAGGACCCTCTGTCCAAGAGGAGGACTCAAAACTATCCCACATGTTTTCCTTCCCTCACACAATGTCTAGGCTTACCAATGTCTGAACAGCTTTGCACCAGAGGAGATTCCGTTGTTTGCTCTGCTGCTCCATCCGCCCAGCAATGAACAGAGCAGAGTAGAGATACGAACAGAGATATGTGTCTTTGGAAGGAGTCTTGAGAGACCATTTCCACTACCTTCCAGATAACATTCAAGAAACAAACAACACAAGATCGTATGTGTATTCACAAGGGTAAAGTCTGAGTCCCCTGCCATCTGCTTATTATTTCTCCTGAGTAATTATCTGTTAACTCTGGGAACTTTCCAGATGTGGAGGGAATTGAACTGGCATGCTGCTGGCTGCAGGTGGAGCAAGCTCTCTGGTCTGGGCCACCGCCTGCCCAGAGGATAGATACTGCCAAACCTTTCCTGTGATGACTGGTTTGAGTGATCAGCAGGTCTAATATTGCCTCTTTTTCTTTCCACGTGCAGTCCTGAGTTTGTAAGCCAAGAATTCCTCTGCTTCAACCCTCTACTAAAGAGATAAAGACAGTCTGATATGGGGCAGGGAAGTAGTCTGACTTAGGACCCCCAGTTTCACTCTGTTAGCTCCGAACATTATTTTGAGAAAATTTGACAGGAAAAAGTCAGAGATACAATAAAAATGAAAAGGGGAAAGACGTTGATGTGTGAGTAATGAAAATATTAACTATACAACATAGAGATGCCACATTAGCAATCATGGTGAGTGTGCTCTGAATTCCAGGTGTTCAAAGAAAGAATGGGGCTCTTAGCTTCAGATTTTGACTTGCAAGCATCTATGTGGAAATGTGTTAGGTAGCTGAGAACTTCAGCAGAATACATCATTCCCCAGTTCATAGGAGGAGAAAAACATAATTGGAAAAAATGAGACTCATTTCCCTCCTGTTTGCGCTTATACTTAACATGGTCTCCTTTCTACCCACTTTTCCACAAAAGCTCAGTTATCACGGGGAGTGGGCAGTGGGCCAAATGTTGGCTACAGCCAATGAGACAAAACTGGCGGAGAAAAATAAAAGATGTGGGGGAACTGCAGCAGGTCCACCTTACCCCTCACCTTCAGAATCCAACGGCCATGTCACAATCCAGCCTCCCTAGCTGCATCATCAGCACCATCCTAGCTCCTGGCTCCTCAATGCCACGCTCGCTTGCAAGCCCCAGAAGCCACTAGGTAGGAGCTGGGCTGCAGCAGAGCAACATCCCAATCCACTTCTGACAGCTGCCTCTGCAGCTGTGCCGGGGCTCGCCCCCTCGCAGTGGCTGGGCCTGCAGGGCAGAACCTCTGCCTAGCTACAGACAGCAAAGCTCTCTGAGTTCCCCCTTCTGTTTAAGAAGTGTCAGGTAAGCCCAGCAGAACCTATAGAGCCTGCCATTTTCTCTTCTGATGATAGAGGGCGCCAGAGAACCATAAACTAGTTTTCAATAACGGCATGGGTTGGGAAGGATAATCATTAAAAGAAACAGCAAAGGAAATAAATGGATTCTCTTCTTTGTAGGACTAGTAGATGGTAACTTCCACGAAACTTATTTCCAAAAAGATGTCAATATTGATATACGATAATTTTCTACAATAAAATTTTGAACTGCTCAAGTTCCAAAGCTGTAACTTGAAATATTTTTAACAAAGAATACTGAGTAGGCAGCTCTGTTTCATCCACACCAGAACAGGAGGGCAAAGAATGTCTTGGGATTCTTGTAACCTTCTGTCGTGATATAGCCCAGACTGTCACTAAGGGTTGTGAGAAAGTCGTGTTGACCAGGATAGAAGCTGAGCTCCATATCTGTACGCTGTCTCGCAGTGCAGAAATTCCAGATTCCTTATACATAGCCTCATTTTCTCATATGACGACAGGAAAGAAATAATAACAAATGGATTTACGTTGCATTTTGTTTTGCTTGTCTAGAACAAGCTGTGTTTCTTCTATACACAAGATATCTGAAAGAAATTTGATCTTTTATTATTAAAGAATAAGATCTGAAATCTCCAGGAACACCTGCTTCTATTACTGGATCATTAAATTATTAGCCCCGTCTTCCAGTGCATATTCGCAGTGATCTTACGTTTCCAGTGTTTAGTAACACCCTGAATCTACATCCAAGCGGACGTCTAACTGAGAGGAATGCGGTACACCTGGAAGACTACTGCCTCTGGCCTTTGGCCTAGCGGGATGCTTACAGGGCCGAACACTATGTCAGAGGTCCAGATTAGAAAAGAGATGCCCACGTGACAACCTTAGCAAGCAGAAGGAAGAGCTTGTGTCAATGAACATTGTTAGTAAAAGCAGGATAAAAATTCTGAGTTAAGGAAATGCATCTGGTCAGTTTCTGAGCATTGGATGTAAGGTCTGTCTCCATCTCTGCCGGATGATGTCATACTCAGAATGTGCTCATGTCTCCCAGCCAGCGTTCCCTGGGTTGGTCGCAGGGTACGACTGTATAGTAAATATTATCTCTGTCAAAACCTTGTCACTAACAGACTTCAGTGAATGGTTTGTGCTCGTCATTTTCTTTGATATGGGTAGTTAAGATGGGGTGCTGCTTAGTGGTAAATCTCTTAAGTTCAGGAAAGCTGTGTGGTGGACTTTCAGAACCAGTATGTGTATTGAAACCCAATTTTAAGTAAAATTTAATAGATTATACCAGTGAATTTTGTCTGAAGATATATCTACAAATTTGACTTAAAATCTAGTTGGCTTTCATTACTGAATCATAACCAGGACAGCATTCCATCCGAAATAGATTTAATGGCATGGCACAAAGATTAGCTTTTGTAAGGTAACTTGGGTAAAAGAAAACAGAAATCCCAAAAGTGGGTTGGGTAACATCAGGTTACTTCGTAAGAGTTCAAGCAGAGGATGTAGTGATTACTATGTTGCTATGACAATATAACTAACAAAATCAGCTAAGGAAGGAGGTTTAGGGTGACTCAGGTTTGAGGTTATCATCCCTGATGGTGTTGTGCCCAGTAGGTAGGGACCCCAAAAGACCACCAGGGTGAATGACTCACCAAAATGCAAAAGCAAGGTTTAATTATGTGAGAATTACAAGCTAGCAGGGACCTGTCAGTGCAGCAGTAGCAAGAGAAGGTATTCTGCCCTTCTAGAGGGCATCATTTTAAGGCAAAAGCCAGGAAAGTTACATTAGCAGGGTGTGGGGTGACGGGTTCAATACTGGTTGACTCGTTCCTAGGGACTTTTCAGACATTTTATTTTCAAACCTCACCTGTTGCTTGTCAAGTTTTCTTATTGGCTGACCTTCAGGTGAGGACATTCTGTGGTTACCTGTACTTTCCAGATGGCTACCCTGTTACTTTTGCCCCTACCTGTTTCTGAGGACTGGAATGTCTTACAGGAAATAGCTTACACAAGACACAAGATGGAGGCAGAGGACAAAATGGGTGGGTCTTCTGTCTGGAGACACTCTCAAGACTTGGTTTATGTAAACATTCTTTACCTCAAGATTTGTAAGTTTATTGGATATGGTTAAAAATCTATAAAAATCTATGAGATAAGTTAATTTAAAACTAGGAACACTGGGAGTTGATAGCTAAAATCTATGCATGAGTAATTTGAAAGGCATCGTGTCATGGTGTTATTCCATCTTGGGGCATAAGCAACACATGGGTTGCCACCATCTTTAGGCAGTCACATGACTGGCAGCCATCTATGCTAGGATTGGAGGTAAATATCATGTGATTTTACACCACTGTCCTGATTAAAGTTGACCATGTAGGGTGGGCCTTCTAAGTAGGCAACAATGTATCTGCATGATTGTTATGATATGGTGAGAGGAACCTTGGCAGGCTGGATCCAGGAAGCCCCATGTCGGGTGAGAGACAGACACTCCATGTAGACCACACTCACGTGGAGAATTTTATTGGGGGGTAAGGGAGCATCGGGAGAGAGAAGGAATTAAGATTCACACCAGGCACCTCCTTGAAACAGGCATACTTACTCATTGCCAGTGAGCCTGGAATAACCCCTTGTTGCCTGTCCAAAAGCCTGGAACTTGAGACTATAGACCAGTACAAGACTTGAGGGAAGCGAACAAGAGGGTCGAATCCATTTATCCAACTGTTCCAAATCCCTACACCTTCCAAAGCTTATTACCACTAAAGCATAAACTTTACACTGTGCTGGACTTCAAAGATGCATTCTTCTCTATCTCTCCCTCTGTTAAAATTAAGTCAGGCCATCTTTGCATCTGACCCTAAACTGGGGATATCAGTACAACTAGCCTGGACCAAACTGTCTCAAGGGTTCGGAAGCTCTGCCACCATCTTCCGTGAAGCACTCAAGCAGGATTTAAATCTCTTCCACAGTGAGTACCCTGAGATAACCTTACTTCAATATGAAGATGATTTGTTATTGGCTGCTAAGGATGAGGAGGACTATCTGTGAGCCACCAAAGGCCTTGAGGAAACCCTAGCCCAGTCAAGCTATATAGTTTGTGAAATGAAAGTCCAAATTCACTCACCCTCAGTTACTGACTTGGGATACGAACTGAGAGAAGGGAAAAGACTGTTGTCCCAGGTCCACATAGCAGCCATATTGCAGGTCCCAAGCCCAACCTCCAAGAAACGAGTTGGGGAATTTCTCGGAACTGGTGGATGTTACCATCTTTGGACACCCGCGTTGGCTGAAATCCCAAACCCTGTACTCTGCTACAGCCAGGGTCAATGCCCCTTTGGAGTGGACTGAGGAACATGAACAGGCCTTTAAGAACTTAAAAGAGGCCCTGGTACAGCCCCTGTTTTAACTCTCCCTGATAGCTCCAAGCCCTTTCATCGGTATGTCCATGAAAGAAAGGGCATTGCCAAGGGGGTCCTGACTCAGGCCCTGGGTCCCTAGGAAAGGTTGATAGCTTAAGTCTCTTTGAAAAGAGACTGGATCCTGAGCATCTGGAAGGTCCCCTTATTTAAGAGCCAGCACAGTCACTGTGATTCTCATAAAAGAAGCTGAAAAGCTCACGTTCAAACAGATGCTAACTGTAACAGCTCCACAGGCCATGGAAGCCCTGCTGAAAGATGCCACCAACAGGTGGATGTCTAAAGCCTGTCTGGCCTAGAACCAAGCCCTTCTTTTAGATAAGGACAGACTGACTTTTGATAAATCCTTAGCCATTAATCCTGCCACCCCGGTGCTCGATGGCAACCCTTAGAAACTTAGCTGCCTGGTGATGCTGTATGTCATCTGGGGTAAGTGACCTGACCAGGCAGACATTCCTCTTACCAGAAATACAGATCTCCATAGTGATGGCAGCAGCTTCATTCAGGAGGGAACCAGGTCTGCAGAGCTGGCAGTGATCACAGGCCAGAAGGAGGTCATTTGGGCACAAGCCTTGCCCAGCGGTGCATCTGCCCAGAAAGCAGAAATAATTGCTCTGGCGCAGGCTTTAAGATGGACGGAAGGGGAAAAAATGAACATCTACACAGACAGCCATGTGCTTTTGCCACATGTTCATGAGCAGATATATGAACAGAGTGGCTTACTCACCTCAGAGGGAAAGACTATTAAAAATAAATATTAAGTTGTCCAGTTGCTAGAGGCCATCTGGCTACCAACTGAACTATCCATTATTCCCTGACCAGGACAGCAAAAAAAAAAAAAAAAAAAAAAAAGCCCCCAAACTCAGAGTAACAACCATGCAGCTCTAGCTGTCAAAGAAGCTGTTCTTGGGAGCCCAGACCCCAGATTGTCCTAGAACCACTGCTGAGCCTCCACTCTGTCTTGATGAAGATGCTCTTGAGTATGACCCAGAAGAGATGAAAGCCACACTCTGACTTGGGGGCTTGAGGAGTCCTAATGGATGCTGGGGAGCTTGCCTGATGGAAGAATCTGGCTACTAGCCTTGCGTCACCTAAGATCTAAGGACTCGTCTCCCCTCATGTCTACCTGGACACCGAGAAAAACTTCAGAGCATTTCAGACCACTGCCTGACCTGTGCCCAAGTAAATGCGAAGAAGGACATGCTTCCCCCAGGCTGACAAAGTCAAGGTATAGTACCCAGGGAAATGTGGGAAATGAACTTCACTGAGTCAAGCCAGGACTGCTGGAGTTTGTTGATACATCACGGGCTGGTTAGAGGCCTTTCTGTCCCAAATGTAAATGGCCAAGATGGTACCTATGAAATTAGTAGAAATTATTCCCGTATTTGGCCTCTCGTATCTCTGGGGTCCAACAATGGCTTGGCCTTCACTGCCAAGTTATCGCATGGCTCTCCAAGGCTCTTAAATATAAATTGGAAACTTCGTTGTATGTATCATCCTGGGAGAGGTAGAGAGGATGAAAAGAACATCACAGGAGATTTTAAACTAAATCTTCTCTTGAAACTGGTGGTAACATGGCTGACCTCTTGCCTTACGCCCTTCTCAGAGTCCGATGTACCCCAGACAGAGACAAGTTGACCACATATGAAATAGTCCCCCTGCTGTGACCCCTCGGGTATGTGCCTAGGTGCCGTACTGTTATCAGATTGCCCCACTCCAATCTCGGAGTCCTTAAAAGGATTGAGGATTGCAATCAGCTTTCGATAAGATTCTCAGGTCCAGGCGGCTCAGCATATTGGGCACCGCCCACCTGATCACACTTTCCAAACCGGAAATGCTGTTGTTTTTTTGTCCACTGCTTCAAAACTACCAGCTTGAATCTAAATGGAAAGGACCTTACTTTGTGCTTTCCAGATGCCTACTGCTATCAAAACTGCTGATATTTCTGCCTGAGTTTATCGCTCACACCTCAAGATTGTCACCTGAGAAACCCACGGAAGAAGAGCCCAACCTCCAGAGGTGGAAAGTGACTGAAAAAGGACCGTTAAAAACCAAACTTTCCAAGGTTTGACTGTCTAACTCAACTTTGTGCAAAATGTTAACGAGAAAACTCCTGTGTGAGAAGAGATCCCTCGATTCCTGGGCTTTAAAAAAGATATTTGTATGGAATAGGAGCTTCTTATGAAAAATACGCAAGGATAACAGGGGACAAAATAGCACATCCCCCACTAATGTTCTAAAAGCTGTGGCTGGTGTTCCCATTGATAATGTCTTTTTCCTCCAGTATCTGTTTGACTGGCCCTTTGGGCTAAGATGGCCCTCTGCCTTCATTGGCCCTCTGATACTATATCCACTTGTTATCCCAATGGGGCCCTGTGCCCTCCAACGTCTCACTAACCTGATCACCTGTCAGATAAAACAGTTCTAGAATCATTGCTGCTCGAAGTCATTCTTATTCTCGCCATTGGGATTAAGAGTGTATACAAGCACCATAAACCTGAGGAGATCATTCCGTTTTCGTTAACAAAATTTCCTTGGCTCCTGCTTTAAAATGTGGTTGGAAAATTAGTGCATCAAGGTTCCGTGTTCCATAGAACCCTTCCGCAACTTGGAGCCCCTTCGGAAAATAATGATTCATTGTGTTCATCGAATTATAAATGAGAGAGTAAAGATTAGCATGGACTTCACAAATTTGCCTGGCTAGTCGTCATCCTGAAGCAAAAGTCAGATAAAATCAGTCTGAGAACTTCTAGGAAGTAGTATCTCCCTCCAACCCTAGTCATAATGGCATCCTGCTCTTTCAGTCATTGCGAAACTTTGTCTCCTAAACTTCACAGACTTGGGTTTTTCTTTTGGAAACTCTATCAGCAAGGATGAAACATCTCCAACCTTTGACAGGCGCCTCTCCGAGAATGAGCCTCACACCACAACGCTGCTTGGAGTGAGGTTTGTATTGCCAACCCCAAGCTTCTTCCGGGAGGACAAAGCATTTGCCTTGGCTTCCGGCGCACGCGCGGTGGCGCCGAGGTGCTCCGGCCAGGCCGGGCCAGAAGAGGCGTCACGCGCTCTGAGGTCACGCGCCCGCCCGGGGCAGCGCGCGCGCCCGTCTGTTCTGTCGCGGTGGCGCGCACGCTAGACCGACGCGGGCCCGGGAACCACGGGGGATCTCGGGGGGCCGTGCATGGCGCGCGCAGGGCGACGCGGAGCGGACTGGCGCTGGGCGCTGGCGCTGCTCGGGCTGGCGGCGACTCTGGGCGCGTCCCCGACTTCGGGGCACCGCTGGCCGGTGCCCTACAAGTGAGTGAGGCGGAAGGGGACTTGGCCGGGACTTGGAGGGTGCAGAGCGACCCCGGGACGTGCTTGGGCGACATCGGGGACGCAATTCCTAGCTAGTTGGAAGCCGAGGGGTCCTCACCGATTCTGGGCAGTCCCGAGTTCTGGGAAGAATGGACAATGACATTACTACGCTGAGAGACTTTTCGGTACAACCGACTGACTCGGAGAGCAGGTTAAAACACGGTTGGCAAACTAAATTTATTTCCTGCTTTATTACCAGCCGTTTTTGCATAACATTTGCAGAATTTACAGGGAGGTCGCTTGTTCAGGTGTGCCCCGGGTTTCCCAATCTTACTGCTCTAAATTCCAGACTTGGGGAAACTTCCTCCCTGGGACAAACAGGATCACCTCGTCGGTCCACTTCTACCTGGAGGTGCAGACTCTGGACCTGAGAAGCTGATTGGAGTGTTTGACCTAGCTGAGTTTCGACAGCCCGTGGGAGGGGACTTGGTAGGGGAGAGAGAGTATGGACATCAAGAAGTGGAAGGAAGGAACCGCAGCTTCTGAAAACAAATGTTTTGCCTAAAAATGAGCACAGTGAAGGAAGTTCCTGGTTCTGCGTCCGTCCGCAGATCGGATCTGATGGACCAGCTCCTCCTCTCCTCGGTGTGGTCTTAGGAAAATTACTCCGTATCTTCATGCTCACGTGCCCTGAACCGAAAAGAGGAAATGATAGCAGCGCTATCATTGGCAGGATCATCTCCAGTGAAAACCAACTGTTGCCAGACTTAAATATCTGTGTGTTCTGCTCATGAACTGGTTTTACTTGATGTATGTAAAGAAAAAGTTTAGGTCTGAAATTGGTTTTTATGAAAACATTCACAAGAAATAAAAACTAAATATCCAAGAAAACAAGGAAGAGGCTGTAAATCTGAAAGTATTTTATTTCACACCAGGAGGAGGCTGACTGATTTTTGCTTCCAAGCCCCAGCACTGAGCTTGGTGTGGAAGGGAACTGGGTTGTAATTTTTATTCCCCTTCTTCTCCGTGTAGTCCTGTAAATGGCAGTTCCTCGGGAAATGTTAGTTGAATGATTAGTTTTAAATGCCAAATCTGCTTTATGATTTGATATTTAACACATCATTGGGAGTGTGTATATGAAAACAAGTAAAATGCACATTTATATTTAGTTTATATGACCTAAGCTTTAAATATTTTCCCTAAAAAATATTGAAGACAAGAGGAGATGGCTCAGTGCCCACAGCATAATCCCCAGGCCATGAGCTTGGATTCTCTGAACTCAAACCAGCATGAACTGAAACCAGCATGGCAGTGCATACCTGTAACCCTAACCTGTGGAGGGAGAGGCAGAGGCAGGCAGATTCTTGAAGCTCATTGGCTACCCAGTCTAGTGTAATCAAGGTGTAACGTCAAGGAAAGACACCTGGACACGTGCACATACTACATGTAACACGCCCGCAACACACACACACACACACACACACACACACACACACACACACACACACAGAGCGCTGAAGCAAGCCTGAAAGGAAACTTGGGATTCTGATGTGTTTAAGATCTAATGTGAAGGTTCTCTTCCTCACTAGACGTTTCGCTTTCCGTCCGAAGCCAGACCCCTACTGTCAAGCTAAGTACACCTTCTGTCCTACCGGCTCAGCCATCCCACTTATGAAGGACAATGACATCATTGAAGTCTTAAGACTACAAACCCCTGTTTGGGAATTTAAATATGGAGACCTCCTGGGACACTTTGTAAGAATGCATCTTGATCTTGTAACTTTGCTTAAGTAATTTAGTTATTATTTAACTTAAATGATTAATCATATTTATTGATATACTTTGTATCTATAGTTTGTGTGTGTGTGTGTGTGTGTACTATTCACAAGCATGAAGTGGCTGAAGGAGCATGTTGGATGTCACTCGTCATATTACTTCCTTGAGACAGGGTCTCTCACTGAACCTGTAGCTTGAATTTTCGTCTAAACTGCCTGGCCATTGAGCCTGTCTCCTCCCCTCAAGGAAACAGACACAAGTGGAGATTCCTGGGTGCTAGGGATTTGAACTTGGGTCTAGCAAGCACTTACCTATTCAGCCATCTCTCCCTCCCATGACAGACTTCTTAGCACCTTTCAGTCGGTAGTCAGAGTCACCATTGCATCTGCATGGTGCTGCACACCTGTAATCCCAGCACGTGGAAGGTCCAAGCAAGAGAACCACTATTTCAGAGTCAGTCGGGGCTACACAATAAGACTGTCTCAAAAACAAAGCAGAAGTTCCAGCGAGTAACCGGTGTCTTGGCCTTAACATGTTTTGTTATGAAGGATCTTGTAATGGACCCCAGGCCTTAGCACAACTCCATGTTAGAGGCACCAAGACACCATTCTGACCTAAGAGCCTAGCGTGTAGACCCCAACACCTGCCCAAAAGAGAACAAAGACCCAGTCTATCATAGTCCATAGTTCTGGGTCAGTCCCTAAATGTACAGACCTTGCTTTTTGACTTACATAGCTCCGTTTATTGCTCACTGTTCTTGCTAAGTCTGTTAACCAGGATATGTTTTTGTTCATAAAAAGCCAAGATTGGTCAGGCTCATGACTACACAACTTGGGCAAGTTCCCTATGTAGCCTTTGGGTCTGCGAACAATGACTTTGTTTCTATTGGCTTTAAGAATACATGTGTTCTCAGGAGGAGTCGCATGGCAACAAAGTAAGCTTCCCTACTCCCCAGCTCCTGGGAATGAGAGAAGGGCAAGGCAGCAGGAATCAGGTCTCTAAGCTCTGCTGTGAGCCCTGTCCCAGCTGACAATCACCCTGGGAGGTAGGCGCACACTTTCCGGGAATATTCATGATGGCGTTTCTTGCTTACTGTAAGCTGTGGAGAACATCCCCAGGTCTTCAGATAGCTCACACCCTTACTAAAACGAGCCCTAGTTGCCGAAACCAGTGGTTTGAGGGGCTGCGGTGTCGCCGCAAGGATGGTGACAGAAGTTGTTCTCCCTGGTGTGCATTTTCTGTGTGTCAGCCTCTCCTAGTAGGCGTCCTGAGCCCGTGGTTACTCCAAAGACGCGTTTACACCTGCGTTATCTCCACACAGAAAATTATGCACGATGCTATTGGATTCAGGAACGCAATGACGGGCAAGAACTACACCATGGAGTGGTATGAGCTTTTTCAGCTTGGCAACTGTACGTTTCCTCACCTTCGGCCTGGAATGGATGCTCCGTTCTGGTGTAACCAAGGAGCAGCCTGCTTTTTTGAAGGAATTGATGACAGACACTGGAAGGAGAACGGGACATTAGCTCTAGTCGCGACCATATCCGGTAAGTTCCAGAAATGGAGTACAGGTGGACGATCGCATTGGGTATGCAAGCGGGAGATTTCGTACACTGAGATTTCACGCTCGGCCTCATGGTGGTCATTTGTAGTCTGTGCTTCTGGTGCCACCCACCGTGAAGCACATGGGTCCGGATGCAGAGCTTCGCTAGAAGATGCATGGCTCGTCTGCTCTGTCCATGAGAGACATAAGGAAACAAATGATCCGTATAGCTAAATTGAAGTCCACAGAAACAACAGTCAGGGAATCCATAAAATGCCCCATTAGGAAGTCCTCTTAACTGTAAAAAAACTGAAAAAAAATAAAGGCTATAAATTATTTGTACATGGGGAAACATTAAGGGCTTGCTTCCTCTGGGTCTGGCCTTGTTCTGAATGCTATACTTAGAGCATGTCACTTAACAGCGTCACAGATTCCTGAGAGAATCATTACTGTTTCCTCCCTTGTGCAGATGGGGAACCTGAGGTAAGATTAAAGTTACCCAGGTGTAGCGGGACTCTAGCTCTGACAGGAACAGGAAAGCCCTCCAGGTCATTCTCTTAAGCATTTTGGTACACTGCCTCCCTGATATATATGTTTGTGATACGCCTCCTGTCCTCTTGAGTGATGTCTGAGTGCTCATCTGGAAAGCTGATGACACCATTGTAGTTTTGTGTTCGCTGTTGCGTTCTGCACCGTTGGTTCCTTTAACGCAGGAACTTTTTTTGTCAGGAGCTACGCCTGTGACCTTGCCTCACATTGACCTTACTGGCCCATTGCCTCCTGTGGAGAATTCAGGGTCTGCTTGCCCCACTTGTAAGCTTACTATGTGCACGGTGTTGCCCACAAAATCAGGGTGCTGAAATGAGAGCATTATTTGGGATGCTAATTATCCCACAAGCCCCAGGACTTGAGGAACCAATCAGTGTCTGTTTGTTAGTTTCTACACAACAATTTAAGGTGCGCTAACACATAATTCAGTGGCAGAGGGTAAGACCTCACCCTTGGGTTTTACAGGTAAGGAAGTGTTAACAGGTGAGTTCAGTCAGTGACTTGACTGACACTTTCAGTCACAGAGCTGGATGGAACAGGCCACGCCTACAGTTGAGGTCTTTTAAGTGTAACCCACAGTCTTCTAACACAATCACTGCTTTTCTAGTCTTTCCTTCTACTTTCTAATTCACCTGACGAAGGCCCATCTCTTGCAGCAGTAGATGAGTGGTTTCTGTCTTACATCCCAAGCTAATTCACACCTTCCTTCCTCCTCACATAACCTGAGAATCATAAGTAGTGATTGCTCTTCTGTAAAATGCTTCCATCTGCTAGAATTTGAAGCTTGTAAATTCAGTTTTGCCTATGAGTAATCCTGTCTCATGACTTTCTCTGGATGTTATGACATAGTGTTTGCAAAGCCTGCTTTACCACGTTCCTAAGGACCATGCTTCCAACTCTAAAGCAGACATTAAGCCTAGGCAGGAGCTGCACCTCAGCCGCCAGGCCTACTAAGCGTCCCACACTTCTGCCAGTTTATGTTTGCCCTTCTCTCTTGTTGTTACAGTGTCTTTGTCTTTTGCCTTTCCTGCTTCAGTTCTTGCTTCCCTTTTCTCGTTTGCTTCTGAACCCAAGACTTGCCAAAAAGAGAAAGATAGCTACTGCCAGTGTGTATTCATACTCTTGACAATCGCTTTCACCATAGCTTTAATAACTGCAGAATTTTAAGAGTTCCCTTTATATCTTATCCCCATTGTATCTTGTATTTGCAACTCAAAGGCCTTGAAGGCTAGAAGAGGTGTAGTTACGCCTGCATTCCTGCTGTGGGATACAGGTTTTGAAGTCTAAGTATTTCTTATTCATTTATCCTGGTCTTTATCGGGTCTCAGCACATTTTGTAAGCAGTTTATTTTGTTTCCTTTTCCACCAGGAAACACATTTAACAAGCTGGCGGAGTGGGTGAAGCAGGACAATGACACGGGGATCTATTATGAAACATGGACGGTCCGGGCCAGCCCCGGAAAAGGGGCTGAGACATGGTTTGAATCGTATGACTGTTCAAAATTTGTGTTAAGGACATACGAGAAACTGGCTGAATTCGGAGCAGAATTCAAGAAGATAGAAACAAACTATACAAGAATATTTCTTTACAGCGGAGAACCTGCTTACCTGGGAAACGAAACTTCTATTTTTGGGCCAAAAGGAAACAAGACTCTTGCTTCTGTCATAAAAAAATTTTATAACCTCTTCAAACCACACTTGTCAACAAGAGAATTTCTGTTGAATCTCTTGAAAATTTTTGATACAGTGATTATGCACAGAGAGTTCTATCTGTTTTATAACTTTGAATATTGGTTCTTACCAATGAAATTCCCCTTCATCAAAATAACATACGAGGAAATCCCTCTGCCTAGCAGACGCCCACTTCCTGACCTGTGAGGCTTGCAGTCCGTGGCTCTCTCCAGCCACCTACACCCATTTCAGGGGTGTCTTTACTTTTGTGTCTTCATTGTCTTCTCCTCAGGGCAGGAAGGTGAAGTGCTCACAGTTGGAGGTGCAGTGTACTGACAGTTCAAGACTCTTGGAAAGAAGTGGAAGCCATAATTGTACAGGCCAAAGTGAATGTGTTAAGATCTCGATATTATTGGGAATTGGTTGATACCAGCTGTGGAGTTCACTGATCCAATGCTGACATTTTTCTGTTACAGCAGTGTTGTTTCTTAGTCCAAGGGCTTTCTGATCATCTAAAGAATAGCTATTGTTACAGCTATTGCAACTCTGGGGTCCAGGTCTGTCTGCTTTCTAGTCACATAACCTCGAAGACCGGTTTGGACCCATTGCTGGAGCAGTGCCTCTGGACACAGGAAATACAGTGTGTTGAAGAGCAGATTTTCTGGCCAGCATTTGAGAATGGCTAGCAACTAACTGGCTGTTGTGACAGAAGCAACTTAACATCTCCAGATTTGTGTCCTTGCCTCAAATGATTTAGCAGCTGGGAATAGGAAGATTGCAGACACCCATGTTGGCATAGGAAGGGCACACTGAATGCATACATGGTCTCAGAGGACTGTTGGGATTGAAAGAACACAAGCTGTCAGTTCCTGGGACTCTGAGCTGACAGACAATAGTGTCTGCTTCAGCAGTTTTCCAGTACAGGCCATGGAAGTATCTGGCTGCAGACGTGGCTGGGCAAAATGTACTTCTGACTTCTTGTGTGAGCCCTCTGGTTCTTCACCCATTAGCAAGGCTAGCACAGTGAAGAGGGTACGCTTTCTTGGAAAGGATGGGATTTTGTCGAGGACCTTTAATTCATTATGCTTGTACTACGGGCATTAGACAAGCTCTCAAGGTCCCGTGTTTATCAGTTGAACCCACCTTTTTTCTTTTGTTCTTCTCTCCTACTCATAAAACCACACTAGCACAATAATGGAAAGAGTCTGTATTATGCAAATGTGCCAGTTATTCAATTCACCTACTGTCTGAGTGCTTCTTGAGAGCTCAGTACACTATCGTGAGCTGTCACAGAAAGCCTCATCATACAGATCTGGCCCAGATGCGTTAAGTCAGGGCTTAGCGAGGTCAAGTGAACCTGGAACTGTGTTTTCTCTCGGGTTAAATGAATGGATGCACGGACACTTTTCAGCAGTGTATCTGTGCACTAGGGTTACCAGGCTGTCCTTCCTGTTCAGTCTAATAAAAACAAAAGACAAAAACCAAGGCTTGGACTTTGTATCTTTGACCCTGTTTGTCTAGGAATTTGCTCTTTATTGTTTACAAGTATAACCCTCAGAAAGCCAAGGTGATTCCAGATAACTGGAATCACGATTGGATGTCTATCACAAAGAGGGAACCGTTTCCCACTGCCACCAGTTATCTTCTCCTCGTTACCATGCCTAAACCAAACCAAAATGTGGCCTCTTGACCTGATCATCTTCAGAATGTGGTGTAAGAGAGAACCTATTCACATTACCACTATCTAGTGGCCAGACTCAGGCAACACTAACTTACACCACATTAAGTTATCTGGAAAAGTTGGGATTTCCCAGCAGTTCAGAGGTGATAAGCAAAGGGTTTTGTACCAAGCACGTCCTTTTAAATCAGACTTTGGTTTGTAGCACAGCGGGCAGGGAACATACACATCGAACGTGACTTCTCAAATGAGGTTCTACTGTGTTAAAAAGCATGCCGGGTCTTTGACTGTGGAGCTTGTAAATGAAGAAAGCCTGTGAAAGGCGTAATTCCCGTGGTCTCCCAAGAGCTTGTCAAGCTGTGAAACGTATTTGTAAGGTGGAGGACAACTTCGAGGCAGAGATGATTCAGAAAATTCTTGGAAATAGTAGTTGAGAAACCAAAATATGGAGACAATGGGGTGTCTCTGATTCTGAAGGCGGCTTTCTGTACTGCTTTAGGGTGAGCTTCAAAACTGCAGGTGTCTGAAGCTGGTGGCCACAGGAAACGTCTGAGCCAGTGGCCTCTGAGTTCTTGGGTGCAAATCCAAAGAATGCAGTTCATAGGCAACAAGAGGATGGGTTCAGAAAACAGTTTTGTTACTGATTCACAGGTGGGAGCTTAAAGAGAGGCAGAGCCGTGTAGCCACGCACTCTGGGAAATGGGAGAGCTGGAGCTGCTGCTCATCTAGGAGCTTTTTATTGAATTCGCAGCAGAAATGAGCACGAGGAGGGGATGGACTAGACAGATGGCCCCATCATCAGAAGGTCCAGGCTGCTGGGCATAGACTCCAGACAGGCACGCCCACCAGGGAGAGAGACAGCCTCCCTTCTGGTGTCTGGCTTTGGCAAGGACACAGCTGTGCAGAGGGCCAAGGACAGTTTCAGATTTTAAGCCAAGGAAAATATTTCCTTCGGGGGGGGGGGGGGTCTCCTACCCTAAACTGCCTGGCCAGTTTCACTCTCCTGCTCTCATCAAAGAAACAGGTCTACGAATTAAATTCTGTGGCCATTTGGTGTATGATGTGCTTCTATTTCTGTCAGTTCCAGTTACAAATGTGTAGTATTTCTTTTTAGAAAATCTTTGTGTTAAAGCTGAATATTAGGGATTCAGAGTAAATTTATCTAGCCCATTATAAGGTAAATATCTATTACTGCAGATAGAAGAAAACAGCTAAAAGGTGCAATAACTATCAGCACTCAGAAGTACTCAATAACGGTTCCTTAGAAGAATCGGAAGGAAAAAAAATGACAAGTCTCTAATACCTGGGTCAAAGTGCTGAGACTTCAGTGTAGTGCTCAGCCCTCAGCAGGACATCTGTCGTTCCTTCCAAGGGTAAGCCAGCGTCATGGACGAGGTGGCAGAAACAACTCACTAGCTAGAGGATGGCAAGGGCTATGAAATGCTGCCACCTGGGGAGACCATGGCTCCTGCATCCAGGAACTCACAGCACCTGTGTTTATCTGCTGATGGGGCGGTAAACACTCCACCAGAATGGGGAATGCGGCTCAGGAGGCCACAGCCCTCTCTAATAAACTGTTTGCTGGGGAAGAGGAGTCATTTTTTTCCAGCGGTATTGCCACTAATCAGCTGCCCATGCTTCAGCAGTCTCCCACCCTGCTCAGGCAAGCTTCTCCAGTTAAACTCAGTGAGTCCCAAGAAAAAAGAAAAAGGCATTAAAGTAGAAGAAAAACTTGCTGGGGGAAAAGGGGGTTCAGCAAGAGTGGAAGACAGAGTAACGGAGAGTGGAAATGCAGATACATTATATACGTACATTCTTTAAGAATAAAGATACACCGAGTTTCTGTAAGGTGAACCTAGGCTCTCTCACACACGAGGGAAGTGTTCTACCACTGGGCTCATCTCCACAGCCTCCTTTATCTGTGAGATGAGGTTGCCAGGCTGGCCTTTCACTGGCAGCCTGAGTGGGCCTTGAACTGCAATCCTCCTGGCGTAGCCTTCTAAATAACTTAAAGGTCTGTTGCACTGCACCCAGCCAGCTTTTTAAACAAACACACCAGGTAGCTTCATGCTCTTCCAAGTGCCTTCAAGAGTTTCTTCCTTTTTGAAACAATTTAAGTATTTACACTGTGTGTGTGCGCGCGGGGGAGGGGGGGCAATTATTAATTCCAAGAGTCAGCTTTTGGCCTCTGAAAATGCTTTCTCTTCTTAAAGGAGTTTTGGCCAGCAGACTGGTGGACTTTTCTTACTTCTTGTTAATATTAAAACTGGCCTCAAATATAAACAAGTTTTGCACAAATAGGTTTATTAACTTACTGTTATCAAGGCCTATTTTTAAATACTTGAGTAGCCTACATTACCACACCAAATTGGACCTGTTTTCTGAAACCTATTTAAGATAGTAGATTAAAATAATATTTATGGCTAAAAAGCTATTCTTACTTATATAGATTTCCAATATGGCTGGCTAGCTTAAAGTAAACTCTTTTAAAAAACTTTTAAAAGTATTCATCCTTATGTTTTAATGAATGTGGGTGTCTGGGAGTGTGGACAGGAAGTGAGTGCAGGTGCCCATGGAGGTCAGAGGAACTGGAGTTGGACAGCTATGGCAAGATGTGGGTGCTGAGAACTGCCAAGAGGATTCACCACCTTTCAGCAATCTCTTGAACTCACAATTCTAAGTACAGCTTCATTCTGAATAGATGAAGAACCTAGTCCTTATGTTTGATCACTTTCATGGTAAACGTCATAGTTATTAGAGCATAAGAACAAATTCAGTGTGCCTTAATTTTGTATCTTCAAACAAGCCAGTCTACTACTGCGTTTAAACACTTATCAAATAATACATATGAAGCTAAAATTCATAACTTTATAATGTGTATTTGATTAGTTCCTTAAGGTTATAAAAATACAACAGCATTAGTAACTATCTTTATTCTCAAATTGATAAAACCATTTAACATATATTTTACAGTATAAACAAATTAAGTGCTATGCATTTTGCTTATAAAGTGACTTAAAGTATTCAAGCATGTAATTGAATTTTACAAAAAGTAAGTTTTCAAATAAAGCTTTGGTTAGTAAAACTGATTATATACCGTCAAATCCATTTTCCAAAGTTGCTCAAAAAAATTTAAAAAAACCAAAACACCTAACACAGGTATTTCCTGTACATATAGTCAAAGTTTTTTACTATTTAGGAAGAGGGAGATATTCTAATAGCTGCTTTTACTGCTGAGCTCTGGTCAGTCTTTCTTTTCATCCATATGTAGCTGAAAAATATCATTTTTGGAAAGCATAAATTGTGTAGAAAACCACATTTTGTTTTATTCTCAAGAAGTTCACCTGTTTTTAAGACTGTTAGCTTCTGTAACTATCAGGGTTCTCTCAAAGGTTGCACTACTAAAGAGAGCCATGTCAGGCATTGAAGTATTCTGCTGGAGTAAATCACTTCTAGTTTCTCTCAGGAGAGACATCTCCTGCACGAGTGCCTAGAATCCAAGCTCATAAAGTACCTGAAAAAAAAAACTATATATGACCAAAACTTACTATTTTTTACACTCTGATAGAATTTATCTTTATTCATATGAAAGTAGTATGAAAAGCTACATAACTTAAATATAAAATACCAGTTTCAACCAGATTAACAATCACAAAACTGCAGATATTTTTAAAATGTTCCAGTTTACTGAGTAATATTTACTCAAAAATTATTCTGAACTTATATATATATATTTATATATCTTTTAAATTTAGTGTCTGAACTGTACAGATACTCCTTTTGATTTTGAAAGTTATATTTATTTTAGCTATGTAATTCCAAAATTAAAGCATAAGCCATCACTAAAATTCACTGGAGATTAATATTCTTTTATGAAAACTATTCATAAACAATTCATAAAGTTCTACCTTTAATTATTTCAATTTGGTTTTTAAGTGGGATTTTTGTTTAAATTGTGTAAT
Organism: Alexandromys fortis; assembly: GCF_014885135.2. Lineage (NCBI taxonomy): Eukaryota > Metazoa > Chordata > Mammalia > Rodentia > Cricetidae > Alexandromys > Alexandromys fortis. The sequence goes on from NW_026067928.1 coordinate 6,030,467, forward strand.
AGTTAAAACTAGTTTAAACAAAGATTAAAAAAAGATTAAAGCATTCCTTTACATACAATGCCTCAGGCACCACAACATTAATAATATAACAGAAAAGAGCTCACATGGTTTAGCATATTACACAGAAAACCTAAGGTTCATACAAAACTACTACTACCTCTCTATTCCACTGGTTCCTTTAGAGTAATCCTGGCTGTGTGCCATCCTCAACGACCACTGCCACATTCAGAGTTCTAAATACTCTGATATTTATATCTTAATTTTTAAAACAGCTTCATAATATCTGAAACCGTTTAACCAACCTCCTATGAGCTATACCATACATTTCTCTCACAAAATGCTCACTTTCCTGAGCTATATTAAACACCTTATAACAGGTGTATTTATAACTGAAGACCTAAAACGTCAAGTTTACATTTTTTTAAAAAAATGCATAGAGAACATCTCAGAAAACCTATTAGTATACTTCTTAGATATTAGAATATACATGTTGTTTCCTTCAGACTATGAATGATCTCACTTTCATATAACTTGATATTACTTTCAAATATGAAACCACACTTTAATTTTTAAACATTTGATTGTGATTAAGTTACAAAAAAGAAGTTACCTGACCCAAACTATAGGTCTTCCAACAAATATCATTCATTTTAAGCTCACCAAAGATATCAAATTTCTGTGCCACAAGATAGTAGAATTATATCAGAACTAGAGCAAATAAACTTTTATTATTATAATACATTTTCTTAAAATTAAGGTGCTATTTATTCATCATGCCCTATATCATGCAATCCTTACCAAGTAGGCATCATGTCTGGAAACCATACCCTGCCCAGATGCTTAGATACTTCCCAGTGAATCTGCTCCAAACTGTACTTCTGGTCAGGAATCAACACTTCTTCCATAATGGACAACTGAGACAGGCGGCCCCCACACATCTTCACAAACTCAACAAAGGCACTACATGAGACTTCACATTCCCCCAGCCCAATAGCTGACAAATTTTTGCAACGTTCTGCAATGCGAATCAACTCCTCATCCAGGGGCCGTAACCCGTTGGCACACACTACCAGTTCTACTAGTCTCGGGCAGGTCATGCCCACACGGCCAAGCACATCTTTGCTTACTGATCTCCCAAAGTAAAGATGAGTGGCAGGTATTTCATAACGGAAGAACGGGTCAAATTCTTCTTCGTATAAAAAAAAATACATCACTAAGTTCACTTTGGGTGAGTGTTTAATGAAGGCATCCCAGCTGCTCTTCTGAATGGTGTGAAAATGTGTCTGTCCGGGGTTCTCACTGACAACATCAATGCGCAGGTGTTCTAAGCGAACGTGCTTTTCAGAAGACAGTGCGAGCAACAACTCATCACTTAGCAAATGGTAGTTCAGGGCCAGTTCTCGTAAGCCATGACACTGATCAGCCACACAAAGAATACCTTGAAAGAAAAAAAGCCCAATTACTTATAAGATTTTGTACAATTTATCTGTTTAAATGTTTAATCAAGTCCTATAAAATAGCCGTATTTCCCTTTTCACTAATTAAACCAATTTTTAAAATTTTAGTTGTAATAATGAATTAGAAGTCACATCATATTGTTTATAATATAAAACCAATTCTTTATCTTTGTTGTTCATTTATAACTTAAGAAAACTATTTAATTGTCATTTTAAAAATATGCCATAACTAAGATTTATTCTAAAAATGTACAGTGTCATTTTTTGTTTGTTCCTTACCCATAACTCACTAGGTAGCCCAGGGTTGGCTCCAAGCTCATAGTCCTTTGGAGAGCCAGAAGTCATATTATATAAAAAAAAATCATTACACTAAACTTACAGTTTAAGAAAAATTCCACATTCAACTAGAACAGAGATGAGAATAGTTCCTGAAATTAAAAATGTAATCCTAATATAAATAGAATATTTACGTCAGAAAAAACATCAAATGGTTATAATTTAACAACTAATAGTACTAATAAGCTTGTCAAATTTCTAGAAAATATGAAAATATCACTCTTAAATGAGTCAAAGGTAACAATATGAGTTTTGAGCTCTAAGGAAAACAATTTTTTAAACATTTCCCATACTCAAGACATATTCACCCAAACTATTATTCTAGTAACAGACGACTTTACCAAAAATCAGTATTTGATCTCCAAAATGGCCTTTAAGAATTCTGCCCCAAAATGTCACTCTATCCAACATTCTATCCAGTTCTTACGTTTAGAAACAGGCAAGACTAACAAAACATACACATTTTCATTACTATTCCTTTCACAAGTTATGGGAGGTACTAAATATGTTTACCTACAAATAATAGGATTTGTAGGATCTAAATAGTATTTCTAGCTCAAAGCAGAAAGACAGCTAGCTAAAGACAGCAAAGCTAGAATACAAAAACGAACTGTAAGTTCGTACATCAAATAGCAGGGGGTGGTAGGTAAAACTACTGCTTAAGAAATCTAGATAGGTCCATCAATAAAGTACAGCCAGCAGTGGGTGAGAATGGGCAATGTAATCAGAAAAGGGACAAAGTGACCCACAAAGTAAGACTCAGCCCAAGGAGGAGGAAGAGACCTCTAGGTCACTACTTAAGTCACTGCAAATTCCTGTTCTTCTAACATTTAGAAAACTGCAGGCTGAGCGGTGGTGGCACACGCCTTTAATCCCAGCACTCGGGAGGCAGAGGCAGGCGGATTTCTATGAGTTCGAGACCAGCCTGGTCTACAAGAGCTAGTGCCAGGACAGCTAGGGCTGTTACACAGCGAAACCCTGTCTCGAAAAAAAAAAAAAAAAAAAAACTGCAAAGATGCAAATGAGAGAAACCACTGTAGCAGCTGGAGGTTATAACTCTCAAAATGCCCTTTCCCCTCAAAGATCTACTCCCTCGTCTCTGTGATCTGGCAGGTGATAGATACCCTGCCTATCTTGGTGCTGTGCTATATGGCACAACTGGCCTTATGAAATAACCTATATAGATACTCCTAATCTAACCATGAGCTCTTTTAGAAGCAGTTTACTCTTGGCCAGATGCAGAAGAGGAAGTTAAGAGTCAGAGAACAAATGGAACTCAAAATGTTAACTGCTAACTTTAAGACATGCAAGTTTTAGATCCATGTTAACAGTATCAAATGACTTTTTATACATAAAAAGTAAAACTAAGTAAGCAAGCATACTCTAGCAGGGACCACCCCCCACCACACAAAACAGTGAGGAAAGGAGATGTCAACCTCAAAACCACAAACTCACCCACAGTTAAGAGTGAACGAAAGTGGATTTTCCCTGGAGCTTCCAGATCGAGTCCAGCCTGACAGACAATGATTGTGGCCTAAGACTCTAAGCACAGAAGCCATCTGAGACTTGCCTACAACTCTGCCTTATAAACTGTGGGACTGATAATCAGGCATTAGTATAAGCTATTGCATATGTAATTAACTATGCAGCCAGAGACAGCTAATGCTTAGTTATGAGCATTTAAATACATAACAGCATAAGGACAAACACAAGTCAATAATAAAAAGACAATTTTAAAAATAAGCAAAAGAAAAATTATAGGCAAAAATCCAAATAGACATTTCTCCAAGAAGATATTCAAATGGCCACTAAGCACCTGAAAAATAAGTCACCAAAGAGCAGGGAATAGTAGCCCATGCTTTAATTCCAGCACTCAGGAAGCAGAGGGAGGTTCATCTCTGAGAGTTCAAGGCCAGCCTGATAAACACTGAGTTTTGGACCAGCCAGGGCTACATACAGAGAACCTGTCCAAAAAAAAAAAAAAAAAAAAAAAAAACCCAAAATTATCAAGAAAAGGCATCTAGGCATTATGGTTCATGCATGTAATCCCAGGAATTGGGAAGATAAGGGAGGAGGATCATCATGAGTTGAAAGCTAACCTCGTTTATATAACAGTAAGAGGCCTGAAAGGGTAGCAGCAGGGTCGGGGTGTCTGTGTGTAAATCAAAACCACGATGGTACTAGTATATACCAACTAGGATAGGTATAATGAAAAGGATAAAAAGCATCAGTAAAGATGTACAAAAAGTTTGTATGATGGCAATTCTCCACCTTCATCCTGTATTTTGGGTTTAATCATTTTTGTTCTGGAAACCAGCTATCATATTTTGTTTGGAACTCCCAGAATACATCTTTGTCTAATGAGGAAGCTATCTGTCCTAGAGCCAGTGTTTGACATGTAGGAGGACAGTTCCTCACGTGGGTAACAGCTACTACATGATGTGGCAACCCTATTATTAGCTATACACACCAAGAGAACCAATACAACCACACAAAAGTATGTGAATTTTCACATAAGCACTATCTGTTTTAATCAAAAGGTAAAAAACAACCCAAATATCCACCAACTGGTCAACAGTAAATGTGCTATAAACTTACAATGGGTTCTACATAGCAACAATAATGAAATTCTAATCAATTATATAGTAAAAACAACCTTGGAAAAAAAACAACCTTGAAAACATGCTAAATAACAGAAACCAGAAAGACAGACACACACGATACAATTCCATGTATAGGAACTACCCAGTTTAGAAAAATTGCAGAAAATGAAAATGCAATAGTGGTTGCCTAGGACTGGGTAGGATTGGATAGCTGAGTTTTTAGGGTGTGATAGCCAGGCTTCTCTTTGCTCATAATGACAATATTCTAAGATTCATAGTGATGATGATGTATACACTACTAGTCACCACACTAAAGGTCAATAATTGTCTATTTTACATGAATTATAAATTATATGGTTCACAAATCCTTTTTCAATAAAAGTTTTATGAAGATGATATATTAATGAGTATAGGTAAAACAATTTCTAAAGACTGTTGTACAAGACACAGTGTAAAGGAAGGTCAAAACAAATAACCCCAGCCCCTCAGTGCTCACAGCCCATAGGACCTGTGAGTAAAGAACAAACAAGCTGGCAGAGGTCAGGACACAAAGGACCTTGAACACTATAAAGCTACAGAAGATGGCTCTCAGCCTCATCAGACAATAAAATGTGATCAAGGTCACACAGAAAATAGTTGCCAAAGTCTATTTTGTAATGTTTTCAGTGATTATCTAGAGACTGAGACAAGTAGGTAAACACAACAGTAGGCCTAGCTATGCCATCACCAAGACCCTCCTTCCTTGTGGGTGGTCTTGGAGAAACCCAGTGTTCTCTATTCAACAGTAAGTCATTTCTTTGGGGGAAATTCAAACCTTTTTTATGGCAAGAAAGTAAAACAAACACAGAAAGACTTTGCTGAACAACACAGATACAGGCAGGGAGGGATTCAAAAGTGGGAGACGTCAACAATGAAGCCCATTCATTCAACAAGTATGAAAACCATGTTTACACTTACTTTTCAGTACAAACCACTTGTGATTTAAACAACCTCAAAATGGACAATGCACTAATAGTTAGAAAGTTCTACATAAAAGTAGTTGAAAAGACCTTTTATAATGTTATTTCTAAAATCTAAGTTTTAAAGAGCACTCTCAGAAAGGCAATCAGACTTCCTTACACCTCTTCTACCCTACTAGTGGGAATTTGAGACTGTTCTGACCCAATACCCTGGAGCTCAAGTACAGTTGTTGCCTTGTGGTTTCCATGTGAAACTGTCTCTCAGAAACTCATGTTTGAACATTTGGTCCCCAGCTGTTAGTGCTGGTTTGGAAGGCTGTGGAACTCTCAGGACCGGAGCCTGGTTGGAGGAAATGAGTCACTGGGGTAAGGCCTGAGGTCTTACAGATGGGCCCCATTTCACCTATGCTTCCAAACTGCAGATGAGGTGAGACCAGCTACTTCATGCTCCTGCACCACACCTTCCTCACCAGACTGACCAGCACCCTCCAACTGTGAGCGAAATTAGACTCTTCATTCATCCTTAGGCTGCTTATCAGATATTCTGCCCCAGCAAAAAGTGGCTAAAAAAAGCTCCCCCCCTTTCTCATTTCATCCATTTTCTAGCACATATTGTACTCAATTTCCACATAAAACAATTCGAAAATAGAATGAAAATCAGTCTATGGTGGACTGCTGCAGATACTGTCCTATTTTTATTAGGACACTGAATATTTTCATGTGGAGGAAGAAGATACAGTTAATTCATTTACAAGCTCACTAACAGAATTACTAAACAATTTTCTTAATTTGAAAAGCAATATAGTTTACTAAAATATGTCTGATAAAGACATGACATACCTGCTGGAGAGACATGAGGACAGCTGCTCATTTTTAGCAGCTTGAGTGTGTCACTGTTGTTGGCCACTAGCACTTTAAGGGACGGATCGTCTACTGGGGTGTCATCTATCTTAAGTGAGGACAGGGATTTGGAGTTTACAAACACAACTGTCAGTGCAGAGATAAAGTGAGACTGAAAGACAAAAGGTTAAAACACTGGTTCAGTTCCTTAGCAATGGCATCTTACAAGGTTTCCTTACAGCACTAGGCATGGCGCTCTGTTCTGAATGAAGAATTTCAGAACCATAAAAGGCAGCACCCCGCATGAAGTTACCAAAGCACAGTCATAGAGACTAATTTCCATCTCTGAGAAGAGCCTTTGGACCTGTGGGAGAAAATGTCACTGCAGGCCTCAGACTATTTCTAAATCACAGCAACCTCAGTGAGAGCAAAAGGACCTGGAACCAGACTAAGAGTCTCCCTCCAACATGCCACCGTATTTGGAAGCTAATGTCCTGTACACTGCACTACACGGGAAAGAACAAAAACATAGAAATTAGTGATAAAATCAAGACTGAGGTCAATCAGCTCAAAGTTCTAACTCAACTGGACCAGGAAGCACATACAAAAACAAGCAAGAATCATTTAAAAACCCCAAATTTATAACCCTCTCAAAACACTGTATCTAAGATTCTCAAGACCTGATATTAATGTATTTTACTTATATTATATTTAACTTCTTATATACAATGAAGAGATCTACCTGATCAAAAAAATTCTTAAGAAAACAAGGATTACAGCACATTTAAAGTACATGACTTTGAGAATCAGAGCTAAAATAAGCTATAATCAATGGGCAAATACTTAGGGAAAGGGGAAAAAAGACCAATACAACACATGTCTATAGAACCAACCTCACCCTGAACCTACCTTAATAGAAACTCCACAGCAGTGTCAGAGGACGAAGTCATGCTAACAGACAATGAAGTACAAGGAAATACTACCTCCTTGGTCACAATCCTTAACTTGCTTTCTGCCTTACTGCATCTAAACAACTGATTTCCAAAATTTTGGTTAAATAACTTATTCATTAACATCACAGTATCTTCATGTCAAACTCAACTACATCTTCCACGATCACAGTTCTTTATTAGCAAGCCCATGGCTGCATGCTAACTTCTTTCCTCATTGTCCTGATTTAGCTATGGTCACATATATTCTTCTATTTTCTCTTCTGTTCAGGATAGCCAAAGTATAGGAACACCTTATTTCAATCCTTTCTACAAAAAAAAAAAAAAAAGAAAAAAGAAAAAAGAAAAAAATGCAAAAAGGACAATGAGCATTTGAGGCAGTTCCAGCTACATCAACATTTCTTAAATTAGCTCTACAAATATGCACACTGAGAGCCCCAGATAATAAAAAAATCAAATTATGTTTAACATGCTTTATAATATAATTTACTCTATATATACCACAATTTCAAAAATATAGTATGGCAGGTATGTAAAATATCAACTCAGAGCATTTCCTTTCCCTTGAGCTTGAAGCAGATGGCACTACACTGTATGTAACTCATTTCCTAACGCAAGGCCCTTGGGCAGTCTCTGGACTGTAGACGACTTGGCTTCATCCACATTTAGAACAGGAGTAAGAGTCGGAAATCTATGCACAGCTAGATCCAAGTTACTGGGACTTGACTGGTGTACTTAATAATCTTAAATGTTAGCCAGAGTCTCATTTTCCTTTTTAACTTATGAGAAAACATTCCAAATTAAAACATACAAAATTAATGGAACTTAAAATCAAACAGAGGTTTTGAAATCACAGTATTTCATTTGGTTCTGTTACTCAATTGCAACAGTCACCTAGAGTTACAATTCACATTAAATATTCCTTCCTGAAGTACTCTAGCAAAATGAACTGGGAGATAAGTCTACATATTTTGGTGCTGGACACATGGCTCATCAGTTAGGCGCACTAGCTGCTCTTCCAGAGGACCCAGGTTCAGTTCCCAGCACCCACAAGGCAGTTCACAACTGTGTGCAACTCCAGTTCTTGGGACCTGATGTGTTCTCTGATCTCCATGGGTACCAGGCACATAAATGGCACCCATCCTTCCTCTCACACACATAAAACTAAAATTAATCTTTTTTTAACCTACATATCATATATGTATACTTTTTAAAAAGTATAAAGTATACTTTGTGGTATACTTTAAAAAAAAACCTTCTTCAAATTATTGCTGTTAGCTAGTCTGACTATGCAGCTCAGTGGTAGGACACTGGTAAGGTATAATTCTCAGTGCCCCCCCCCCTCACATACACACACACACAATTATTGGATACTAACCTACTGAGCATTAGCAAGCTAGACTGCAGCTTTTATCAACTGGCCTTTCTCAGGAGGTATTCTGATAATTTTTCTGTCTCAAAGAGAAGAGTTGTAGGCTAAGATAGCTCAACTGGTAAGATCACAAGCCTGACAACCCAAGTTGGTGCATACCTTTAATTCTAGCTAGCGAGGCTTACCAAATGAGACCCTGTCCCGATTTCCACACATGTACACACACACACACACACACACACACACACACACACACACACACCAACTTTATGCAAAAAAAAGTTTAAAAAGAACAGTTGTATGGTAGAGACTAGTCTTCGATTATGTATAAGACTAACACAAACAGCTAAATCCTCCTAAGAATAAACGGTCTAAAATAAAATCTGTAAGACAGTTCAAGGTATGCTGACATTAACTTTCCTCAAAAATACTCTTTGCATTACATTTACCAGAAGTGTGTACATAATAAGCGGGCCCTACTTGCGCAATACTAGCATTCTCTACTTTTGACTTTTAATTTCAACAACCCGTTCTAAGGCTCAGGAAGAAGCGTCCATAGTTCTCTTTGGTTCAGGCAGGGTCATTAGTCTATTTCACGTCTTTCAGCACTTCCACTAGCTAGACAATCTTCTGTAAACTCACTCTTTAGCTGTACCAATGAAGAACAAAGTAATGCTTGACAGCATGTTTTACTGTTGCTGGAGAGATGGCTCAGCAGTTAAAAGTACTTGCTGCTCTAGCAAAGGACCTAGGTTTGGTTACCGGGACCCACATGGCAGCCTAACTGCCTGCAATTCCAGGTTCTAGGGGATCTGACAACCTCTTCTGGCATCCTCAGGCGTCAGACACACATGACGTGCACATACTTACATGCAAATATAACACTCATACACATGAAAAAAAATTTGTTTTGGATTTTTGAGACAGGATTTCTTTGTGTTGTAGTCCTAGCTGTCATGAAACTTGCTCTGAAGACCAGGCTGGCCTCGAACTCACAGAGATCTGCTTGCCTCTGCTTCCCATTAAAAACTCTTTAAAAGCATATTTTAAATACTATTTTTCAACACTGTAAACAGAAGCCAGATTCCATTACACATATTGCTTTGCTACCCTTTCACTGTTAATACCAACAATGCTGGGGGCTTTCACTGGAATGCTCTGCAAAAGGGAATAAGACAAAGGCAGCAGATACCTTTGGTAGATCCATAAAGCTTGGCCGAGCAGTTGAAATGAGTCCAAGTGTCTTTAAAGAGCAGTTCACAAGCTGGGACAGTATATCACAAGCTGCTTCGGCCGACTCTTTGCTGCTGTCCACCTTAGAAAGGAAACAGGTCTTACTCACGGGAGAGCCACATTCTCTTTGAATAGCTTACTTTTATAAAGGCAAGACATATAGTTATTACTTCAGTGCATTATCATGTAAAGGACATTTATCTTTAATCATCTCTCCCCCAAAACCTCAGTCTAATTTTCACAACAGAGTTCACTATAATTCATATGTATATTTATTTATTCAGTGCTGAACTAAAAGACTAAGTTGATTCATTTCAAAGTAACTGTACAAAATCAATCAATTTTGTCTTTAATAATTTTTACTTGATAAAATCAAACAACACATGTAAACAGTGTCTAAGATGAACAGTTTCAGGTCACCTGAAGAAACTAATGTCACTGAGAATTTTTAAATTAACCGCACAACCTGAAATTCTTTAGTGTTTTAAATAGAAAGATTCATTAGAGTAAAACAAGGGTGTCCAACTAAACAAGCACAAAATAAACTGAACCAAAATAGAAGTAGCTGTTCGTATATATTGTGTTTAGACATTTCTTGAAGAAAAAAAAAATAATATGACCAAACACATGGAAGGGGTAAAAGTTAGGTTTTTTTTCCTAGACTAAACATGTTAAATACATTACTTTTATTTCCAAATAAATATGTGTTTTACTGCATCCCAAAGGTGCTCTTCAATGCCATAGTCTGTGAAAGAAATGTACCAATTGTAGCTCTCAAAATGTGGTTCCCAGACCACATGAAAATAACCCGAGTACTGGAGACATGCAAATTCTTATGCCTAAACCAAATCATCTGAATTACACGCTGTAAGTGGGACTGCCGAGCTCTCCCTTGACACCCCCCTTGGTGAGTAAACTGAGCACAGTCTGAGAGCACTGTTGGACTAATAACCCTGACTAAGTTCTCTTCAACCTAAAGTGTCCACTTAACTCTTACTAGGTCAGGATAATCCCTGCAGTGTGCTTGCTTTCTACATTAGAAGTTACTTCCTCAGACATATACATCCCTAACAAAAACGTTAAATTTAGCACAGATGGTTCTGTGAGCTCTGTAAGTTGGGTGGGTATACCTGAGCTGTCACAGCACTCTAAGAGGCTGTAAGCTAAACTCCAAGAACCCAACTAGCATACTGGACAGAACCATCTTTCCGATCTCTAGATCCTCTGTCCACATAGCTGCCATTAAAACACTCTAAGGCATCTCAGGGATGACTAAATCCCAAGAGAAAGCACTTCAGGTTCCTCTCTGGAGGGGTGGTGAGGAGGTCCTCACTTTTGTTTGCTTGAATCCTACCCCATGTCAAACAAACGCTACACCCAATTGGAATTTTAGGCAAACAAAAAAATAATTTGTATCAGTAAGTGTATCCCATTGTCTGGGATGCATCTACACTAAAAATTATCAAAGAAGTCTAGTAAACTTGAAATTAACAAGGCATCTTTTTTCCCCCCTCTTGAAATAGGCTCTTGCTAAATATCTCTGGTTAGTCTTAAACTCACTACATAGCCCAGGATGGTCTTAACAGGTATTTCATTATTTTTTTTCTTTTTGGCTATAATTGGCAATCCTATCTAACGTAGTACTTGTATGACCAGTCTGTGCAATCACTTCTATTACCAAGTTCTTACAAGGAAGATAGATAGCATTTAGAGACAGCATGAAAGTTTGGGTTAAGACCACACAATTAGTACAGATTTAACCTGCCCCTTTAGTAAATAGGGCAAATCAGGCAATTCTATGCTTTTACTGTAGCTTTTTAGGTTTTGTTTTTAACATTTTTAAGACAGAAGGCCTTACCATATATAGTCCAGGGAGGCCTCCAATTGTTGATTCTCTTTCCTCAGACTCTCCATGTGTGAGATACATGTGTAAGTCACCATGCCCAACAATAATTATCAGTTGTTAAAGAAAAATAATCTATAGTGTCAAGGATTCAGCGAACATCCCGTATTTCTTTATTTATCTCAAAATACAACTTGCTAAACCCTTGTTCTCACACACGCTACTATGATTTCATGTAATGCTCTTCAGATCTCACAACCCACCTTCCTTCACTCATTTCACCCTCACTCGGGTTTACACGTCCCCTGTAACACTGAAATGAAGCAAACAGCTCGCTTACGTTTTCCATTAATCCTCTTGTTTTCCTCTAATATATACTCAAACTAGTTAGTTCCGATACCATCTTTAAAGGTTTTTTTTAAGATAAAAGTGCATCAGAATAACAAACACTTGATGGGTGGTGGTGACACACATCTTTAACACCAGCACTCCTGAGGCAGAGGCAGATGGATTTTTGAGTTCGAGGCCAGCCTGTTCTACAAAGTGAGTTCCAAGACAGCCAGGGCTACACCGAGAGACCCTGTCTCAAAACAAAAATGAAACAAAAGCAATACTCACTAGTAGACATAAACAGCAAGTGAATGCTGCTCAATAATCATCCCCAAATGCAATGGTTCCCAGCCTTCTTAATGCTGCCACACTCTATCAGGTCCTCATGTTGTGCTGACCCCCAACAGTAAAATTATTTCACTGCCACTTCAATGTTATGAACTGCAATGTATGTATCTGATAAGCAGGATATCTGATATGGGACCCCCAAAGAGGTCTCAACTCAGAGGCTGAAGACCACTTTTTTGTTGTATGTTTGCCTTTCCTCGAGTTTGTTGCCAACTACGTACTGTTAATTTAAAACTTAGTCAACTTATGTTTACTTAGTGGCTGCTTTTGCTCATTTAAGTAATAAATTGTAAAGGAGTATTTTAGTTCCAGTGAATATTAAAAATTATTCTCAATGGCTTCTAAGGTGTGCAATAATTTTAAAACTTAAAGCGCTTTATCTAAAAAGTCAAATATTTTAAAGATATAAGAAGCTGTATTGGTTAGGACATTAAAGCCATTAAAACACTTGTATTTTTCACAGAAGGAGTGAAAGCATTACCTTGAAGCTGACATACTGGAGATGGTTTGAATGCCTTTTAATAATCTGTTTGATCAGCTCAGGATGTGTAGCTTTCAAGTAAGATGTAGCTGGTTGATTCAGTTCAAATTCAAAACACCTCCACAAGTCAGGCATGTGAAATACCTGATTCCAGTTCCGGCACACTTGTGAAGCATGGGCCCGGTCAAGAAGAGGCAAATACTTAAAAATTTGGAGGATAATGTCCTGCAGAAGGTTACCCCAATCACAAGGTTGAGAACGTTCATGTGCAGTCCTCAGTTTCTTAGCTTTCTCTGCAGTGCCTTCTTCAGGTGAATCAAGGTCACTATCTCTTCCTCCTCGTTTCATCCTATTTAGAAAAATCCATCATTTTTTCCCGTCTTATTTAACTTTTAATCACAAATTCATTTTCTATCACTGAGACGTATTTGTATTTGGATGGTTAAACAGAAAAATGCACAAAAAACTGAACCAACAATCCAAGGAGAATATAAAAATACAATGAAAACTGCTGGTGAAGATGAACATCCCTGAGGTGATTTCCAATACTTACATTTAAACACTACTTATATGACTTAAGTAAACCACAAAATTCGAATTCAAGAGTTGTAGTCCACTACTTAAAGTGACTATAAAAGAGCCTAGAGTGGTACTTTCCAAATTCGTCAGTCACCCAAGGATAACTATATTTGCGTTTTTAAATCTGAGGTGGATCACGGTCCCCACGCACCTCTAAAGGATGAAAGGTAAGCAGTCCAGAGATCTGCACTTGCGGCCTGTGACATAACAAGGGGTACCGCTGCTACACACATCCAACCTCTACTTAACGTAAGTAAACCTGGGCTCAGAGTACAGTCCAACTTCTTTAATAGTTTTTTAATTTTGTATATAGTGTTCTGTCTGCATGTATGTGGTTGCTGGGAATTGAACTCAGGACCTCTGGAAGAGCACCCAGTGCTCCTGACCTCTGAGCCATCTCTCCAGCCTGAGTACAGTCCAATGTTAAAGCCCTTGTCTTATATTCCAGGCCTGAACTCAACCTGTAGCGGCATTAATTAATAAAGCAGTCTACCTTGCCTATGCGCAGTTCCAGCTCCCCCAACACATTTCTGCCACTCATCTTTCCTGTCTTGTCGTTTTCTTTCTTTTTTTCTGAATGACACCTCCATGTTTTTTCTAGGTATTTTTACCCACTCCATTCCATTTGCTTCTTGGTCTTGGCTCCCTAGGTTTGAATCTTAGCTCCACTTCTAACTAATTCTATGGCTATGGATAAATTCCAAGACTGTCAGATGCTTCAGTTTGTAAAAGATTCAGGGCTCTTACGAGGAATGAAATATTAGAGCTTTTGAAAGGAGAGCCAATTGATCTGTTTAGAAAAACAATCCAGTAGGAAAGCTATCACATGATTCAGTAGAAAAAAGTGATGCCCCCACCCCCGCCCAATACGAGGAACAATTTAATTTTAACTTTCAAATAAGGGGGCAGGGAGTAGTGGTGTACAGAAACTCCGGAAGGAGCTCCACTAACTTAGCATAAAACGAGCAGTGGGACTACAGGAAATTTCCCCATCTGCTTTTTTTCTTTCTACGTTATATACAGTTATTTCTGGTCATTATTATAATGTAACCGAAGTTTTAAAGGACACATTGTGATTGGTTAGTTGACTAAGTATACTGCACTCTATACTAACACGAACCACTTGTTAGAGCTATTATATGGTCTCGGACCTACAGTGCTTTGCTTTTAGACAGCAGTTCTGACAAGGCACTGGTCCAAATAAGACTCACAGGGATTGTGACTCCAACTAACTAGTGACAAACAACACATATGACTTTCTTAATCCTCTGTTCAATGGAGGATGTGCATATGTACAGACTTTCCCTTCTAGCCGCTGCAAACTCTGTGCAAAGGACTGTGGGCTGGAGAGCAAACAGAATGGCGGAGGGCATGATCTTACACCAGGTCAGTGCAGGCGACCAAAACCGGTAACAGAAGAACTGTCTGTTTCTGTGTTCCTGCACCTGACTATATGCACACACACAAAAACGGCTTATTCATGAGTAGAAAGAGAATCCAGAAAACAAAATGACAGAGGTGACAAGATGACTTTATGGAAGACTAACTTATTTATGAATCTAAAAATAGATTTTGTAAGTGTGTTCAGAGCAAGGTTAGAATAATCTACAGGACCGCCTTAGAAACAAGCACCACCAATAAACATGTCGCACTAGAGGTTAGCCTGTCATTATGACCCATTTTCCCACTTTAACTCACCCTGAAGGCTTAACTTTAATTTTAGCATTTTAATTTGGGTCAAAGAAACAGAATTTGCTACCAAGGACTTTCTTATTCCCCAAATCTACTCAGAATTTGAGCTGCGGAGATCCAGAGAAAAATGAAACAATTGTTCCTCTGTCCACAAAGGACGCTTCGCTGCTTCTGCAGAAATCTTCCCATGCCAGAACTTGGAACAGAAATAGTTCATTTTACTGTCAAGTATACAGATTCAAAACCAAAACTAACAAAAATGTCAGCCTTACAATAATTTAATCCTAAGATTCTACAGTTTTTATTTGAGGCAGGGCCTTGCCCTGTAATCCTGGCTGGCCTTAAAATCCGAGATCCACTGCCTCTGCCTCCCCACACAGTGCTGGTCTAATGAAGTGTATTTCAGCACAGCTCCACGTCTGGGTGGAGTCAGAAAGGACAATATACAATCACCCAACACCAGGTAACAGTATTCTAAATACTGCTCTTGACTGAAATATAAACGGAATACATAGATCACCAAAGTATGTATTTAGTACTTAGTAGTTTATGAATAGCTAAAAAGTCTATGGACTGTCAAAGGCATTATGAAATTAATGTCAAATCTTATGAAGCAATACAAAAATAAAAGGCCAATTGCTAAAATGTCCTATGCACTATTCTCATTTAGGCACGAAAATAACATTCGTGAATGAACACGTAAAGTTTGAAATATCATTTTTCAAAGTTGGCCCTTTCAGTTGAAAACTTCCAATGCCTTTTATTTTAACTATCTACACACGAAGCTCTGCTATGCAGACAGTTGAACAATTCAGAGCATTCACTAATATAAACTAATTTACAGCAATGGGTTTTATACTGCTTGCTTCTTGTCCAAGAGAAAGTGCTTTCTACGTCTAGGAGGGAGTGTGGTGTACCAAAACAGGACACTAAGTGTCAGTGAGATTTTCTAGGACGGAAAACCTGGACTTTGGCAGTTTTGATTTACTGTAGTGTTTCAGGAACCCAGCAAATACAACCCCAGTGGCAGGACCGTCCGCTGGTATTTGTGTCAAGTGCCAAAGAAGCAACCTAATGAAGGAAACCTACAAACTAGTTGAGCGGCACCCGGAATTAGTGAGCCAATCAAACATTCCCAAAATCGGCAACAAAGAGTCAAAAGTTTTCTCGGTGTCCCAGACACTTACATACACTGGGCGTGAAGTAATTAAAGACTCCACTTGTACTCAAGCTTTGAAAGTCTGGTTTGGCATAATTTCCAGAACGTCCTATGTTTTGCTTTGGATAGAAGGAAACCTAACACACATTCTTTGGCTAAAATACAAGAATTGAACGATAGAAGAGAGACTCTCAGAACGGTGAGCTCAGTGGAGATACAGACAACCAGGAGAGGACTTATAGACGGACCTTACCGGGGGTGGGCAAACATAACCCGGACTGGGTTAAGAGTTTAGTTACAGATAGTTTTCTAAAGAGCTCAGAGAAATTTTAAAAGTTACCCTTTTCACGTAAGAAAACCACCTGGGCCACTGGCACAGACACCATTAGCCACAAAGCGCCTCCTGCTCTCACCTCTCGGCTCGGAGATGCACAAACCCCACTGCCTCCGGGAGCCGGTCTGCAGCTCGCCCGAAGAGGCTGCACCGTAGTTGGCCAAGTTTTCCACTTGGCCGCCCAGCGTGGGCGCTGCCGCCTCCCGAGCCTGGCTCTCCCTGATACTTCTCGGCACCCTACCCAGGCCCCCGGCTTTCCCGGCCCCCGGCTTTCCCAGCGCCCGCACCCGCTCTGCCGAGGGCGAGCCCGGCGGCGCCAGCCACCCAGCCCGGCCGCACGCCCCCGCGTGCGCGTGCACCGCGCCTTGTTGACAAGTCCCGAGGTCCCGGTCGCGCCCCGCCGGCCCGCGCGCGCCCCCGGCCGCCGCCGAACTCCCCGCCCGCCCGACTGCGGGTCGTGGCCCCGAACCCCCGCCGTACCTGCTGCCAGGGGCGGCTTCCCCCACACAGCACCCCGGGCTGCGCGGGCGGAGGCGGCGGCTCCCGCCGCTCTCACATGAGGCCTCCCGGGGCCCCCTCTCCGCGCTCCCGCCGCCGCGGCCCCCCACGCTCCGCCCGCATCCGAGACGCTGCTCCCGCGGCGGGCGCCGACGCGGCTCCACCTTGACGGCTCCGGCCGGCCGGGGGAAAAGCTTCCCTTCTCCGTTCCGCGCAGTCCGCGTCCTCCGCCTCGGCGCCTCCTCGTCGCCTCCTCGGACGCCCTCAGCCAGCCGCGGCCCAGTTACAGAATCCAAGATGGCGCCCGGGCCTCGCGGGTGCGCGCCTGCTCCTGCGCGTCTCCGCCCGAGGGGGCGGGCGCGCGCGGCCGGGGGCGGGGCAGGAGCGGGAGCGCGCGCCAGGGCGGCTCCAGCCTTCGGGACAGTCCCGGGAGAAGTTTTGTTTAGGGGCGGAGGGTGGGCGGGCAGCAGCTCGCTAAGTGGCACGGGCCTGTCTCTGGGTTCAAACCAGAAAATTTAGGTTGGTGGATTGGGTGCAGGAAAGGAGGGTGTGTTTGCAGCATCTGGACCCACCCCTCCCGGACGTAAACATCAGCTGACAGCGATCCACCTCCGCGAGGAGGGCGCGGCCTAGGGTGTCTCCAGGGCTGCAGTCTGCACGCCTAATAAATCAGCGTGGTTAACGCGATGATTGCAAATGGTTTCTTAAAACAATATTTGCACTTCCACTATTTTCCAAGACTATTCTTAATGATTCGTAACTTTTTCAAAACCACGTTTACTTATGAACTAGAACCTTGAAGTCTGAGAATATTTTTCTAAAATGCGCAGGGAAAGTGTAAAAAAGCAGATGGCTGGTTACAAGAAAACCCATGGTGGAGCGTTTTGCAAACCAAGGCGTCTTTTAAATGCTATTTGTCTTGTTTAAGAGTTTTTTTGTTGTGGTGGTGGTTTTTTTTTTTTTTTTTTCGAGACAGGGTTTCTCTGTGTAACAGCCTTAGCTCTCCTGGAACTAGCTCTTGTAGATCAGGCTGGCCTCGAACTCGCAGAGATCCGGCTGTCTCTGCCTCCTGAGTGCTGGGATTAAAGGCGTGTGCCCACTTCCTGGCTGATGCTGGATTTTCTTAAAATGAGAAAAGTTCACAGTTGCAAAACCTATATACGTGCCTTTGACTTTGTGTCTAAAGCAAATAACTCTACTTCTCTTCTCCTGCTCCTTCTCTCCCCCCCCCTTTCTTTTTTCTTTCTTTTGACAGGGTTACTCTGTGAAGCTTTGGAACCTATCCTGGAGCTCACTATGCCTTGATCCACCTGCCTCCGCCTCCCAAGTGCTGGGATTAAAAGTGTGTGCACCACCACCATCCAACTCTCCTTTCCTTAGCCTGGCTAGCTTGGAACTCGCAGAGATCTGCCAGCTTCTATGCACCCAGTGCTGAGGCTGAAGGAATGTGCCACCATGCCCAGTAAAAAAAAAATGCTGAATTTTAAGATGCTTTTATGCATTTGTTCTTTGTCATTTTATTAACTTTATTTTCATTTAGTTGTAGCTATGTGGTGTGTGTGTGTGTGTGTCCGCGCGCGCGCGCGCATGCGCGCGCGTGTGTACCGGTGCCTATGGAGTCCAGAAGGGATTTTGGATTCTCTGGAGCTGGAGTTTCGAGTAGGTGTGAGGCACTAGTCCTGGGGGCTGGGAACTGAATTCAGGCCAGCTGGAAGAACAGCAAGCACTCTTCACTGCTGAGCTGTCTTTCCACCCAAAAGCATATTCTTCTTATAGGAAAAAAAAAATTGTAGCCTCGAGAAAAAGTTCTGTCGCAGACAGCGTAAGACCATAAGCATGGTAATGTCACTATAGATAATGATAATATATCGTGCAGTTAAACAAACTAGAAGGAGTTTGAATGTTTCTGTCAGAAAAAAATATTTGAGAGGTCAGAACGATGACCTAATCTAAACATTAAACATTGCAGACATGACTTGATGCGAATAGAGAGATGCTCAGCCCTTAAGAGTCCCTGTTGCCCTTGCAGAGGACGCAAGTTCAGTTCCCAACACCCACACCGTGGCTCACAGCCATTCGTAACTCCTGTCCCAGGAGATCGGATGCCCGATGAAATTGGTGGGCAGACATAACATTCAGGCAAATGCTCCTATGCATAAACTTCAATATTAAAATTTTTAAGTGAATATATTAATTGAAATATCACACCACACTATTAGTATGTATATTTTTATGCATTAGTTAATGGATTTCTTTAAAAAAAATCAAATGAGAAACTCAAACCGCTGAGATGAGAGTCTAGGACAACACTGTTTTTAGAAGTATATGCAAGGTACACGTGAATTTAAGAGCTGGTGGAGCCACATTAAAAAGTTCAGGGTCATTGGCGAGATGGCTCAACTAGCATAGGCACTTGCTGCTGAGGCTCTTGACCTGAGCTTTGTCCCTGGAAACCGAGGGGGAGGTAGGGAACTGACTACCTGGAGGGCGCAAGGGACACACACACACACACACAATAAGGTAGAGGAGGACTGGAGAGATGGCACATTGCTTAAGAGGACACAAATTCAGGACCCATCACCCAAACAGGCCACTCACAACTGCCTATAACTCCAGCTGCAGAGGACTTTTCGGCACCTGCTCACACATGCATAGACCCACATGGATAAAATCAGTTTCATTGACTTTACCTAATCTACGTCCAGGATATTATTTCTATGTGTAATCAATATAAAAATGTCATTAAGCTATTTTCTGTTTTTCTCTGTAGAACTCCGATGGCTCAACAATTTGTAACACACACTGCTCACAGACCCCATTTAAGTGCTTGGTCTCCTGAAAGAGCCAGAGTTCGTGCTGGCAGGACAAACCAGGAAGCCACTGTTTAGAAACAGTACAGTTTTTTTTTTTTTGGTAGCTTTGGAGCCTATCCTGGAACTAGCTCTTGTAGACCAGGCTCTAGGCTGGTCTCAAACTCACAGAGATCCACCTGCCTCTGCCCCCCAAGTGCTGGGATTCGTGCGCCACCAACGCCCACTGCCAGCAAACAGAGCCCATCTGGGAAAAAAAAAAGCCAGGTGCCAAGAAGTCATGCTTAAATCTGTCTATAATTCTATAATTATAATTATAATTCCTTTCCAAGCTTCCTCAGGTTTTATGTGGATTTAGCTGGCACACGTTGACATGCCAGTTGGGTGCCAATGTGTAGGCGGAGGCTGCTCGTTCGTTTCCCAGCTGCCCATACCTGAAATAATCACTCAGAAACTATCTTAATTACAACACTGCTTGGTCTATTAGATTGTTCATATTTCTAGCTAGCTCTTATGTCTTAAATTAACCAATTTCTATTAATCTGTGCATCACCACAAGGTTATGACCTACCAGCAAGATTCCAACATCTCTCTCCTCCGGTGGCTACATGGCATCTCCCTGACTTCACCTACTTTCTCTCCTACTTCTGCTTGGAATTCCCTTCCCGCCTTTCTCTGTTCTACCCTGTCATAAGCCCAAGGAACTTCTTTATTAACCGGCGGTATTCACAGTATACAGAGGGGAATCCCACATCAGCAGTTGATAGATTAAATAAAATGTTAAAATACACTAAGTGAAGTGAAAGTTCTCACCTCTGCACACATCTCCCAAATATTTTATTGTGGAATTAAATCACTCTTGTACATACTTTCTTATTTGGCTTGATTTCATATTATGAAAAAAATAAAAATTAGTTAAAACAAGTGGCTCAGTGAAGGTATACAGGTATACAGGACACAGAATGAGTAGCTTAGCAATGTTAGGATTGGCACTCAAGTCTTGTCCCATCCAGCCCTCATTGTGTGCTAATGGCAGTTTTTAGGAAATTGAGCTGAAATGTCCTGATGTATCATCACCACCAGGAACGTGTGACTTCATCCAGGTAAAACACAATGACAAAAGTGGATGGGAAGAGAGGCAGAGGATGAAAAGGATCTGGGGAAACAAGCAAACTAGTAAACACTGAGTGCAAAGTGAACAGGGTACTGCAAATGTTTTATCAAATAGCTTTATTGGCAGGGTGAGGGAGATCTTGGGCACAATGAGTTGAACCAGATGGTTAAGAAGAAATGACTTTTCCTCAACTTGGAAATAGGAAACGTTTATTTACAGAAAGAATCACTAAGTCCGACTATTGTGCCTCTGTTCTTTTTTGCCTAGCACATTATACAAAGTATTAGCAGGCTGGTCTAACAGGGAAGTGTGAACTAGGGGGTGGCCACAACTGTCTTCTTCATGTACTTTGTCGTAATTTATTCCTAAAGCTTGGGGACTGTAGGATTAAGAACGGCTTCTTCATAAACACGGAGAAGTCACTTTGAGCACACACTGTATGCTGCTGGCCATGCCAGAGGAGCAGCGAGCAGCCGAAGTTCCAGGTGTCAGCCCACCAGATGGGCCACTCTCATTTTGGCAAGGACACAGGACTGCAGACCCCGGAATGGCTTTTGCTTCTGCTGTGCCTTTACATGTTTGCTGCAGCTCTCTTTCTCTGGTGTCTAGCATGGTGTGCATAGAGGCAGGGAGATCTCCTGTAATAAGCCTGTAATATGTCTGTCATGTTTATCCTTTGGAAACATCCTGTCCTACTGGGCATTTTTACCTGAGGATTGTCAAGAAGATGACCTCTCTCTAAGCTGTCTAATCTGATAATAATGATAGCCTATACAGAGTTTTGATGAATGAAAATGAATACAAGACTATGTGTCACCGCCAAGGTCTATGAGCTTCACCTTAGGAGATGCTCAGGTTAATGATGAAAAGACAGCACCTGAGTCCAGGAGTCAGGCTGGCTCTAATTCTCCTACTGCTGAGAAAAGGCGGCCATGCACCATTAATTAATACAAAACTTTAAAATAACTTTAGGTTGGACCAGATGCTTTGCTAAGAATTCTAAGATAAATGACCCCAGAAAACAAGCTAAAGCTCACAAGGATACATAGCTGAGCTGCCTAACTCATTAGGCTATGGTCAAAATTACAAAAAGACCTGATTGTTGCTAGCTCCTCTTGCTAGGTCTGTGATGATTAATTCCTTATATACATTTTTGGCCTCAATCTCCTGATATTAGAAACTATTGATGAGTGGATATATACCCTAAAGATTTAAAGTAGAGCTGACTGATTCTTTTTCACATGTAAAAGTTCAGGTTTATGGTTCCTTTAAGACTCTTTATAAGATTACCTTTCAAGGTAAGTAATGGAGTAACTGGCCCTTTCTTTGTAACTGCAAAATGCAGCCTGCCAGTAAAAGACCTGACAAGACATAACCAGAAATACATAAAATCTGACTTATGATTAGTTATAAATCTAAAATTTAACATTTCCAATAACTCAAATGGAAAGAAAATCCAAACACCAGCAAAACAAATAGGTAACTAACAATTAAGTATGCAGAAAGCTGTGCCCATTAGGGTATGCAGAAGAGACAATTGTTTTGTAAAAGGTGAGAAAAGCTTCTGGCTAAGAAGAAAGATGCAGACTCCTTTCCTATGTGCCTCCGTCTGTCTTTGGCACATGTATCTATGAGAAGACATATCTTTACGTATTTATTTTCATGATTTTCTACCCAGTGTTTAAGATACCATCAGTGTGCTTTATTGATATTTTTATTTTCTTGAACAGGAAAATTATGAGTGTGTTATAGGTGGGTTTTAGGCTTCATACGCTGTTTAAATTGTTTTTCAAAAAATTCTTTACCAGGCGGTGGTGGCGCACTCCTTTAATCCCAGCACTCGGGAGGCAGAGGCAGGCGGATCTCTGTGAGTTCGAGACCAGCCTGGTCTACAAGAGCTAGTTCCAGTACAGGCTCCAAAACCACAAAGAAACCCTGTCTCGAAAAACCAAAAAAAAAAAAAAAAATTCTTTACACAGATATTAGACTTTATCACTGTATAAAAATGTACAGTGGTTTTTATTGACATGTACATTCCAATATGTTTACAGCTGCAAGGTAATGAGGCACACTCAGTATTGCACTTCATTAAAATTTCAGGCTCAAACTTAACCTAGAAGTTTAAATGAAATTGCTTTTGTAATTTAGTAATTCTTATACAGGACAAACATTGATAGCTTTATATACAGTGTGATACTTATTACATTTATAGGTCTTACTAACACAATTTTTTTAAATAACAGTCTAGGAAATAAACCAGAATATTCCTCTTTTTATCCCCACCCGTGATGCAATTGTACAGGATTACAAAAGGCAGTATACAATAAACAGTGATTATTTTTCTTTTCTGCTTGAAAGCCAGCATCATTCTTAGTTCATGAGTATGGTGATCCTTTTATACCAATTATCTATAAATGTTCAATGCTTCACAGGCCAATGACGAAAATGGCCACATGCAAACACCTCACAAGTTTGATATCTTGGTTCAAAAGAAGATAAACCAAAATAACAGGGAAACGTTCCGTAGCAAGAATTATGTACATGTATTTGGCATCATTCTTGCACTGTGAATGGTTCGTTTTCACCGATGTAAAGTGGTCCCGTTCTTATCCTGAGCGGAGTTTAAGCTTCACTGCATCCTCCCATCACATGAAGGCAAGTATTCTCTCTGCAGACAAAGTATCTGAATGCTCTAAAACGTGTGAGCATTTCTGCACACTCCACACCCCAAAGCAAACTCTTCTCCAGTGGGTGGATGAACAACGTGGAGTGGACATTCAGTTCCTTCTAGCTGCTTGCCTTTGGGACCTGCACACATTTTGAAGGAGGTAAAGGAATACAATTTTAAAACACATACAAATAAATGTCATATGAATAAAAATCAAGTTATTCAAATAAATAATATTACTGTGAATAAATAAACCATAAATACGCTCACCATGAAAACCTGGACATGACAGATACAGGTATCTACATCAGGTAATAAAGTGAAATGGTCCTTGACCTATACTGTCCTACCCAGAGAACCACTGAGCCTCAAAGTTTTTTCTATTGGTAGATGAGATGGATAATTCATTTTCAAGAAAGAAGCAAAAGTGGTCACAAAACTCTCCCACCTTAGCTTAGCAGAAAATTATTCTGCACAGAAAAACAGATTTTTGTTTCGTGGGGGAAGTTTTTTTTTTTTACAAGTAAGATCAAATAAATACAAATAAACCATATTCATATCTGCAATCACTGAAGAAAAATTTGTACACTGGCAAATGGGAAGACTGTTAATGAGTGTCATTTGTTAAAAGTGTTTGAAAGGAGATTAGTAGCAGAGTCAGGATGCGTTTAAAATATGAACATTACAGTAATAGACTGTAGTAATCTTGGAAAAAAACACCGTGGGAAACACACCAGTCTGAAATCAAGTAGGCTTATACAAATGTAAAAACAAAACCTGACCCTTCCTACTAAAAATTTAAGATATATTATGAATAAATAGCATGTGATGAATGTTAGCCACCATTACCATTCCTGAACATGCACAGAAGAGGACAAGGCATGGGTGTAGGGAAGGGAAGACAGCTAATCTCAGAGGAAACACCAGTTGCTGGTTTGGGCAGTGGTCTGAGCTGACAGTGACCAAGGCAGCTAAATTGCTTTAAACAAGTAGGATGGCTCAACAAGGGAGGTCACCAGATGTGGGTGATGAGTCCATTCCGCTTGTCATATATTATAAACTGGAGCAGACCTCCCATCTCAAACAACACTGCAGATCCAGTGCAGGCAATGATACCATCTGCGGCAGCTTCTGCATACTGCAGTGACTGGATTTCCACAAGGAAAAGACATGGGGACATTCACTTCACAATCATTCACGACCTAAGAGTGTGAATAGTGTGCCAGGTCCTAGGGACTGAGAGTGAAGAGAGTGACTCGTATCTCCAGGGAGCTCAGACACCACCCGACACTGTGGTGAGAGACAGCAATTAACTAACTGCCCTGACTCCTACATCTGTCACCTGCTAGATGGACACAACAATATTTTACTTACATGGCAGTGTAAACATTAAATAGGAATGAACATATGGGAATTATAGTCTAGCCTGAACATCTGGATGGCCCGCACATTCACAGCCTGAAACACAATCCCAGGAGTGACGGCATTAGGAGGCGGGCCTGAGTCAAGAGGAAGGGGTCATTGTGAGTGAGTGGACCTGGGAGGCCTTCAGATATGCGAGAGCACAGCAAGAAGGCACTGCCCAGGAACAAGGGAGTGCTCCCCCGAGACACTAAGCTGCCAGAATCTTGATGCCAGACTTGCAACTCCAGAATGGATCAGTTAAACTTATTAGTACACTTGAGAATGCCTGTCATTCTGTCACCGACTCTAAAAGGACTGACAGTCTACTTCAGCTCCTCGCCTCTACTCCAGAGTGGAGGGTGGTTAGGGAAGGGCTCCACCATCCCTCAAGCACACTGCATGTGGCCAGCTTCTCTGCCTGTATCACTGTACACTCTGCTAACCTCTACTCCAGTTCTCTGACTGGTTGACAAAGGGGAATGTGAGGCTGGGAAGGCAACTTTTAGGCAAAATGTATCAGCTTATTCCAGTTCACCAACTTCTTTAGGTTCAACTTTCAATTTGTGAACATGGAGATAATACTCTCTACCTTGGAGGCTTGCAAAAATTACATAAGAAAAAAGCATGAAAATGCCCAGGGGATGAATATTACTTAGTGCCTTCACTCTTGAGCTGTCTCACTTCTGTGACTCACACTTGTTAAAGGACAAAGTCCCTCTGCAGTCTGACTTGGACATCTGCATGCACATGGAAGCCCTGCCTTGGCCTGACCTCTCATCCACACTACTACCCCACCACTGAACTTATTTCTTTTCAAAATGTCATCATTTTTAGCATTTTTGATTTAAGAAAATACAATTCCCTTTATTAGTAAAATTTGGATTTTCCCAGATGACTATGCTCATCTTAAAATCTTCTCAACTCAAAGCTGGTTGTTGCTCAGGTGCCTCCCATATCATAAGGGCAGGTAGCACAATGGACTTTCTCCTGGTTCCTGTTTATTTCAGATGTACAACCTCTTTCGAATGCTGTTTTTTTTTTTTTTTTTTTTTTTTTTTGTTCAGAGCTAAAATCATCTCTGATACTCCCTGCTCTTCACTCCATTTGCTGACTTTAGTTCAATTCTTTTCCTTTTTCATGGCTCCCATCTTTGTCTACTGACAGTCACCCTTAATACTCTGGTCTCTCTAATCATTCTCATTCTCAATTCTAAGTCTGCTACCAGTTAAACAAGGTTTTGATGGAGATCAGTAAAACAATTTGACACAATCAAATGGCAATATATTTCATATGACTTAAAAGTCAAAATGTTAAAGGATTCTTTTAAATCACCTATTTATCCTCCCATCTCTACAGTTTTATCCCAGTTCTCCTCAACAATTAACCAGTTACAGTTTCCTTGTTTCCTGTCTATTTTGCAATACTTACTTTACTTATGCACATAGTGTGTGTAAATCCCACTTTCCGCTTTCGTCTCAAAGGCAGCACAGTGCAAACACTGATCAGTGCTTTTCTGACCTGTGCTCTGTGTTAGAGATCCATGCACATCAGTACAGAGACTCACTCATTATCTGTCTCCTCTTTCTCCTAGTTTTAAATGGTAACTGACAGTGTTTAATGTCATCAGCCTACTCCCTTGTTGGACATCAAGTGTTGCAATGAGCCCTGTCTATTGCCCACTTGTCTTTCCCCATACAGTGTATCCCAGTTAGGACTGCAGGGTGGTGAATATGAGAGGTGAAGCTACTGCACGACAGTTATTCTCCCCACACCGAAAACCAATTAAAACAAACATGTGGTTCTGCCATGACTTTAAGACATTAAAATTCATATGACTTGTGTTTCCTTCCCCGGCAGCAGGCCTCTCTTATTTTCAGTAGACATTCCTCTTCTTCCTTGGGAGATGCTTCATTCGAGGTTCTTAATCCTTCACTTGACCTCTGCTTTTTATCACATTCAGAAAGCCATCAGGAACCGTCTTCCACCATTGCAAACAGTTTACAACTCAATAGCATAGAGACCATAACTGTGAGCTGACAATATTGAACACATACCCGCGGGACAGTGTGGGAGCTCTTCTTTAGGAATGCTGGTCATTCTTTGGAAATCATCATGACAAGCATTGCAGAAATGTGTTGTTCCGAAACAGAAAAAGACAGCCACTGAACAGCAGTAACGACACTTGTATTCCAAGAAGTCAGTCCCATGTTTGGGACACATCTATGACCAAAGATGAGAAACACAGATTATAGTGAGCCATTTCAACTACACTTACTTAATAAGTACATAACTTATTATTATTTTGAGAGCATATGTAGCTCCAAAAGCTGATTGAAAAACCAATGGTATAGGTTAAAAAAATTATGTAAATATGTGGCCCAAAATATCTGATTAAAGCCTTAAATTCAAGTTTAGTCTCCCGCACAATCTATCTGACTAATGAGCAAACTACTTTCCTCATGAGTGAGCTAGCAAGTTGCACAGTGGTATTTTACTACCTACCAATCTCATAGGTCTACTATGAAAGTTGCATTAAAGATGGGAAAGCCTGAAAGTTTTAGGGCAGGTTTATGACATGAAATAAGTAAATTTATTTCCTTGTTTAATATAGTGATCACTTCATGGAAGACAACTATAAAATGAAAACAGTAAAAAGAAATAATATACATGAACATTTGGAAAATCATGTATGATCCTGATACATACTGGAATACACTATGTGCAAGGGTAGAGTGAGGCATGGGTAATAGGCCTGATTTTAAAGACAGATTTTTGACTAAGAAAATATTTATTTTTATTACGTTTAATTCTTTGTAGATGCGTGCATGTCTACATGTGTGTTTGTGAATATGAGTACAGGCGCCGTTGGAGGCTAGGGGTGTCGATATCTCAGAGCTGGCATTAATGAGGGTGTGAACTGCCTGGTGAGGGTGCTAAGAACCAAACGTAGGTCCTCTGGAAGAGCAGCAAGTGCTCTTAACTGCCGAGCCATTTCTCCAGGCCCAACTTTGACTTTTGATAGTGTCTAATAAAATGTTCTGCATACCTGAGCCCTAGACACATCAGAACAGGCGCCACAGATGAGCTCTCTGGGGTCATAATCGTCTCCTTGTCCAGCTTCAGCATCACAGCGAGCTTCACCACCGAAATACGCCTACAGAAAAACCATGTTCACATGAAGCTCAAGCACAGAGACACAATGTGGCTGCAGTGGACGTCCGATCAAGACTTGTCTGTTAGCCACTCCCTCACAATGCCATGCGAACACATCTATACTGATAACTGCAGGCAGAATCAGGGTCAGAAATAAAGCTAGCTTACTCATTTATTCTTCTGTTTTGTTTTTCCGAGACAGGCTTTCTTTGTGCAGCCCTGACTGTACTAAAACTTGCTCTATACAACAGGTTGGCCTGAAACTCAGAGAGATCTGCTTGTCTCTTACTCTCTGGTGCTGGGATTAAGGGCGTGTGCCACCATGTCTGTTTTCTTTTCTTTTCTTTTCTTTCTTTCTTTCTTTCTTTCTTTCTTTCTTTCTTTCTTTTTTTCTTTCCTTTTTTTTTAAAAAACCTATTCCAATTTGAAATGCAGACACATTTTCAGAAGGAGGGAGCCTAAAAAACTGTGCTGTTAAAGGAAAATGATGAGAGAATATACATATTCCAAATATATGGAATAAGTTATAAAGTAAATACAAATGATGTTTCTTCAGGGCAAAGTCTGGAGTTTTTCTTAGTTTGAAATCTTAAACAACGTATTTCTTTCTAGTGTTTAAAACATGCTTATCAATTCCCAAGTCACAGTAAGACATAAGAAAGTGTGCCTGACATAAATTAGGACAGAATTAAAATTTTAAGCTTAATAAGAAAGCAAAAAGTCAATTTAAATATCTTCTGATCATATAATTTTGAAATGAACAGAAATTTAATGAATTCTATTCAGAATTCTATTCATACTTATAAATCATAATTATATTCAGAATCTTAACAATATCCAATATGAAAACTAGAATGAATGAAATTAGCATGATGACAATTTATTTTTAC
The DNA here is from genome assembly GCF_014885135.2 of Alexandromys fortis. Classification (NCBI taxonomy): domain Eukaryota; kingdom Metazoa; phylum Chordata; class Mammalia; order Rodentia; family Cricetidae; genus Alexandromys; species Alexandromys fortis. Next base: position 6,059,520 of record NW_026067928.1, read on the forward strand.
TTGTTTTGGGTACAAAATAAATGAGGCCAAGAAATTGGGACAATTTACATGTACATTATGTCTGTAGTCAAAAAGCTAGATCCAACAGAAAACAAATAAGGTGAGTCAATATAAATCTATTATCTGTCCTAGAAAAACAGGTCAAAAAGAAGGCTCCATTGATGCAGAGCTTACAAATGGCCATTTGTCAGCGAAATCTGGCTTTTCTAGTATGTCGTTTATCCCAGGCCAATTTGCTTACTCCAGCTGCTTCAGTTTTCTGTATCTTCTACTTGGCTTGGCTTCTTAAACTTGAGATTGCTACCCCAGTTGTAGTACACTATTCATTTATGATGTCTGCACAGTGATCACACATAAAGGACATTTTATTATTTGCAATAATACAGCTCTTACAAATATATACCCTTGGTCTTTCCTTTTATATCTATCTGTATATTTATGTGCCTATCAATCATTTATTTAGCCTCTCATTCATTACTTTCATTTTCTTTATTACAGTGAAGTCCTCCCTATCATCTTTCACTCATTTATTCATTCTTTAATAATCTAGTATTCATAGTATCAAGTACTGGATACAGATAAATGAAAACAATACATTCTTTGTCTTTATAGAGCTTATAAAATGGGACATAGAGTCAAGTAAGCCAACAAAAATAGTGTATGTTAAGTGTTTCAATGGATGTATGCAAGACAAGAGAATTGTAGTCAGAGGTGATGATGCTGGGAAGTGTGAGCACATTACAGAGGAGGAGAAATCAGAGCAGAGTCCTGAAGTAGTCAGATGGAGTGCAACTGTGTATTTAGTATGGTAGAAGCAAATGTCCAGCAGGGGTAGAGAAGAACATTCCAGAAATAGAAGCCAACTGTGTACTAGCACAGGGACCATTGGTGGTGGAGCAGTCATGGTGACTTTGGGAGAACGTGTGTTGTTCAGTGTATTATTGGAGGTGAGGCTGCAGTGGTAGACAGCGCTACAAGATTAGAAAGGAAGAATGACCCAGAAAGAGCTGAGTTTAGAAACACTAATCTACTAGCAGCACCATAGAGAAGGAATGGAGTTTAAGGATGGCACAGAAAAACTCAGCAAGATACTACAGTTACAAAAGAAGACAGACTTGCGCAAGATAGTAACAGAAAACAAGGACTCAGAAATCTGTGGGCAGAATCAGTGGAGTATACACTGGGGAAGTGAAGGTTGAAGTATATTATATCAGATGCCAACACTGAAGAATCTGTGAAAAATTCAAATGTCTGGTAAATAAACCTCAAAGAATTTGGGATGTCCTAATGATGTAAGGGGCAGGAAAAGTCATGAATGTACCAGAGATCACCCAAAATAACAAGATACAGTCTAGTAAGTAGGAAAGCTGGTAAAAGAGAGATCCACAGAGCAGCAATAGAGAGGTTTATTTGAGAATCAGTTGTACAGGCAAAAGCAAATAAGTCACGGTGAGAAATATCCTTTGTATAGAAATACTATAAACTTTAGAAAAAGTTTGTTTAGGTAAAAAGGATTTCCCTCTCCCCAGTTAACTAAATTACTTGAATTTGAAATACTGCATCAAACATTCTAATTTTTAATTTCTAGCTCTAAGGTTTAAGAATAATTGTATGTCACTATATAATTTAACTTAATTATATGGGCAATCTCCAGTGCTTGGCTCTTCAGGATCCTTTGTAGCATACCTTTCTGCATTTGTAGCAAACATAGTATGCATATCGATTCATGGCATAGCCAGCTGGGTCATTGTAAAACCTGACACCAGGAGTCGTGATTGCTTCACTCTTATGTAGACCTTCATACTCCAATCTCATAAGGGCTTTTCTTCTGACATCTTCATAGAGTTCTTTTATTGGATCAAGCAGGTCTTTTAATACTATGTGATTAATTTTGTTCTGAAATACAAATAATATTTTTAACAGAAGCATTTATGGAAAAGTTCAATAAACATTTAGTGTATACTCAAGTACCAACCATTGTGCCAGGATTAAAAATAATTCTGAGAAGTACTTTTAAAGTTCTATTTTGCTAATAGCAAGGAAAATGGGAGAATCAGAGCTCTGCTTAAAAATTTCCATTTTTTGGCTTTGTATTTCCTGATTGAAAGATATCTCCCTTAGTCTTAGCTGTTCTGAGAAAAAAGGGTGTTTTGCTGCCACAGATATGACTCATGACCTCATGTGTGGGTTTTAAGTGTGTCCTGGCTCCCTGGAGATGGGGTAGAGTGTCAGGTCAGAGATGACTAATTTTCTCTATACCATCTCTCTGCCTTTTCCAGACTCCTGAACATGATTGTGTTCTGCGGCGCCATGAGAAGGAAGAAAAAATACTGTCATTTTGGATTATCCCCTAGTCCAACTAAGTGACGATTAGGCTAAGATTCTTTCATACTAAGCCCATTACAACAGCCTGTACTTAACAAAACAAGAAAGATAGAAAAGACACTGTTACATTCTTTAACAAAGTGTTTTACTAATCATTATTAGGTTGCCTAAGCAATTCCCTACTTTACTGCTTTATAGAAAAGTGTTGTAATGCCAGGGAAATGTTCTTATTTTAACTAGCTCTAAGAGCATCTGTTCTAAAGGTAATAAATGCCAATAGTTCACTTTTTAATAGCAAATCTCAAGTCTTGCAAGCACCAGAAGGTCCTTTTCCTGTTAGTCACTGACAACCATGACACATGATGTAACTCTCAGTAGGTCTGAACAGTAATGTATTCACCAATAATACACAATGATGCTTAAAGTAACATTTCTCCTGCCATATATTATATAATTATATTATATTTATTATATTATATTAAATTTAGGCATCTTTTACCTGACAATTCGATGACAATAACTGCCACCTCCCTAAGGTCTAAATGATAAGAAAACAGTTTAGCACTGAAGTATATCTCTAGTAACCCATAACTACTCTAGGGAGATCTTATATTTTTATTTCAGGTTCTACTTGGATGCAGACAGAAAATAATAGAGCCTGGGGGGGGGGGGACAGAAAACAGAACAGGAAAAAACACCTGGTAGCTATCTGAGATGAAAGCAAATACGAGAAGAAGTAAAATATAAGTAAGTACGTTCAGGTTACTTCCACACCTTGCAAATGGGACACGATATGAATCCAAATGTTATCCTTGGACCAAGCCATCTGTTTTCCAAAACTCGCCGACAGCACTGTAAGTGGAATACGTGACTGCAGTCCAGCTTAAAGAAAGAACCAGAAGGACGTAAGCAAATGCAGTTATGACAACACTCAAGTACCAGGGAGACTCTCCAATGTGGGAGAGCTGTGTGAAGGCGGCAGACAAAAACCATGCACTTTAGTACCGAGATCTTAGGACTTTACGGGGAACTATTGACTAGGATTTCAACTTATAATTTTTAATAATGCATTAATTCCACTAATGTAAGAACTACATATGTAAAGTAGGTTAGGTCAGGGAAATGTGAAACTATGTATCATATAGCTATCATACAGGTGAAAGAAACTACTCATTTAATGAGTTAAAATTTTGTTGAGAATATTATCTAAGAATTAATTATAGAAATGGAATATATACATAAAAGTCAAAAGATAAAGCTCTTATTTAGCAAATACAGTGCTAACTTTTATTATGTACTGAATTACATATCACTAAATACAGACTAGGTACATACTAATATTGTCTGAAATTAAGACGAGCTTAGCTATTTGAAACTCCAGTCATTTTTCCTTTCATATCATTTCATACACAGGCTCACAAAAATCATCAAGTGATAGGTGGACCCGCAGACAGAAGCAGAACATGACGTAACAGAATGTCTTCTCAACATACATTAGTGAATATATATTTACAGGACACTTTTCCTTGGCAAACCCAAAGAAAGTTCTGATAATCTTTATATTTCAGAAACATGTTTCTACATCCTCCTGCTGAAATCCAGGCCCATTTAAAAGCTGAGATAACCTGAATGGCCGGGGCTGCAGAGAGCGCCTCAGTGAAGCAGATCATGCACATGTCGTCAGCGTCCTGCTTGAGAGTGGTCGCGCTTTTATCACAGCCATGCAGACAGGGCAGACAGTGCTCTTCGTTCTTAACTCCTCCGCACGGATGTCCACAAGGATGAGTCTTACTACAGGCTATCTTAGCATATTCCTAGTGGAGATGAATTGCAATGGCTTTACAACAGAGACAAAGGGCATGCACTACTTTACATGAAATACCTATTAGAAAATAACTATCCCGTGCTTTGAGCATAAACTAGGATTAACAGAGTTTTTACTGTTAATATAATTAAAGGATTTGATTTCACATAAAAGGCACTGATCAAAAGTGAACTACAACTTTATGATTTGATGTCATATACACAGGCATTAACCATAAAGTTCTGATGTAAAAACCTCCTAGTCACGAGCCTCTTTTGCCAAAAAAAGGGGTTGAAATGCCAAAACAACAAAATCATACCTTACTTATCTCACAATCTGAATACCATTCAATCCAGAGCACATTTATTCAGGATTCATATTATTCAGGATATTTACTCAGATACTACAAGTTTGCTTTAGGCAAATAAATTAGCAAGAAACTCTGGTCAGATATATAATAACTTCTTATGTGTGTATATACGTGTGCCCACTGTCTGTGCATGTGTGTTGTGTGTGTGTCTGCTGTCTGTGCATGTGTATGCCCGCTGTCTGTGCATGTGTGTTGTGTGTGTGTGTTTGCCCATGGATGCCTATGCTGGGAATCAAGCCTGGGTTCTCTGCAAGAGCAGCCACCGAGCCATCTCTTCTGCCCCATGTGGCTAGATACTTTAACTGGTTCCAGAACAAAATTAAAAAAAATACTTATGATAGAGATGAATAAGCAACACAAAAGGTCACCATTGGGCTGGAACAAAGAGAAACTGCGCTGAGGCAGAACTCCAACTCCTAATTACAGTAAGTGAAGATGCTTTGTGAGGACCATAGGCTCTTTCTTTCTAGGATGACATAACCTCTAACTAATACCTACCTGGCAGTCTGCGTCAGAACAAACACTGCCCACAGCAGATAACTCCGTTCCACTCCTGGACCCACAGAAGCGGCAAGCTTCTGAACTACTTGTGGTGGGTTTGCCTAGGTTCAAGCAGAAAAAAAATCTTCCATGGAGGCATGCTATTTATAATACAATATAGCTAATTTTGAAATAGCAAACTAGATTTCTTTCAGTTACTAAAGGCTGTAAGCCACCTTAAATATAAATAATCACCAAAGAGCTAAGAAACTAAAGATATATCTGAAATAAACTTGGAGAGGTTTTCAGTAGAAACTTGACCTTTTTAGCAGAAGAAACAGACTGTATAACTACTCAAAGTTAGTAGACTGAGCAGATCTGGGAAGTCCTTACTCAAAATATACAACACTAGATAAAGATTTTAGTAAAAACTCAAAGTACATAGAATAAAGGGTCAATTTTTGGTATTTTATATAACGAAATTACAAGACAGTATAAAATATGATTAGATTATAAACCTGAAAAATATAAAAAAAATCTACCCAAGAAACTCTGCAATTTCAAAAAGAATTTAAATATGCTGAAATATTTAAAGAAGGATAAGGATTCCTTAAAACAAAGGTATTGAGCATTCTCCCATACAGGCACACAAGATTTAGGATCAATCACTGATTCCAGAATTGACTGCAGAACACCTAGACCATCAGACAAGGGTGGTTTGACATTCCATTTACTAATGCAGAGAACTGACAGATTATAGGAGAGGCTTATGTTGTAGCATGAATGTCACCTTCATACAGAGTGCATTTATTCAGATCCATGTCCAAGGCCAAGAAGAGAAATTTGTGTCAGTGGGACAACTGGCAGAAGGTAGCTGTGCTAAAATCCACAGATTTTCATGCTTTGTTGTAACTTTAAGTTTGTAAAATTTTATTTTATAAAAAAATAGAATGAAGCCAGGTAGTGGTGCACACCTTTAATCCCAGCACTCAGGAGGGAAAGGCAGGGGGATCTCTGTGAATGCTAGGCCAGACTAGTCTGCAGAGAGAGTTCCAGGACAGCTATGGTTATTGTACAGAGAAAACTCTCTTTCAAAACACCAAACCGAACCAAAACAAAACAAAAAAATAGAATCAAAACTGTTTGAAATTCAAGTGTACTAGACATATATAAAAGATTGTTTAGGGCATTGCCTAGTTATCTTTATTAATTAGTACCACAGAACTATTCGGAAAGCTCCCAAAAGCACTAAATGTACAAGAGACTCTAAGAAGTGTCACAAAGTTATAGGACTTTACAGTCGAGCAGATAACAGCAACACAGATGTGGTACCCAGAGTAGCACATTCACTTTTGCGGTCTTCATTAAAGTGGGAGGCTCACTGACAAAGATGTAGGTGACATAACACAACGAAAGTACAGAGGTTAGTGGACTGCCCAAAGTCTCTGTGGTGGTTTGAATATGAATGGGCCCATAGGCTCATGTATTTCAATGCTTTACAAGGAGCAGAGCTGTATTAGAAGGAGGATCAGGAGGAGTGGCCTTGTTGGAGGGAGTATATCACTGGGGACAGGCTTTCAAGTTTCAAAAGCCCATGCCAGGTCCAGTCCCTTTCTCTGCCTGCCTGCTTGAGGATCAGGGCACAAAGCTCTCAGCAACTTCTCCAGCTCCATGTGCCCACATGCTCTCCACATGATGATAATGAACTAACCTCTCAAACTATAAGCAACACCCCAATTAAATGTTTTCTTTGATAAGATTGCTTTGTCATGGTGTTAGTGACAGATGGGGTTTCATGACTTTTAGTCTGATGCTCTTTCTAACATAGAGGGCTGTGTCTACCAAAGCATATACCATCAGCAAGCATCTATTTACATTAGATTAAGTAACATATAATTTATTATACATTGTGGACATGGTTCATCCTTCCCTTTTTAAGTTAATTCTTTACCTGTGTGTTCTCGGAATTCCACCATTGCCTTCATTGTTTTAGAATCTGCTAGTGCCATCAACCAAAACAGCTTCGTTCTACCACAGCCTTCATGAAGGTCAACCTTTATGGCTTCCTCTTCTTCTTTGAAGACCTGTTGTTCCATTACAGAAAAGGGACAAATGTGTTTGTGTTTCTGGGTAGAAGCATAAACTAAACACTCAGCAATGGTTTTCTTTATAAAGCACTATAAGAAGTTCCAGACATCTCCAGTGTTCTCTTCAGTCTTTGCAACAGCTCCATGGTTATAATTAGGGTCCCAACTAAGTCTTGGAAAAGATAAGCATTTGCTCAGGTTATAGTTAATAAGCAAGACAACTGAGAGTTCAAATAAGGCCACAAATTCCAACGAGCATTTCCCCTACTTTACTTCCATATTACTACAGGGTTCTTTTCATGCCCCAGACACTTATCTGAGCATGAAGACAGAAATCCCACCTGTCTTTGATGAGTTTTAGTTCGTCGGTGCAGATGAAGGAATCTGTCACAGTCAGTACACAGATTTCCACAGATGTTGCATAGGATAATAGCTGCAGTTTCACCATCATCATGGTTATCACACATAGGCTGGAATAAGATATTTTTACATGCTACATTAGACTTACAAGAGACCTCAGACAAATGTTTATGATACTGACAGACTTTATTATAAAATCTGTAAGAATTTTAGAATTTGAATGTTAAACAGAACTAATTATTGCAGGTATACTCTGTTATCAAAATCTCTCGAAACTATCTAATAAGATTAATGCGCATGTGGTGTTGAAAGGAAGATGCAGCGCTTTGTTTAGTGACTTAATATTCTCCCAGTTATATACTCAAATGTTACGAACCATAAAAACTTTCTTTTATCACAAAACTTAAACATTTATCAAAAAAGTTGAGAAGGCCAATGACATATGCTCTCTGAAATGACTGAGGCTGTCATGCGCCTCCTCTAGCTACCCCTTCAAAGAGGGCACATCACATTGTTCCTCTTACTGTCTGTCTTCCGTTTAGCCCCAAGAATAATCACATTTTAGCACAAATCAGTCAGGCTACAAATTTTGTTGATATAAACATGAATCAGAGAAGGAGAAAGTTTTTTTTATATAGTCAAATATAAGCCCCTATTTCTAAAGCGTGAAGTACGTTTATGAAATGAATGTGGGCAAACTGGACATGTTTTCAAGAGTTTGATCTGAGCTCTCCCTACAAACTATGAGTAACTACAAAGAAAAAGTACTTAGGAAACAATCCGACTTTACCATTTGTTTCTGCTGCCCATCTTTTCCCATCCACCTTCCTGATGAGAGGCGGTCCACGTGGTCCTGGTCAAGAACACACAGTGATGCGAGAGCAAGCCAGAGCTGTTGAGGAGAAAGGCTGCTGCATTACTGATTATGTTGGGAGCACATTCACCAAATACTCACTGTCGGACACAGATAATAGCCAAATAACCGCAGGCTTCAGTTTGGAAATGCACAGACACTCAGGAGTACCTGCATCTTCCTGACGTCACTGCATATGTGACATGCACCCAGTGGACACCAGCTGAGCAGAGGATTATTTCTATACAGAACCACCATTTCCTACCTGACATGAAAGTATCCTTTATCAAAGATGTACAAAAATCAGTCATTTACAGGAATAATATTTACTTTACATGTCTACTCTGTATTTTTCCAGCTAGCATATCTATCCAAAGCTCCATATTCCCAATGAGATGGTAAGTAGTTAGTTTTGCATTCCATAAGTATTTGTGTACATAATAATTTATTCTACATAATAATAATTCTTCAGACATTTCTATTGTCTCAAATGACCTACTTTGTACACTTGCCATAAATTAATACCTAAAAAACTTTAGAAAAGTCGCCTAAAAATTGGAGGATATGGGATGTAGTGATACTTTGTGTTTTAACAAATAAAACTTGCCTGAAGATCAGAGTGCAGAGCTACGTGGCTAGAGGCCAGGGAGTGGTGATACACACCTTTAATCCTAGGACTTGGGAGATGTGGCAGAGGGATCTCAGTTCAAAGTCACCCTGGGTTACATAAAATTGAATCTGTTTAAAAGAGAAACAGAGCTCACACAAAGGTGATCCCTGTACTTGAGATCCTACGACTTTAATCCCAGCACTAGGGAGGTGGAGACAGGAGCTCAGTGTGGTCTGAGGTTTGACAGAGACAGATGGAGTCTTGGATATGCACTCTGAGGATAGAATCACCCCTTCTGTCTGAGCATTGGTAGTAGAGGTAAGAACTTTCTAGTGGCTGGTTTTCAGATTCTTTGATCTTCAGCATTAGCCCCTATATCTGACTCTGGTTTTTATTATTAAGACCAACTAGAATTCGTGCTACACTGGGACAGATGGCTATGCAAATGTGAGACCCCAAGTTTAAGTTTAAGCTGTTAGAACTCATGAAAAGCTGGGGATGAGAGAGTGCATGTCTACAGTGCCAGAGCTCCTGTGCAAGATAAGAAGCAGAGACTAGGGATTACTAGGAGGCTTGCTGGTGGGCTGGCCTGCTGTTTGCAGCAGTAAAGTGACTGTCTCAAACCCGGTGGAACATGAAGACCAACACCTGAGCTGTTCTGACCTCCACATGTGCTATAGGCACATAAGCATCTGTGCTCACACAGACGAACATGCACACAAACATGCACAGACATATCACTCAAATATGCATGCATGCGATACACAGACACAAGCATACAAAACATTTTAACATTTTTGAGGCATATAAAGAGTGAACTTTAGTTTTACACAGAATGATATATTCAGTGATTAATGAAAAATTAAAAAAAACTTTCTATATAAGTGAAAAGGAAATGAAGAATGAAAGAATTCATGAGTAGTAGAAAGGGGGTAACTGCAAAAATTGCTTAAGTGTCAAATTTATTATCATGGTAACATAAACTAGCTTTTTCTTTTTTAACAGGATATAACTTATCTTCTACAGACTAGCGAATTAATCTAAAATATTTCTTTAGTGTAAATGGTTCCTAATGATGTCACACTGCCCTCTAATACTTTAAATCACCTTTGGAATTATAAGGCTCATAAAACCTGGTATGTTAAAAATTAGATATCTCATTTAAAGAATGTAACCCTATTTCCTCAAAAGTTCAACCCCACCTAAAATTGGTATTAAAGAATTTTTATGGTCATTTATTTTATGTGCTGAGTATTTTGCCTGCAATGTATATACATGTACACCATTTGTATGACTGTGAAGGTCAGGACTGGGTGTCAGATCCCCTGGAAATGGAGTTATAATAGTTGTGAGCCACCATGACAGATGATGGGAGCAGAACTTGATCCTCTGCAAGGGTGACAAGTACTCTAACTGCTGAGTTTTCTCTCTAAGCCCAAGGATTGTTTTGTAAAAACAAAGCATACAAACCTAGTAGTTGTGTTACGGTTTGTCATCAGAAAGACCGTGTAGGAGGGAGTCTTATCTTTTAAGGGTCACCAGTCTGTCACAGCATAGTGCAACTACTCAATTCACTGAGGTAAGCTACGGTAAATAGGTCAGCAGAAAGATGATATACACAGCATAACTTAGACTTTCCTAACCAGTATAGCCTCAGCTTCAAAAGTAATAACAGAAGTTGATAAAAGCACCATAGTGAGCAGTGATTACTACCACATTTAACTCATAACAGTCGTTTTGATGAATACCTATTTAACTACAAATGTGGACAAAGCTGACTTATGTATCACACATAATGACACAGAGTAAATACAAAATGATAAAAACTTACTCTAGTTGTTGCGATACACCTCACTGGAGACCTAAATTCTTCTTCCATCTTGGTCAAGGCAATGATGGTCTCCGCAATAGCATTTTTTGTCACTCGAGACCAAGCTTCGGACAGGTGACCCTATCGGCAGGACACAGTGTCAACCCAGCAAACTCTCTTCTCTAAATCGACACCCCACAGCACAGAGAGTATTCACTTATAGTAAGACCATGAGCTTTTGGAAAGGGGCACAAGCTACAAATCCTTTACAGTCTTATGAAAATGCAATTGCTAATTTCTATTTTGATGATTTTAAAGTAAATAAAAAATTTAAAGTCTGAACATTGTTTACATGTAGTGCTCAAAACATTTTATTTCATATTTGGATAAAAATAAAAGGTACAAATAAAGCTTCTACAGTTTGAAGTTTTGGTGATAGAACCTCAATATCTAATGTGAAACATATATACCTATTAATTACTAAATTAATTGCTTTAGATGCTAGTTCTAGAACCTAAGTCTATACATAGGTTCAATCTACAAGTATATTTCTTTCTCCTCAGTGCTGGAAATCCAACCCAGGACCCTGTGAACAGCTATGCAGATTTTTTTTCAGTGTTAAAAAGGCTTATTCATTTTGAGGGGCAGGCATGATGTCTTGGTGGTTATTGTCTGAGTGCTGCACTTCCAGAGGACTCAAGTTTGAATCCCAATAGCCCATGGCAGGCAGCTCACAGTCTGAAACTGTAGCTCCAGGAGATCTCACACCTTCTTCCAGTCTCTCCAGGGAGCTGTACTTCTGTGTACAATCCCCCTACTACCATATACACATAACTAAAATTATTTTTATTTTATATGAATGAATGTTTGCCTTTGCTTGCATATATGTATGTGTACTGTGTGTGTGGAGGCCAGCAGAGGATGTTGACTCTCCTGAAGTTGGAATGACAGACAGTTGTGAGCCATCACATGGGCACTAGGACCTGAGCAAAGGTCCTCCTGCAAGAGCAGTCAGTTTGTTCAACTGTTAAGTCATCCTTCCAGCCCTAGCAATATAGACTTTTAATGAGCACTAACACTTTATTATAGAATTCAGGTGATCAAAACATTCTTAAGCATTTTCTATCAACAGACATCCATCCCAGAGAAGGCCTATTTGCCATGAAGCTTAAGAAAATGCCCACAGTAAAGAAAAATAATTGAACATCAGCTCTCCCACACCACGTTCAGGCAGTCTGTTAGTGGGCAACTGGTCATTCTCCATTAAATTGCCTTTTTTCCCTTGGTCTCCTCCTCGGCTGTCTCCTATTGACAGTGAAATGTGAGCAGTGACCTTATGGAGCCAGCACTCAGTGGAGTACATCCCTGTTCCTACAACCCAGATTTCCCTAAGCCAGTACCTTCAGACAGCGGTGCAGGACATCAGTAAAGAATATAAAAGTTCAAACTTAGAACTGAGAAGGATGAAAAATGTCTACTTCTCGGAATCTATTTTATTTGTTTTTTGATTTTCAACATAGATTCTTTCTTAAAGTTAGGAAGAATGTATTTTATTTTATGTTTTAAGGTCCTGGAAAACTTACCTAAATTCTCAGGCAAATTAATTGGGAGTTTGAAATGAACATACTTTAATGACAAATTTACCATCCACTGACAAGAACAATGGTACAGTAGTGAGCATTCTAAATATAGTCTTTAAATAAAGCTTTAAATACTAATAATGTACTTTTGTTAATTTAGCAGAGCAAGCTGTTTTCTGTGTCAGTCAGACCCCTACATAGCTCACTGCTGCTGTTATCAGAAGCAAGGGAACTTACTGCAGCCATATCCTTGATAAGTTTAATGATGATCTCTGAGATCTGAGTAGGAGTTGAGCCTTTCATCCACCAGTGGCTTTCACCACGTCGGAGGTAACTACAAAGAAAACAACATTATTTCAGCAGAGCATTTTAATTGTTTGACTGAATTAATTCAATGTTTTTAATTCTGTTACATTTTTATTCATGTATTTTGTGTGTATGTATAAGTATGCCACGTGGAGGTCAGAGAACAACTGTGTGGGGAATGAGAATCAGGGCAGGTTATGAGGCTTGGTGGCAGGTGCTTCTACATGGGCCATCTCACTGGAGTCTTGCTATGAAGCCTATGTTAGCCTTTAAGTTACTAATCTCCTTCCTTGCTTACATCGGTGCTAGCATTACAGGTGTTACCTAATTACGACATCTTATTTTGTTAATCACATGTTTATTTATTATTTTCATGTGTATGTGTGTGTGCTAGCATACATGTATGTGCACACAGGCATGCAGAAGCCCACAGAAGTCAGAAGAGGGTGTGTTAATACCTTGGAGCTGGATTTATAACTACCATGTGTGTTGTGAAGAGAACCTTGGTCTTTTGCAAAAGCAAAAAATTGCTCTTAATCACTAAGTCATCTCTCCAGCCTGCAATTGAAATATATTTTTTAAGTTAAAATATTACCTACCCTAAGTCTCTTTATTAAATATTAAGAAAACAACCTGCTATATCACCACTATTTCAGTGTACCTTCCATGGTCACAAATGATGTTTTAACTTTTTGCCATTAAAATAGAGGGAATGACAAACCTGGAGTTGAAAATCATTGGCAGGGTGACTGTTGTAACACCTTTGCCCACCGTGGTGCCAGCTGTCCCAGTGATGGTGGTACCCTTGGCTTTGAGCTGGACAGTGAGTGCTTTGGCAATGCATCCCAGAAACATGTCCAGGATACCCAGCTTATTCCAGTCTCCTTTCTCAGTTGAGTGAATGATATCACTGATGTCTGCTGGGGGCAGAGATTTCACTCCTATGATGCTGGCCAGACGACTGGGGGTCACTTCAGGCAAAACTCGTCTTAGTAAGGAGGTCACCTGATAAGGAGATTGAAAGAATACATTTAAACACTGCTTTACAGTTATTTAAAATATGCCTCATTCTTGTTCTGTAGCTTTGAAATCTATGGAAAGAACAGAAACAAATTTTTTTTTTTTAAAGATGTATGTATTAAGCATACAATGTACTGCTGGCAAGGAGGTTGTGAGCCACCATGTGGTTGCTGGGAATCGAACTCAGAACCTCTGGAAGAGCAGCTAGTACCCCTACCCTCTGAGCCATCTCTCCAGCCACCCAGAAACTAAATTTAATACTTTTAATAAGTTATACTTTTAATGTTGAGAAGGAGAGAATATGACTTAAACATTTTTGAATTATCAGTGTGGTAGTGACCACCTAAGAAAGCTTGAAAAAATAAGTCTTTAACCTTTGTTCTGGATTAAATGACATAACATGTCTCTCGGCAAGAAGTTAATCAATATACAGAATACTATTTATCACACTACAGCAGTAAACTGGAACAGAATTTTCAGCAATAAAAAACATGGAGTTTCCGGGCATGGTGGCACACATTTTTAATCCCAGCACCCAAGCAGAGGCAGGCGGATCTCTGTGAGTTTGAGGCCAGTCTGGTCTATAAAGTTCCAGGACAACAAGGGATACACAGATAAACTCTGTCTCAGAACAAAACAAAAACAAACCACAGAGTTAAAATCTGATCCCAAAGAAAACTAAGTAATAAAAGCTCATGTTTAAGGTCTTCTGGTTTTTAAGTTGTCGAGCAACAGAGAAGAAACAGAAGGGTGTGGAAGGATGGGTCACCTGTCTCTGGACCCTAGGAGAAGCTGTGTGAAGCAGAGAAAAGAGGTCTTGAAGTAAAGTCAGCTGCTGAGCCAGGTACTGCCTGCCAACATTGGAGCCGCTCAATGCTAGGACCATGGAGAGCAGCTCAAAGCAGTAAGCATCTGAGGAGGCATCTTCATCGCTGGGCTGGGAGTTGGCATTTTCCTTGCTGGATATGGCATGTTCCCACTCTTCACGAACTCGCGTGGCTTCCATGCGAATAGCCTGGACAATGTGAGCACAAACCTATGCGAAGGCAGCATAAAGAATATAGAATTTTATTTGTAAGTCTTTTTATTACTATTACTAGAATAAGCAAGAAATGCAAGGAATGCAAGTTAATGCTTGACTTAATATTCTTTTGTCAGTATAGTCTCAATTAGATTATCCTCTTAACTCATCTTAAAAACAATGGAACAAAACTAGGGGAAACTATTACAAAATCTCAACAATTAAATCATTTGATATAAATAGCCAAATTAATGAAACAAAAAATAAAATATAAATTAAATTTATGCTGTTTTTTTTTCTCTTTAAGAAGATTTAATGTTATGAAAAAATAATAGGGTAAAAAGAAATCAGTATTTTATCTCTCCAGTTTTTGATGAGTCTCCCTATGCTACCTAGACTAGGATTAAATTCAAGCCCTCCTTCCTCTGCCATCCAAGGAGAGATCACAGATGTGCCTTTGTGCCTAGTTTCTGTCTGTTCTCAAGTGCAGATTTTAGGCTACCTAGCATTCCTGTACAAAGCTAGACTTACTCCACTACCTACTTAGATTTAAAAATATCAATAATGGTGCAGTTAGCATTATTAACTGCTCAGACCTACCCCTCCTAATTGAAAAGGATGGGAAGAAAATGTCATCTGTTATCGTTGGGTATTTACAACTAAAATAAAATAATGTACCCAGGTAGCTGTAGAAACTCCCATCTACACTCCTAGCATTTGGGGTGCTGAGAGAGGAGGATTGTGAGTTTAAGGCAGGTCTGGCTACCATAGTATAGTTGTTTCCAATCAATCAATCAGTCAATGTATTTACCCAGGGTACTTGGCAGCTACCTAGCTATGGAAAACAGAGGACCAACAAAGTGAGGCAGCAAATAATAGTGAGAGAAGAGAGTTAACGTCTGTAACCAACGCTCTCCCGTCTTCTGTTTTTGTTTTATTTTGTTTCACAACATAGCCTGGACTAGACTCAGATTTCCTTCCTCCACCTTCTAAGTGCTGGGGCCACGGCACGTGACACCACGACCAACTCTTCAACATGATGCAGATATGGCAGTGCAGTCGCCCTTTCTAGGAAAAGGCAGGTACACATTCCACAATGTGTATTCCACAATGAAAAAGGGGCATTAAAAAGCCTTAATGAATTTCGATGATATTTTACAGAATGAAAATCCCCAGACAACCTATCAGACAAAGACCATTGAACAGATGCTAACTAACCTGCTTTTGTAAGTTAGTCAGTTTACTCCTGCTGAATATGATTCCAACCATGTGTTCTTTCAGATCAGCATCGGATGTTGCCTTTACATAGGAAAATAGAAACAAGAAAGACTCCTTAGAAAAAAATTGTATATTTGACCTTTTAGAGTGCCATGAGAAATAAGTAAGCAGGTGTTCTGAGACGCATTTATTTTAAGTGAGGTGTATTGCAATAAGACAAAGGGAATATAAAATAAACAAAATTTGAGAAAGAAAAGGTCCTAAAATCCCTTAAAAATCAGAAAAAGAGGAAGATATAAAAATCAAAGCAAATACACGGAAATAAATGGTAAAGGAGATGATTTCTACAAATAAAAGTGACAATAAAACTAAAAGCTATTTCCTCAAAAACACTGAATGCACTCTACACTACCCAAGAGAGAATGAAGACATAAACAGTCAACACAAGGAATAAACAAGCTTCACTACAGATACTAAAAAGATAGTAACACTGTTTTGTACATGATTTATGCCAACAAGTCAGTAACCAAAACAGACTGACTAACAGAACTATTAAAGCTTTCTCAAGAAGAAATGGGTAATTAAAAGAGCCCTGTACTTAGTACAGAAAGCAAATTTCTAGGACGCAGGCTTTTATTGTACATGAGCTAGAGCATATATAACTCTGTGCAGATAGTTGTTTCCATCTTAGTTGTGTCTACATCTTTCCTCATTTATTTATTTTTAAACAAAATATTTAAAAACAAAACAAAGCATATATGCCATTTATCTCTTAGAACTAAGCAGTTTCAGTTGTTTTTGGCATATTCACAGATATGTGTACCTATCTCCTGAGTTAACTGGAGATCATTGTCATCACCCCCAAAGAGATACCATACTATGTATCTATCATCCTCTAGTATCTTTATTATTATTGAAAACAAGCTACTCATTAACTAGAGATCATAGCATTGATTATTCTACTGAATGACAGTTAAGAAAATAAAAAAGAGAAATGTACAAGACTCCCTAATTGCTTTGCAAACTAGGAAGAGAAGAAAATGCCCTTGATCTAATTAATAGTATCTACACACACACACACACACACACACACACACACACACACACACACATCTTCAGATAACATCACACTTTCCTTTAAGATCCAGAACAAGGTAGCTATCTGCTCTGTTGCTCTGCTCAACATGCATGCTGTGCTGAGTTTTACACAATACTGTAACCCAAGGTTGAGGCTTTCCCCTTAGGTGCAATGTTTTATTTCAGAAGCGGCAAAGTAACTCTTTAAAACAAAGTCATAAAGCATTAAAGAGTAGTTATTTCAGTGAAAATTTACTGCACACATGTTTAACAATACCACATGGGTCAAACACAAATTAGATATGTATGTGATCTATAAGCTATGATTCAGTGGAAGAGATGAGACGCATGTGTAGACAAACAACATAAAAGAAACCAAGAAGACACAGAAGCAAGATAGAGTATTATGAACTTTAGCAGACAAAAAAACTGTTTTCCGTTTGAGTAAATTGTAGAGACGTTCCCTCCTATTTTTGAGCTAGGACCAATGAGGACAAATACAATGGAGGAGGGAGAAATTAACCAATGGGTAGAGTTTAGTGATTTTAAAGACGCCAACAGCAACCAGCAAGCACCAGTACTTAGCAGCTTCTATATAAAGTAGATGTAAAACTCCAGCTAGCTCAGATATGGAAAGGTGAGTTGCTTTCAGATAATTCCTGTTCTTTCTAATGCAAATAAAAATATAAGCTACATATAAACTGTTGCCACATACTCATTAAAATGTACAGTAACCAAAGAGTTAGTTGTCTTACCAAAAGTAAGAAAATGAAAATGAGACATAAAATTTTAGGCTACAAATAAATACATTGTGTACTTTTTCCTCTCCTTCAGGTGATGACAAAAGTGCTTTTTCCTCTTGCTCTGGTGTAGGTTCAGCATCGCCAGAGATGAGCTTTCCAAACACCTGACAAAGAAAGCAGCCGCATGAGAAAGAGCTAACAGAGTGATTACCCTTGGAAAGCTGGCCAGCTTTCTAATTCTGAAGAGTTTTAGTTAATTAATGATTTTGAGACAGGGTAGAACTCTAGCCCAGGCTGTCCTTAAGTCCTGATGCTAGTTCAGCAGGTGTTGGCTGCCACGCTCAACCTCGACTCTGAGGAGCCCCTCTAAGAAGGCTCCTTCACACAGCACTATCACCACCTTTCTCAAACTACAAACACAGCTGTGGGTACTGGTGAAGGCCTAAGAGAAATGAAAATGGGCTGAATCTGAAGACAGAAAATTCTAATACAATATTTGTTGTACTCTCAAAATATATGTCAATTTATAGTGTAAGGATACTCACTTGAGATGTAATAAGTCTGAATACTCGGAGAGTCTCAGCTTCACAGTTCCTTTGCTGAGCCACACTGGCTGAGATCTGACCAGCGATTTTTGTGCTTTCACCATCTTTCCAACCCAGGACTTTTACTTGTCGAACTCTTAATGTATTTTCTGGGCCCTTTAATTCAATTTTGATGATGTGGTTATCGCCTCCTGGGAGTTCACTTGTTACCCAGCCAATATGCCTGGAATCCAAATCGACCTGGTTGAGCAGAAACAGGACAGGAACCTGATACAGCAGAATCACTTATCACTGTCCAGGGCTTAGCATCAGTAATAGCAAGCTCGAGTAACAAACAACTGCACAGATATTATCAGGTGAGTCCCATTATTTTATTTAAGTTTGGTGAGGTCAAGTAGTAGTATTTACAGCAGATAGAATAAAGAAGAAAGTGAAGTTAACAGAGGTTGAAGAAAGTCTCAGGAGGTGAAGGAGTTCAGAATTAATACAGGCCTGACTACCATATGGTTTCCCCTAACGAATTATGAGAGCAGAACTATATACTCTACATGATTCACCTACACTGCTTCTCAATAGAAGATAAACAATTAGACCCTGCTTTATGCACCCTTATGTTAAACACCACTAACAAACAGGTGCTTTCATTGTGCTGATACTTCAGATGTATACGTGTCCTTTATCAAGGACTCAATGCCTATACAGAGAAAAATGGGTTTTGACACTACTCTTTCAACAAAATTAAAATTACTCTCATTGTATTTGATAACTAAGAAGGGAACAGGAGACCTCAAGATGATTTATTTAGACATTTGCTAATAAATTTGTGATGTCAACACTTCTAAATTAGAGAGACGAAGCAGGAAAAGCACCCTACTTTTTGGATAATTTCCCCAGATTCTTTAGCATTGGAACATTTCTCATCCTAAATCTCAATATGATTTGAGAAAAGAAAAGAAATCAAAGAAACTCATTAAATTTTGTGTAACCAAGTGACCCTAGAAGAACAGCTCTGGAAAGGGTTTGGTTATCTCAGGTTTGAGTTTGTGCGTAACCTCAGACCTGTGCCCAGATATGGCTTTACTTGTTTCTAGAACTGTTTTGTAAATAGTCATGCAACCTAGATATAGCTGCTTAGCCAAAACCCAGTTTTCTTTTTTTTTTTTTCAATTTTGTTAAGGCTAACAACTAATTTTAACTTAAGATATAGGTGCATGAAGTTGGTGACTGTGAATCAGATGAATTTAAAGGCATTCAAGTTTTTGTAAAGCAATGAGAGACTGGAGACTGTAGTTATAATGTAACATTACAGGCTCATTATCAAAGACACTTGAGGAAATACTCCTAAGACATCTAGCACTGGTATGGTAGTTCTTGGTCCACAGACTATTTGTCAATTTATTACTTTGTAAATAAATGATTTTTCATGTTCTCCTGGTAGCATGCCAATACTGAAACTCAATGGTAAAAGCAGAGATGAAGAAAAAAAGACAAAATTTCAATTACCTGCTTTATTCTGCACAAATCTTCTACTGCTTTACCAGTTAAGAAGGTCATTGAGGTAACTTTATTCTATAACAGACAATTCAAAATAGTTAATAGTATGCTCCTGCTCAGAAGATCTATAATAATGCCTTACAACCCACGAATGCCACATTATTGCTCTGCTGTGTTGTCAGTCCTAATTGACTCCATACCATTTATCGAACTAACCTGGCACTAGAGTTAAGTAGTTGAAATAAAATACATCAAAAAATAGACTAACAGTAACTCCTCCTGAGTTGCTTACTATGGATTATTTATGTCAATGCAACTCAAAACAAAGGCTCACTGGTGGGTAGTTTGGGAAACAAAGCAATGTATTTTTTCAAGGAGCATATTTCTAACATAGCTGTCTTTTAAAAGGAAAGCAAACCTTACCTGACATACTAGATTTTTGTTTTCACGTTAAACTCTCTCTATTTAATAAAAACAGAAATTCAATTTGATTGTAATAATCATTGTGAGGGGAAGGATGTCCTGGTGTAAGATGTACTATGAGTCAAAGATAAATTTGTACTGAGCAGTAAAAGCTAGTCAGAAATGTCTTGACTTTTTCTTGTAAGATAAATTACTTATACCCATTGGAAAATCCTGCTTCTAAAGAGGAACTAAGCTTATGTTATGTTAGCTTGGGCCTCTTTTCTTATTTGTCACCAGGGAAGCATGGACTAAGAAGCTGGCACTTGGTGTGGATGGTAGGTTACTGTAAGTGGCTTGTAGAGAGAACTAATGTGGTTGGCTTTACACCCAGGTTAGTTGAGATAAACCCCACTATTTTCATTTTTTCAATAAATAAATATGCAAATGGATGGGTGCAGATCAGCAACAGTTCACAGAAATCCACTAAAATCATCTATTTGAAGTAAAAACTCGAAGAAGTCCCCTTCCCCAAGACCGAGGACAAAGGAGGCAGTCTAGCAGCTGATGCTGTTTTCTGGCTCAAGTAAATGAGATTATTTTCTATTGTCCAGTGACTTTAATCAGCCGGAATGCTCTGTTAGAGAGACTAGGCTAGGAAGACTGTAGATCATGACTATTAACATTAGTGTAGAGACCATCCACCTCTAGCCCCGATGACTGAGGGCGTGAGGAAGAAGCCTGTAACTACGTATACTGTGGGTCAAAGCAGATCATTACAGTACTGTAAACAGACAGAATAAAACAATAATAACCAAAAACCCAGTGGAAAAAAGGGAGTAATTTTTATGTCAGAGTTACCATCTAAAGAGGATACTGACTGACTCCTAGGGTCTGGGGAACACATTATAAAGGAAATTCTAGGCCAATGAAATTGCTTAAACAAGCACACAGAGGTGGAAAAGTCAAGGGTAGACCTTATTCTTGTTCAGTTGTAGCCATGGTATATTTGTGATCAGATCTCCTTTTAGAATTTATAGCCCAGTGTTTCCAGCCATATAAATCTGTTCTTAGGTTTAAGAAACATTTGAGGAATATAAAAATGTTTGGTTGGAGAAGTCCCAAAAGATACACTTCTTTTGTAAACTCAGAAATGAAGATGTGTATGTACGTAGTATAAAAGAACACATAAATCAAAAATTAAATTCCCTCTCTTACCCCAAGATCCCGGGAATTGTCCACATGAACAGATACATAACGGGCATTGATTCCTTTTACACAGTTGATAGTGATGTTTTTAGTTTTGTTTTTATCTTCATCTCCTGATTCCCAAAAGGTTTCTGTGGAGCCATCTGTCAAACTGCCAATCATGGCAGGTCGGCTTGATGTTTTTATGTCAACAATGCTGGTCAAGTCCTTTAAGCACATAACTACACATAACTCCTAACAGAAAGAAATGTAAACATTCATTGTAAAAATCTTTCATGATTTAAAAACAAGCATTCAGTAGTAAATAATGTAATCAAATGGTGGATGAATCACTTCCTACGTTCCCCACTGTTAACTACTAGAAGAGGCACACGAGTGACTGACCTGGCTCATGGCTTCGAAGCCAGACTGTATGCTGATACTGAAACTCTCCTCACTGTCCCCATCGTCGGACTTGGACAGAATATTGTTAATGTGATGGAAGACATTGCTCTGGTGGAGGAACTGATGATCGGACTGCTTGAACTTGAGGCTCCAGCATCTGAAACATATGAATAATATACAAAATAATTATTTTCTAGGCATATCTAAAAGTTCTCAAAGAGGCTACTTTATTTTGCATTAAATATATCAAGAAAAATGTACATGCTTTAGTAAAATAATAACACTGAAAATTTTCAGAGAATAAAATCATAGAAACATTTTCTGTTTGTTTTGAGAAATAAAGGTAAGTTCTAAAGAAGATCTATTTTAAATATTAGATTGTGTGGAGGTCAAGGCCACACAAACAGAAATGAGTCTCCTGTGAAGACCAGCACTATGCCACTCTAGCGGAGTTTGCAATGTTATCTGGGTGGTAATTCTGTAACAATTACTGGGTATGACACTTTTACATTTATGAGGATGACCAAAAAACAAAACAAAAAAACAAAAATCAAACCTGTTTTCAAACGGCCTTATCATTAGGGATCTGAGAAACCCAATCTTTCCATCAGCTTGTTTGTTATATATATCATGGAGCATTTATTTATGTCTACAGTCAACTGAATCAATATAAAATAACAATTTAATGCCAAATTCTCAACAAATTTCAAATTAAAATTATGTGATATTACTTAAGATGATTTTAACTGGCCTCACATACTAGAATCTAGAATCTACTTTCAAGCCCCATGGCCCCTGTTTTGTTTTGGTTTCTGAGACTTCATTCATATTTTCTCTTTTGGTCCCAGTGAAATAAAAGAAAGAAAGGAGAGCAGGATGGTTACAGCATCATTTGGGGTTACTAAGAAGGGCAAACAGATACTAGCTGAGAAGAAAAAAGGTTATAACAAGATAAGCCAAGGAGAACTGCTATTTCCATTCTTAGCATCATACCATTTAAAAATTTCTTTCAAGTATTTATTACTTTGCATATTCCATAAAATCTTTTTTGTATTAAAATATTTTGGTGCAAAATTACCTTAAGGCCATCTGCTGCAATGAACTGCCACTGGGGAGGGACATCATGAGATCAGAGATGGTCTGAAGTAAACGGTGAAATGTATGTGGCAAAGGGTGTGCAGCTTCGCCTGCAATTACTATATCTGAGAGTGGATGTTCACACACTCTTGTATCCTTCTCCTAAATTATAAATGGAAAGTGAGCTTATCAGCTTGTATGCTGGAAAGAACAATTTTTATAAAGAAAGCTAAATAAATATAAGTTCTATGAGAGAAAATTGATAAGGTAAGTTACAAGTAATATTTTCAAACAAATGAACATTCCATATACACATCAACTATAGTATCTTTGCATATCATTAGAAGATTGGGTACTCCTAGTTCACAGGACTTTTTATGTGCACTACACACTTACAGACAATCTGTAACAGGGATCATGACTTATTATCTATGTACATAACATACAGTATTCTGATTGACTGTATTCTTGTGAATGAAAATAGCACAGTTTACTCATCCGTCTACATCAGAATAATCATTTCGCTTGCTTTCTTGCTTGCTTGTTTCCTTCCTTCCTTTCTTTGAAACAATCTCTATAGTGAGTCACATATTCACATAGGAAAGCTCACAGAAGTATAATTACTAATTTTTATACAAGTTTTGCCAAATTTTTCTCTACGAGGCGGTTACCACACAGTGAACATGAATTCACTTATTTCTTCATTCTGTTGCTAATGAGCACTTATCAAATTTTTTGAACTATGTGAACGAGCCAAGCAAAATACAGACATGCTTTTGCTACTCTGTATGTCTATTTAAGTAAGAACATCATACAAGTTCTAGGTTACATTATCTTCTTCTGAAACATACTATGTTTTATTCTCTAGCATCATAGCCCATCTAGACTCAGTCGAGGCGAGGCATTCAACCTAGTTAACCGGTTGTTTTCATTTTTGCTTTACATTTAGACACTGACTGTCCTGCTAAAGTGTGTTCCCTATTTTTGGGGCACCACACTCATCCTACTCACTGCTAGGCTAGACTGGGAATCTTTCCAGCTTTAGGTTCCTATATAATAGTGATGCTGTTTGTAATACTGCAGTAATATACATCTTCTTGATTGTTTTGTGATAATGACAGTCAATGAGAAACCAGCTTAGTGGGCATCTTTGCCAGACAGAAAACTTTCACCAAGTATGATGAATACTTTGCTCATACTGTCATTGTATTGCTGTTTTTTTTTTTTTCAGGCCAAATACTGTCAATGATTTCATGTAAAACATTATACTATTCCACCAGAACACATACTACTTGGTTCTATAAAAACAAGGAGTTATGGTCACAGACCCATGTACACATGGTAGGCGCTAATTGGACTCTGGTTGTTATTAGCAATAACAACAACAACAAAGAGGGCATAAAGCAGGAAGGGAGGTGGAGGGGTGGCACTGGAGGTAGTTGGAGGGAAGTAGTGGGGGATGGGTCAGGTCAATATACATTATATAAATGTATAAAACTTCCAAAGAATAAAATATGTAACTAAAAAAGGAAAATATGGAATGAACAAGAACAAAGACTCACTTGCTCCGCGTTTTCTTTGTTTGTTTTATTTTCTTCATCCTCATCTTCCTCCGATTCCACTGGAGAAGGAGTCAGTGCTGCCACAAAGTGCCAGAGAATATCATGCAGAGAAGTAGTCTGGATGACGTTACAGAGGAGCCAGTTGAATGCCTGAGTAAACCGATGGACCAGATAGAGGGAAATGTGAGATAAAGTGCAGGTTTACTAGCATTATTATTGAGATAAACATGCTAGAAAACTTGGTTCTCATTTTTCTGAAAACACACTAAATTTGAAACAGTCATTTCTGGTCTTAATAACAAAAAAGCAACAAGAAAATACTTTTTACAAAATACAATGAAAATTCTTTATAATATCAATTTATTTTGTTCAAGGCATGTTTTCCTAACCCACATTTAAAACTACTATAGAATATTTTACAAGTTTTACACAAGCAGCTATTTCCTTAAATATATCATTTCTAATAATAAATGTGAGTATGACAAATTACTCTTACATTCATGTTAAAAAGAAGAAACATTTATTATATATAGGTCTTGGGACTCTGCATCACTATTATTCCATAAGATGGAAGCCTGACAAGCTATCATTGGTAAATTTTTAACTCAAAAGTCCCATTCATTTTCTTTACATGATTATTATGTCATTTCATTCTAGTGAAAGGTCCTAAATATAAGAAGGATTAAAAGATAACCTCAGATTCAAGTAATAATGTTGTATAGAAATAAAGATTTAGCATATTAAATATGAAATTCTAAATTAATTTATTCATGAACCTAAAATTTGTATTTGATTGGACACGTTTTTTAAATTAAGCCCATGGCTTGAATCTGACCAATGTGTTTATTGATTAAAATAGTGGCAATGTTAAATAGGAATGCTATGTACTTGTGCAAGAAATAAAATAACTCTATTATTGTACTGTACCTCCATAGCAAACACTCGGCAAGCAGACTTCCGCAAGGCCTGCTTCATTGCTATTTCAAGCCCTTCTAGATCATGATGCTGTATAACGAAAGCTAAAACTGGCCACTGGAAATTTCGCTCTCCTTTGGAAAGAGAGCTGTGGGCTGAGATTAGCCGAGAAAGTTCAGGTGATGGATGTCTCAAGAGGGAAGACCCAACTTCTAAAACAGAAAAGAAAATTAGTAATTTTCATAGCTAGTATATAACGGATGTATTAAATATTGAAAATATCTAGCTTATTCGCATGATAATCCTTTGTTTCCGCACACGACCCAAATCCTAACAACTTCTATTAGTGGTAAGGAAGAAACTCTAACTATATAATTCTTAATTTCTCTCAGAATTATGTTAAACAGGTAGGTTTTGAACCAGGGCTTCAATAAATTTCATGCTTCCTACAGCACTGTAATAGCTAACTAGCTGTATTCTGCATGAAATCTACACCTCACGTTCATCATTTCCCAAAAGACTGAGCAAAAGTGTTTAGTGTTAACTGTCAACTGATCCAATCCAAGAACGCCTGGGAAGGGACTCTCATTGGGGAACTGTCTGGATTAGGTTTCCATGACGGTATTCCCATATGGTATGTACTCACTCATAAGTGGATACTAGCTATAAACAAAGGATATTGAGCCTATAGTTCATGATCCTAGAGAAGCTAGTAATAAGGTGAACCCTAAGAAAAACATATATAGATCCTTCTGAAAAGTCGAAATAGACAAGATGGCCTGACAAAATTGGGAGCATGGGGGTTGAGGGAGAAGGGAGGTTAGAAGGGGAAGAGATGGGAAAAGGGGAGAAAAGGAGGAGAACTTAAGGGCATAGAACTTGAGTGGAGATTGAGGAAGGACAGAGATGAGAGCAAGGAAAGAGATATCTTGATGGAGGGAGCCATTATGGGATTAGCAAGAAACCTAGCTCTAGGGAAATTCCTAAGACCCTAAGCAATAGAGGAGAGGGTCCCAAACTGGCCTTGCCCTGTAATCAGACTGATGAATATCTTAAATGTCATCATAAAACCTTCATCCAGCAAGTGATGGAAATAGAGGCAGAGACCCCCATCGGAGCACTGGACTGAGCTCCCAAATCCAGAAGAAGAGCAGAAGGAGTGAGAATATGAGCAAAGAGGTCAAGACCATGATGGGTTCACCCACTAAAAACAGTCTACCTGAGCTAATGGGAGCTCACCAACACCAGTTGGACTGGAAAGGAACAATCATAGGTCCAAACTAGTTCCTCTGAATGTGGCTGACAGTTACATGGCAGTGGCACCAGGATTTATCCCTACTGCTTGTACTGTATTTTTGGGATCCTATTCTTTTTGGAAGGATACCTTGCTCAGCCTAGATAGAGTAGGGAGGGCCTTGGACCTTCCACAAAGCAATGTGTCTTACCCTCTATGAGGATTGGATGGGGGTGGGATGGGGAAATATGTGGAAGGAATGGGAGGAGGGAAGGGAGTGGGAACTTGGATTAGTATGTATAATGAAAAAAGCTTGTTTTCTTTTTTAAAATATAAAATAAAAAAAAATTCCTTAAGTGACTTAATTTCCATGGAAAGGCCTACACTGAACGTGAGCAGAACCATTTACTGGGCCAGGCCCAGATCTGAAGGAAAAGGCAAGAGAGAAAGCTGAGCACTAGCACTCACAGATTAACCCACTGCTCTGTTCCTGACTGTGGAAATAATGTGACTAGCCTGATCAACCAATAAGTAAGAAGCACCTTTCTCCCCGTCAAGCTATTTTACCACAGACACAGGAACTAAAACTAAAGCAGCGTCTCAATACCAACTCAAAGATATTTATTGAATAAGCCTACAAACTGTTTCACTGTGTTCAGTAATATTTTTCTTTCTGGTGACCTTTAATATGAAAACACATAAACCAGTATGGTAACATGTTCCTTCAGTCCATGCACTTGAAAAGCTGAGACAAGAGAGTTGCAAGTTTGAAGCAAGCCTCTGCAATACAGTAAGTATCTAAAAATAAAATAAAAAAATTCTTATAAACTACAATTACTCCAGATTACATAAAGTAAGAAACCCGTAAAGAGTTATTCATATCGCTGAGGTTTTCTGTTTATTCAAGGTAATGGTGCCTGGAAGCGTCATGTGCTTCTGTGGATGGTGAGAACTAACCAAATGATGAAGCACATTTGGATCTGCTTGTTACAAGGGCTGGTGCATGGGATGATAACAGCGATATGTGTGTGGGGATTAGTGATGATTTTAAAATTCAATATAGTGAATAAAAGTTGACTGGTCTAAACATTTATCCTCACTTAGATACAAAATGTAGGTGTGTTTATGACTGGGTCAGATAAAAGTCAACCAATACACTGCTTTCCTGTCAGGTATTACGTTTTACAAATTATCTGCAGAGAAAAATTTTTTGACAGCCTGATCTGTCAAGCTCTTTTCTATGTTTATATCTACCAGTGTCTCCACTGTTAACTCTTCTTCTAGGGATGGCTTTAACTCGTGCAGGTAAAATGGAATGCTGCTTGTCATATTCAGAAGCGACAACCGAGTATGAGCGCTGGAAGACAGTCCTCTTAGCCAAGTCAGTATCGGTTATGGGGCTGGTCTCCAAACTGCAGACACAAAAGAACACAGTAAACGTTCACAAGAATGGAGCAAGTGAAGCGCGATTATGCTTACTTTGTAACAGTGGCCAGACACTGAAAGTCCATGTGGGCTCCGCAAGCATAGAATACATGTGGTACACAGACATACATCCAGGCAAACACTCACACGTAGAATAAAATCTCAAAAGAAGGAATGTAATCTTTTCTAACAATGTGACATTTTGACTGGTGCCAGAACTGTATCTTAAAACTTATTTTTAGTAAATCCTTTGCATTTCAAGTAAAAAAGAAAAGGTATCAAAGGTCCTGACTTCTTTGCTTTTAAAAGATTATTTTTCTTATGTATATGAATATTTTGCCTGCCTGTATATACATCATGTATATGCTTTGTGTCTACAGAGGCCAGAAGAGAGTGGGAGATCTACTAGCACTGGAGCTACAGACAGCTGTGGCTACACTGTGGGTGCTGGGAACTGGATCTGGTTCTCTGCAGGAGCAGCCAGTGCTCTTAACAGTTGAGCCACCTCCCCAGCCTCCTAACTTAAAATTCAATGTTTGAAGATATTCAAGGGAAAAAAAAACAGGCAGGAATCCTACTAAATACAGAAAATACAGAGAAATGATATATAAAGTAAACATAAATAAAATGAACCTTCATTCGTTATTTGGATACTTGAGTATTCTGTTAGGTTTTACACTCTTGGGAAGGTGTGCTGTCAAAAGTCCATATGGCTATACCAGAGTGTAATAAAAGGTGAGAGTTATACTTAAGAATAAGTCTTTAGAATACAGTTAGAAAATATACTGGTTTAGAAAAGGCGGTTCTCCTGTAGGACCCATGATCTCTTAAGTCACAGGTAGTTGGGTAGTTTTACAGTACCAGCATAAATACTCTCCTACCAAGCAGGCTTTGAGACAGTTGAACAGCTGTAGGCTATCAGTGGCTGCTGGGAGAGGGAGAAACAGTCTTTTCAAGGTTTGATCTTTTCAACATTTAACTTTCATGGGGATGAAATTTAAATTAATCCTAAATGATCATCCTTAAATATATACACATATAAATAACATTAAATGGACTCGGGTGGGATGTGTATGTATGTATGTATGTATGTATACATATATATGTACATACATATATAAAAATGATAAACAATAATAATTAAAGAAGGAGTGATGAATTTGAGAGGGAGTAGGGGGCAGTGGAAGAAACAGACAGGGAGAGAGAGTCTTTTAAACAAGGTTTTCATTAATTATTTGATCTTAGTTTATTAATCATCTTGGGTTTGAAATAGAACCAGATTTAAAAACAACAGACTATGGCCACATATGTATTAATGTTTTCAAGTATGTCTGCTTCAAATATGTGACATTAGATACCCTTCTTGGGTAACATTTTATTTGTTTTAATACTTCAGAAAACATTTAATGTTTTTTTCTGATCCAAAAATTATTATAAACAGCTTAATTTCTACCTAACTTTCCTTTTTTAAGATGATTTGTTTTTCTTGCTCAAATACTTGAAATATTTCTACTTTTGTTGTCTGGTTGTTCTGAGTTTTAGTAACTTACTATCTGTATTTATACACCTCACTGTAACTGTCACAAGTTTTTCCTTTGTTCATAATGTAGTGGTTCTATACATTTCTAACTAATTTCTTAGTTTTAGGATAGTGTTGGTTTGACATCTGGTCTGTCATTGTAGCTCTACAATTTATCTTTTTACTTCATCTGGGTTCTTATCTGATTTCCACATTTGAGCTTTTGTTTTTATTAAATTTATGTCATAATTATCTTTCTCTATTATAAGTTACTTAGAGGAATTTTCTTCTCTTCCTTCGGGTGAATTTTATTCCAGATTGTTTTATTTCTTATATGATAAACCAGTAACTTCATTTCAGCGAGTAAACTGCTTTGTTTCCCAGCTTCCTCTGATAACATAGTGTGGATTTTCTTTCCCAGCCATACTTGATACACATGTTATTCCTCCCAGAGAAAACACAAGGCTTTACTTTACATGGTAAGGCAGAGATAGCTGTGTGGAAGCAGTCTCTGGGATCTTAGCTGCACGCAGCTGTGGCCGTAGAGATGGCACATACTGGGCTTTGTATGCCCTAGTATAACTAACAATGTACCTATCAGTTTAGTGTGCTGCTATGACTATACAGTACAGAGCAATGACATATCCGAGTAAGCATGTTCTCGCTCTTCAGCAACGCTCTTCCTTTCCAGTGACACAGGTTCACACTTGTTGTCTTGTGAAAAGTAACATGTCCACAGTTCCTGAAGTTCAGGTGCCATCTAAGCTCACCTTTGTCCATTCAGTCAAGTCACACTGATTTGTTTCACACAAAATAGCTCCTTCAGCGATTTTCTTCATGACTGCTGCCAGTACACTCCAATTCTACACATCTAGCTTCAACTTATCAATACATTATCAGCTTCTTAAATGGCACTGTGCTACTCTGGCATTTCTGTCAGGCTTTTCCTCTCAAAGTTCCAGAGAGGTAGTCAAGTTTCTCTGTGCAATGTTAACCTGAATCCTTCATTTTCCAGGAAGCTGTCTGTCTGGCGCTAATGACAGAGTTAAATGAGAAGGTACAGTAAACAGTGATCCAAGAGGCTTAAGATTTGTGATTCATGCTCTGGGCCATTTCTACTATGGGTCTAAGTGCTGCCTCAAAGTCAACTTTCCCTCCTCTGACTTAATGTATCGCTCAAAATTATAGGCTTCAATATAATCTTTTCATTTTATCATTGGTTGATCTTTTCTCTCCCAGTTGTCTGCCTCCCATCAAGAACTCTGTTCATATATACACACTTTTTCATATCTCTCTAATAGTTAGCACAGCTGATTCAGTGTTCCTCCTGAGACAGAAAGCTGTTCAAAAGAACTACAAGAAAGTTCTTTTATAGTTCAGCCTTTCTTTACCAAACACTTGTCACTCAGAAAGACAGAACTAAAGTACCTTGGTGGCATAGACTTCATATTGCTCTCTGGTTCTTCAAATACATTGGGACTTGCATCAGGAGTTACTGATATGTATGGGGCAGGGACAGATGTTGAACGCAGATATCTCATTTCATCCTGGAATAGGTTGTCATCTTGATAGCCCACAAAATTTTCATGATGGTGCCTGCATTAAATTAAACCCAAGAATCTTAAGAGTACAATGGTAATATAGATCCTCTGCATTTTAAATCTCCTTTAAAAACGGCAAAGCAGATCTACAAGTAGGGGGAAATATTAAATAATCACAGAAACAGACTAGTAGAAATAAAAGTCCAATATTACTTTCTCTGTACCACATACATCCCAAACTCAAATGGAACTCATTTTCTTTTCTTTTGAGAATATTTCCACCTTTCAGTTCTTGGTGAATGATCCCACAGACTATCTCGGTGCTTAGGTGAGAATATCTGTGTCAGACCAGACTTAGGTCTCAAACATCACTAGTCACGCAGGGCTATGATAACAAGCCTCCTTTTACACCATTCTCTCTTCTCATTTTATATCATCATTGTCATAGTCCAGGCTGCTATCATTTTTTTGGTGGATTGTTGAAACATTTGCTTTCTTGGTAGGAATATACGTATGTCAAATTTGAAAAAACCTAACTGTAAGAAATTCCTTGGGCAAGGGTGAGTGTATCCATTCCCCAAAGAGCTAAGAATGGAACCTCCTTAGAAATGCCATGCAGGGACTTTTTTTTATTCCCATGTTTTACAATTTGATTCCCATTTGACATTACATTTCTTTTTCAAACCAGAACAAAATATTGTTAACCTAAGATAGCTCAAGATATGTTTGTATGTGGTATGTCTGATGCTTTCTTCCACATCTTGAATGTTTCGCATTTGCTTTTCCTTTTCAATTTGTCCTATTTTAATGAGTATGAACAATTTTAAAGCCACATAACTTTGCCATAAAAAGACACTTTTTAAAAGAATGATTGGCAAGCCACAAAAGCTGGCAATATCTAGAATTTCATTTATCAGTGAGTGGGAAAAAAAATCTAACTTTGGAATCTGAAAGACTATTTTGTAGGGTTAGTATGCAACCAAGAAAGTGCATGCTGCACAGTCCAAGTCCAGTGGAATAGAAGAGTACACCATCAACAAGCATTTTTCCATCTTGAATTAAATCCTTTGTGCAATTTCTGTATTAGTTTTCACATTCCAAACCATTGACTATTTCCCCATTTAAAATTCTTCCTTCGTTGCCTCCGGTTACAGGGGAATCAGCACGAGCTACAGAGTCCCACGTTATTCAGATAACCATTTCGAGCACTAAAATAGAATGAGCTCTCACTGCAGTCTACTCTGCTAGAAATTGTTTCCCTCCCTCATTTTCCCTACGGATTTCTATTTATCAATCCTGCAAGACTCAGGTAAGCATCTGACTGATGTAGGGTGCCCCTCTGTATGCTGTGAATGTGCTTTATTACCACTGGATAATAAAGAAGCTGATTTGGCCTATAGCCGGACAAAATAGAGCCAGGCAGGAAATCCAAGCAGAGATACAAGAGAAGGGTGGAGTTTGGTAGATACCACCCAGCCCCCAGGAACAATATGCCAGAACATCACTGGTAAGCCATGTGGTGATAGACAGATGAACACAAATGGGCTAATTTAAATGTAAGCGCTAGCTAGTAATAAGCCTGAGCCACTGGGCAAACATTTATAATTAATATTAAGCCTCAGAGTGGTTACTTGTTAACTGGTGGGTGGGAGAGTAACCTCCAGTTACATCTGACCCTTGCTAGGGGAAGTGTTTCATAAGTTGCTTAGGGAAGACTCAAGTACTCTTATCAGTTCTCTCAGCATCCTATA
The DNA here is from genome assembly GCF_014885135.2 of Alexandromys fortis. Taxonomy (NCBI): domain Eukaryota; kingdom Metazoa; phylum Chordata; class Mammalia; order Rodentia; family Cricetidae; genus Alexandromys; species Alexandromys fortis. The sequence goes on from NW_026067928.1 coordinate 6,092,242, forward strand.
ATACTTCAATTTGAATACACCTAACACGACACTGTGAAGGTTTGAATGACATGTCTATCTGCCCACCACTGTTGAGTATAGTCAGGACTTTATGTATTCATTTCAGTGTCCTTGGTACTCAGCTGGCACTTGTTTAAATGTAAATAGAATGAATAAAGAAAAGACTTATACAGGAAACATAAGTTTCTTTCCTCTTCAGCATTTCTGCCTAACAGACTGAGACTGAAAAATGCAAGTCTTACTCCCTAGGATATGGTTTGTATTAACAGTAACAGAACAAACTGACAAAGTGCCCACTGGCATAAAAGTGCACTCCACTCCCAGTCATGTCAGCCAGGCAACAGAGAAAGCAAGTTCTGAATGTTTGTTTCCTGTACACTGTCTGCAGCACTGTGGATGTGCAGAGCAAGTCTGGACCATTTTATAGTATGATAGCAATCATCAGAAACTGTAAATCCAAAGGCAATTACAAATAAAAACAGTCTTATTACCTAGCCAATGTCTGCAAGTAGAGACAAGGCATTTTTACAGGAAGGTCCTCAGAAACTCCTTCTTTCACAATGGGCAGCTGAGACTGGAATGGCTTTGCAGGGTGGTAACACAAGATACTTGGTTCTGCTGCACTGCTCAGGGACAGCAGGAAGAGGGCATTGGCTTTGATCACCTGGTGTGCTTCCATGGTGGGCAAGGCACGAGGAGTCTTTACTTGCATTGGTTTTCTTCTAGACTGTTTGACCTGGCAAAGAAAGAATTGAAGTGACTGTTTCCTGCTTATATTTAAAGAGATAATTTCTTAACTTTTGCTGTTTCTAGGGGGAAAAAAGAAATGAAAAGACATTTTTAAACAGTGATAGTGATTGCTGAAACAAACAATAAAAATCAGCAATGGGGAACTTATATGAGGAAGCTTTAGCAGAAGTCTCTGCCTTGGTTTGTCACCAGTACGAATGATCTCAAATTTCCAAGAGTCCTATGATGTGGCTGGGTATAAGGAAAAGACAAGAGAGAAAGAGTAGCAAGGCAAAAGAGACAAGAAAGAAGAGTGAAACTTTTCTACATGTGTAGTGCAGGAGGCAATAATAAAGAATGACATCACAAACATTTGTCAGCATTTGTCAACAAAGCATTTGTAACAAGTTATAACTTATTTTTAAATCAAAACCAGTTTTCTTAACGAATACTAAATTTGTATTTTATTTTTGTTATACAAGCTGAATTTTAATGTCAATGACATGAAATTAACTAATGTAATGATGATTATATATTCCTAAAAGTTACATCCATATCATGACATATATAACTTGAATGGAATAAAAAAATACCTTCTCCCTTGCAGCAGCCTGCTTTTCACGGAGGTATTTTTCTCTACAGCGATCACATACGAGGTACCAAGTGCTTCCTCCCATTCCCCCATCACCACAGTTACCAGCCCAGCCTCCACAAAAATGCCCAATGCTATTGTACCCTTGTCCGCCAGCATATCGGCCACAACCTTGAAACAAACATAAGACATATATTTAACATTCTGAATGTAGTCCTTACTACTTATATACCAAGAATAGATGCATCTTTCCAAAGTAAGCAAATTCCTGAAGCAGCTTTGTAATTTTTTAAAAAGCTAGTACTTTAGAAAAAGCAGCATGTTTGATATTTTTTTTTAAATTTATCAATTAAAAGATGCTCAAAATGTTTAAGATATTCTATTTTTGGAGAGCACATTAAAGAAACAGGGAATATGAGTACCTAAAGATTTATTTAAGGATGTCAATAAAATATACACATATAAAAGACTGAATGTTTCAGAAATCAAATATCTGCAATACCCTATGTGAAAAGGAAAGAAAATATTGATACTTGATGTAATTTTTAGGATATTAATATTTGAAATTATTTCCCTAACATCCGATAAAACTAATAATACCTACATAGGAAAATCTCCCATTACATTCTGTATAATCTGTTTAACTGATAACTTTAAAACAAGGTTCTAAATTAGACCTTCTGATTTAGAAGGGATGGAAGTGTGCCCTCTTATTTAGACATGTCATTGTGTAAAACCATCATGTCATACTTTGGGTAACACATAAAATTCTTAAATTTCAAAATTTGTTATACTTCAATGAAATAATATTAAATTTTTGATCATAGTATTATGAGAATTTCTCTCTCTCCTTAAATAAACTATTTATGGCAGTCTATGATGTAAGATGCTATAATTTTGGGCAACTCTTTCCCTATACTTTGATATAATTCAAATCAAAGTGGTCTAGATTACTCAACTAGAGCACATCCACACACAACTACATTTCTTACCTGGGTGCGCTTGTCTCATGTGATAGGTCACGGGGTACGGATGTGACTCTCCACACAGCTCACAGATAGTATCTTTTTCTGGTCCTCCTACTGCCAGCTGGGCCATTTCGCCAAACAAATTGCCCCTTGGCCGAATTTCTGTCTTTTCTTTTTTCTTTTTTTCCTTTTTTGTTTTCTTATTCTCTTTCTCACACTCTTTCTTTTTAAGGACTGCACAGGAACCTGGACTTGGAAAAATCATATTCTGGGAAGCAGCTTTGATTGTAGCCAAAGAGATATCTTCCCAGAAAGCCACTAAATGCTGTAACGTTAAGGGAAGCGGAGACTTCGACTTCATTGTATGGTGCATGGACATGTCAAAAGTGGCTTCGGATTTTCCATCCTCACATTTTTCATGTAGAGGTGGTTCCTTAAGCATGGATAAGACTTTATTTTTGTTGATACTACCCATCTTAGATATATCTGGTCCATGAGGTGAAATGTTAAACATATTTAGAGCAGATGATATTTCCAAAGAATGTCTATTTTTTAACTTTATTTCCTTTTCCTCTGTGGGTGGTTGGCTACTCAAACTGCTTCTTATAGGAGCGTGTTCTTTGGAAAGTTCGGGGTTAAATTTCAGGAAGGACGAGCACGCCATTGCGTCATGTACTATGCCCTCATGCCACAGAAAAGAGGCGAAGACGGCTCTGGCACACTCAGCCACAGATGGGGACATGGCTTGCTTGGCTGGCTCTAGAGATTTGGCCCCATCACCTTTGAAAAGGAAATTAGATTTTTCTTTTTTGGGCCTGGTGTGTCTATTAGCACATTTCCGACTGACCTTGGGGGATGCTCTCACTTCCTGTTCATCTTTCAGGGGTGCTTTTCCTATGCTGAAGTGCACTTTATTTGAACTTTCATCCACACTCTTAAATTCACTGCTTTCATCACAACTGCTGTCGGTGACGCTGTTTGTTTTTAAAGTACTTGAAGTACAGACTTCAACTACCTCACTGTGGAGGTTTTCCTGTACCACATGAGGAGAAGGGGCTCTGTTTTCAGATCCAGGGGAGTCTTTTGGATCCTTTGGTACTGGTTTTGGTTTTGGTGATGTGGATCGCCCTCTTAATGGTTCTGTGAGGGGCATTTTCTTCTTCCGGAGGGTATCTGGATCAAGCGTGTAGGAGTCTGACTTGGAACGTTCTCGAGGAGGGTCCAGCTTTGTCTTAGCAGGAGCTGTGCTTTTCTGAGGTAGATTTTTATCCTGCGGTGAAGAGGAGCGTGGAGAACCAGCACCAGATGGGCTAGACCTGTTAGCTGGAATAGTCTTTGGCTTAGGAGATGAGGACCTAGACCCTGGTCCTGGGGATTCAGATCTGAAGCTAGAAGACATCCTCCCATCAGACTTCAATGTCTGCAAGGTGTTATGGTTAGGGGACAGTGACCTACTATGGGAATCTGACCTCAGCTTCGCAGCATCAGATTTTAACATAAGGGATTCACTAGCAGATAAACTTTCTGTCCCCCTTGGCTTCTTCTGATCAGCAGTAGTCCGGCTCATGCGCCCATCAGGTTTAATTGATCTGCTGTGTTTAGAGGACAGCTCTGATTTTCCTGATGTAGAGGCTGGTCTTGAAGATGTTGAGACAGTTCCTCTATCACCTGTATGATCCATTTCACAGTGAAACTTGTTAATAAAATGCAACTTAATGATAATTTAATCACTAAACACTAAAATAAAAACAACTACAAAATCTACATTACTTATCATATACAAAACATGTTAAGAATAAAATAAAAAATGTATTTCATAATAAAATTTATACAATATCATAACACACACAATACCTGTATGTTTATAGATGCAAAACAGATTGAATAAGGAGTACCTATCCCCCAGATGAACTATTAGTGATATATACAATCCACAGTCCTTTTATAACTAGTTATAATTTAAATTCATCAAGAAATAAACCACTTTAAAAACTAAAAAAAAATTCTCCATATGAAATAATCAAGTTCAGATATTCAGGAGAGTGAAACTTGGCATACTTTAATGGTATGTGTAGGTGTGGGATAATACTCTTGTACACTGTAAATATTTGTCTCTTGTATTTGTTTAATAAAATGCTGATTGGTCAGTAGGTAGGCAGGAAGTATATGTGGGGCAACTAGACTAGGAGAATTCTGGGAAGAGGAAAGGCTCAATCTGCAATCACCAGCCAGATGCAGAGGAAGCAAGATGAGAATGCCCCACTGAGTAAGGTGCCAAGCCACATGGCAAAGCACAGATAAGAATTATGGGTTAAGTTGTAAGAGCTAGTTAATAACAAGCCTGAGCTAATAGGCTAACCAGCTTATAATTAATATAAACCTCTGTGTGTTTTGTTCAGACAGAATGGCTGCAGGACCAGGCAAGATAGAAGTTTCTATCTATACACAGGTCTCATTGAACAAAGAAACTTCATTTCTTTAATTATAACATTCAATTGTAAAACAAATACAGTTAGGCTAGTAAAGAGCTTGTAGAGCAGACATCTTCATTTCATGTTTTGATTAGAATGGCACAGTAAAGAACTAAACCCTAAAGCTATTTGTGTGTTGCCATGGAAGCTCAGTGCTTTGTTACTTATAAACAGTTCCATTTTACGATGTCAGTAAGCTTAGCTGGAGCTGAAGGCCCTGCACGTAAAAGAAACCATAGGATCTTCACAGTGATTACTACAAGTCTCAACTGGGCTATTCACATCTAGAGAAAGCAGAAAGACAAATCTTGTTCTAAGGCAAATTACTAGATAGATGTACATGGACACCATCTGGTTTGGGTAGTCTGGGCTTCCCTCAACTCTTCTTTCCTGCAAACTATGCTTCCCTTTGAAGCAACAGTCAGGCTTTGGCCCTAGCTGCTGGTTTGGCTTAATATTACTTTTTCTCACAGCAAAACCACTGTTGTTTATAGTGCAAAAACTGCCGTAGAAGAAAAATAATCTGATCCAAGTGATTCAAATGTTATGAGAAACAAAAATGGCTAGACAATCACATTCTTTTGGAAAAGAGGTTCTAGGAAACTGAGTTTGCTACCTGGGACTAAGTGCAGCCTCTTCTCCTTTACCCAGACAAGGGATGTGAGTGAGTGTGAGTAATGTAGGAAAGTGTAATCACCCGGGAGCCATCTGCATGTCAGAGCAGGACCTGTTACAGAATTTGTCTTCCTCCTGGAAAGTCATCCAGGACAGGTCTGTGTCTTTTATCCTTTAGTGATATAGGGCTAAGGTCTTAGAATATGGTATTGGCTCAAACAGTTGGTTGGATAAACAATATATACTCATTTTCTTGATTTTTTTTCCTTCTACTATTCCAACACATTCTGACTCTGTGAGGATCTACTCTTATATTATGGAGAGGTGACAGGAGTCACATTCCTGTAGTAAAATGAGTGGGTGTAACACCCATGGAGTGCACAGCACCGCACTGCACTGGACGTTTGTTTCAGCTGCAACATCCACTATTCAGCAAACAGTTCTGGCTCTGTGAAAGAATACAGGTTTTGTGAACACTATTGTAATGCTTTACTATTCCATTGTGAATTTTCTTTCTTAAACAAGGAGGTTGGTCTCTCTCTTTCTTCCTCCCTCCTTTATTTTGGTATTGGCCCTTTGTGTTAATTTTATTATGTTTTCAAACTACATTTTGAGATTAGAATACCCTTGTAAATAGAAATCAGAAAAACAGAACGTATCAATGCTAACTGGGAGAACAAGGTAACCAGGTGAATGTTTGACAAGCAAGTGCTCCCACAGTCTTCCAAGGTGCTCCAAGGGCTGCTGTTCCTTCCTGACCTAACAATAGTGCAAAGCGAGTTTTACAAGCAAATATATTGTGTTTGGTAGAATTAACATCAGCCTACTCCTATCCAATTTCAAGTTTGCTATGTTTGGGTTATTGGGACTTTGTTGTTGTTGTTATTTTTCAAATAAGAGTTGGAAGTTTTAAGATCACCCACATTGCACTTAATTTAAGGAATCAAGATAAATAAGTACTGTATTGGACTGGAGAGATGGCTCAGAGGTTAAGAGCACTGACTATTCTTCCAGAGGTCCTGAGTTCAATTCCCAGCAACCACATGGTGCCTCACAACCATCTGTAATGAGATCTGGTGCCCTCTTCTGGTCCATAGGCACACATGCAGACAGAACACTGTATACACAATAAATAAATAAACAAATCTTTTTTAAAAAGTACTATATCTTATATTTCAAAACCTTATTTCAAAAATTACATTTATTTGAATTTTCTAATTCAGAGAAAATATCAACTTATTTTAGGATTCCTATTTAATTAGAAGGGCTCTGGCAACCTTAACCACAGAAGCACTGAGTGTGTCCTGAGGGCTGACTTACATGGTGTGGTGAGTACATCTATCCAGGAGCACACTCATGCACAGTGCTGGGACTGCTCTACAATGCACACACACACTGTAGTGGGTTATAACAATACAATCTGTCAAGTGTTGGGAACATCACTTGTCCTGGATGTGCATATGCCGTAGTGAGAGGGTTAGAAACCAAAAACATCTGTATGTTCTACTTTTGTGGCTCTAGTAGAGGTTACATTTTCTTAAGATCTGTAAGTAACAACAGCTAAGAAACTGATGGAATTCAAGTGTATAAGTAATGATAGGGAATTTCTTTCTAAGATGTATTTATCAAATTATAACTAAATCCTTTTGAAGGACATATGTCTTCAAAACATTTAAAAATATTATTTTCAGAAGAATGTTAAGAGCAGTAAATGTGTAACCTAATTTTTGTTTACAGTTCTCATGGAACTTTCAAATAATTTTGTAGCATGTATTAAGCGTCACTAAAAATTATCATGTGGATGTCCCCAAATAACAATAAAAATAAATATTTTATTAAAATTATTGAACACATACTTTCAAATGCAGAACATAATTTGGCTTAATAATTATATTTACAATATATAAATTTAAGCAGTAAGCAAAATTTTCTAACCTCTAAGGAATCATTAAGAAGAATGGGCTATAAAATGTGGAGTCAAATAAATTAAATATTACTGAACATGTTAAATAGAAAGGATTTGTTCACTAAATCATTAACATAATTTTTTTTAGACAAATTTGTCAGGTCATATGATACCATACACGAATAAAACACAAAGAATATTATTGTAATATGATATGTCACAACATGCTGCATATATTTGGCTATATAACCTAATAAGATAAATAATATCGCATCTATGGATCTGTTTTATAATCCTATTAACTGTACTTTATATTTACTATTTATATGTTTACTTTTTTCTTAAAATTTTTGTTTCACACTTATTCATCTGTGTGTGTGTGTCTGTGTGTGTTTGGATGTCAAAAGACAGTTTGTGGGACTTGGTTCTGTCCTTCCATTATGAGGGATCCAGGGATGGAACACAGGGTGCCACACTTGGCAGTAAGTGGCCTTACTTTTAATTAAAGATCACTTTATGGTAAACATATTTGAGTAAATATTTGTAGTACTCTAAGGAACCAAATGGACATTTTCAAATATTTAGAAAATGTATCTATTAGTCATTTAACATTTCTAAATTTAAACGATTAAAAGTAAGTCACTATAAGAATACTGTAAGAAAAATTAATGGTATAAAGGTGTTAGTGCATATACACACATGTGCATATATGTTATTTAATAATCAAATTTTAAAAAAGGTTTTAATTTTCAAAATATTTCTATAAAAACTAGAATGGTATAATGTATTCAGGCCACATACAGTAACACAAGTTTAAGATCAAGCTTTGCATATATGATACTTTATTTACCCATGTGCTTTATAATTTGCACATACCAGCTTGTCGCAATTCTTTTCATATTCCTATTTAACAAGACCTTATAAAAGGCTAGTCTTTAAAGGCTAACAAGAATGATATCTGTAACCACAAATATGATAAACATGCATAATAGGATAGCTTATAATATAATATGAATAGGTACATCATAAATAACTTCAAACAATAAGATTATAAATAAAACGATAAACTTTAATTTAAAAAATGGAATGGGATGAAGATGACTGGGCTGAGATGAAACTTCCTAGGAATGGCCCACTCACAGATGCATGCATACCCACCCTTCAGTTTGTGAGACAGAGATGAGAGAGCAGAGGCAGGCCCAGCTACACCAAAAGTTTTGTAAATGCGCTCACGAGAAGCAAGGTTGCGAGATGGAGATTCTACAGTGGAAAACATTGGCAAAGAAGCAGCACAGATTCAATGGAAAAAAAGCTTACAGAGAACACAAGCAAAAACAAAGCATTTCAAATGGTCTGCAATTATATACTTACTTAAAACTATCCTAAGATTTTCAAAAGGTTTATATAAAGCTTAGATTTCAAACAGAGAGGTCAAATTAATGTGTTTAGATGAACTGTATGTATAGTATATCTAAATGTGTTATTAGTAAGGCTTATAGATCTCCGAGATCAAATTTGAGTATTTCTATTTAGACTAGTAATGCTTTAGTTTCTTAAGTTTCTGTGCTTGTTTACCTGTAAATAAGGGTTTATACATAGAAAAAATGGTGGTAGAAAAAGAAATGTTATTTGTAGTTTAACTGTTGCCTTCTGGGTTTCTGAACAGATTCATTTTTATGATTTCCCAAGTATAGATCTCAAAATGGCCCCATTCTGAAGTCTGCATTTGCTACTTTTCTGAAAGCCAACCCTAGTACGTAGCATTTGTTGTAAAGATCTTTTATCTAAGATCTTAAATATTGTTGGCAAATCTCACAACACAAATAAAGCAATTTAAAACTCATTGGGAAATGTTAGACATTTTACTGATTTTTCATGCAAAACTGAATGTGTATGTAATATTACATCATATAAACTTTAAAGCAGAAGCTAAACAGAATTTGAATTCCGCCCCCCCCCATCACATTTCAACCATGGCAATTAAAATTAATCAGTAGCTCTGAAATAAACTTTGGCAACTTTTAAAAACATTTTTGAAAATAAAAATCTCGAGGGGCTAGGGAAATGGTCCAGTGGGTGTGCTGATATGCAGGCATGGGACCCTGACTTTGCATCCCCAGCACCATCGCAAAAGCTGGATGTGGGAACAAACACCTTAAGGCCAGTGCTGAGAAGATGGAGGCTGGAAGACCCCGGGCATCACTGAACAGCTGGCCTAGACGAAACAGCCAGCTAACCATTCAGTGAGAGACCCTGTCTGGAACAAAGCCACAGAAGATGACACACACGAAGACTTCTGGCCTCTACAATTGGCTGGGCATGTATACCTGCACACATATATGCACATACAAACAACAGACATACACACACATGCCTATATAAAGAAAATAAGCTACAGATAACCTATCCTTCTATAATAATATGAGTGTTATTTTTGACTGATTTATTCGTATAGCTGATTTTAATGCATGACTTACAAATTAAAACAAAACAACTCAGTGAAAGATACTATTATGTATCAGTGACTAGTCTAGGCATGGAAAAGACAATGATGAAAAAAAGTCCTCACTCTATGGCACTTGTGTTGCGTGAAAACTGAAACAGAAGAAAACATAGAGCTAGGTATCAAGAAACTTGGGAGTCATTAGCATATAATGCTGCTATCAGTCCCGCACTAGATAAGACCACCTAGGGAGCTGGACCCACAGGTGTAAAACCATGGATACTTGTGGGAAGGATACAAGAAGAAGACTAGAAAAGAGTAGTAAGCAAGAGAACATATTCAACAGGCAAATGAATACGCTTCTAGGAGGAGTGCAAAGTTCAAGGACGGTCAAAGCTCACACAAACCTGAGAACTCCCAGTAGCTCAGGAGGAAACAGTCTGATCAGGAAGAAGGGGCAGGGTGAGAAAGCCAAAGAATACCTATTAACCAGAAATTCCCTTGTAAAACCCCTGTAAAACTTCCTTTTTTGGGGGGAGGGGAGACAATTTTTCTCTGTAGCTTTGGTGCCTGTCCAAACTAGCTCTTGCAGACCAGGCTGGCCTTGAATTCACAGAGATCCACCTGCCTCTCCTCCCTAATCCTGGGACTGAAGGCATGCACCACCACCGCCCCTGTTCTGTAAAACTTTCTTAAAGTGATTTCAAGTGTGTGACATCCTCTGGCTGATGACCATGTGAAGACGGACACTAAAAAGAAACACTCAGAACTGAGTATAATAAAGGGTTATTTATTTAGGGGTAGACTCACAGATCACAGGCCTCTGCTCAAACTAGAAACACCAACCGAATCCCGGAGATGGAAGAGAGGGCACTTATATGGGCCTATAGAGTTTAAGAGGCCACGCCCAAGTTAACTTAAAGGCTACTGGCTGTAGGAATTCCTACAGCACCTCCTCCTTTTTTTTAAGTAAGAAAGTTCTAAGCCTAATTCAAAATTATATACAATAAGAACAAAATAAATCAGGCATAAAAATTAGAATTACAACCAGCACAAACAATATCAAGCAAGAAACATGTGATAAATGCTTCAATAATTATCCTAAGGAGTTTAAGTACTGTATTATAAATAACAAGGCAAAGTCATGAGAGCAAAGTAACTACAACTATCTAGTCTTCAGCCTCACTGAAGACCAGAGAAGGGAAATAATATTAACTTGAGTAAGCAGGAAGTACAATTAAGCAATTTCCAAAATGTCCAACAAATGAGGACACTGACCTCAAAATATAAACAATTTATAAGTATCTTGATCAGAAGGTGTGGTAGGAATTTTTACAGCCAGTAGCCTTTAAGTTGCCCGCCTACTTGGGCGTGGCCTCTTATACTATAAATGCTGATGTAGGCCTCTCTTCCTTCTGTAGGGATTTGGTTGCTATTTCCCATTCAATCAGAGGACTGTGATCTGTGAGGCCACCCCTAAATAACCCTTTATTATACTCAATTCTGAGCTAGTGTGGGATTTCTTTTTAGAGTCTGCCTCCAACCACGTGTCATTCAGAGGAAATAAGAAGTCTGAAGAATACTGTTAATGACTGAAGATATTAGACTGTGATGAGAGCAAGGCTGTTTCTGTCCACAAAGGACAAGGTTAATGGGAAAAAAAGTTTTTTTTTTCTTTTTTGGTTTTTTGAGACAGAGTTTCCCTGTAGTTTTAGAGCCTGTTCTGGGACTCACTCTGTAGACCAGGCTGGCCTCGAACTCACAGAGATCTGCCTGCCTCTGCCACCTGAGTGCTGGGATTAAAGGCGTGTGCCACAGGTTAATAGGAAAAAAAGACACTTGATGAGTATAAAATATATTATAAGGATTAAAAAAATTTAACTCTCTGGGTGAAACAACCAATTACCTGATTCATTTCTTAACATTATTTCCTTTTTTAACACCAAATACTTAACCAGTGACAGTAACAAAAAGTCAATAAGAAAAAATCATGGGGCTGGAAAGATAGCTCAGTGGTTAAGAGCATTGCCTGCTCTTCCAAAGGTCCTGAGTTCAATTCCCGGCAACCACATGGTGGCTCACAACCATCTGTAATGGGGTCTGGTGCCCTCTTCTGGTCTGCAGACATACACACAGACAGAATATTGTATGCATAAAAAATAAATAAATATCTAAAAAAAATCAAAGGTTTTCTCCAGTGCCCACCTGAAGCTAGTGCTTTCTGTTCCATGTAAAAGTCCCCTCAAACACCATGCCTCTGTGGGTGTCACTTTGTTTTTAATCCTGAGAATCATACTCACTTTAATATAAAATTTACCCTTAAAACAACACGATTTCATTAACATGTCATTAGTTCTTTCTTTGCTTTGAATCCCAAGGATCAAGTTTCCTGATCATTTTACTTATTGTCACAAAAACCAAGCTTTAAAATTATTGTTGGGTATTTAGGATAAGCAAATAGTAAAACCTTCATATTTTAGTGAGTAAAGCATTCTAAAAACTTGTGGTTTTACTATGAAGGTATGGCCCCTGGGGCATTGCTGAGACTATAAACTCAAAGAATCAAGATATCTGTCGCCCTCTTGTGGCAAGCGCACAAACTGCATATTCTCAGAACAGATGTCATAAACTATTGTTTGAAAGGAGAAAACTGGAAGCTGGGTGAGTGGGCAGGAGAGGGGAGGGCAGAAGCTGAGGGGGAGGAGAACATGAGGGAATGGGATGGTAGAGATGGGGAAAGGACAAGAGGGTGAGAAAAGAAAGAGATATCTTGACTGAGGGAGCCATTATGGGGCTAGAGAGAAACCTGGCACTAAGAAAATTCCCAGGAATCTATAAGGATGACGCCAGCTAAGACCCTAAGCAATAGTGGAAAGGGTGCCTGAATTGGCCTTATCCTGTGATCAGATTGACGACTACCTTAACTGTCACCATAGAACCTTCATCCAGCAACTGAAGGAAGCAGATGCAGAAATCCACAGCTAAGCCCTGGGCCGAGATCCCAGAATCCAGTTGGAGAAAGTTGTGATAATATGAGCAAAGCGGTTAAGACCATGATGGGGACACTCACAGAAACACCCGACCTGAGCTAGTGGGAGCTCACTGACTGGACTGACAGTTGGGGAGTCTGCAGAGGACCAAACTAAGCCTTCTAAATGTGGGTGATAGTTTTATGGCTGGGGCAGTCTGTGGGGCCACTGATAGTGGGAAAAGAATTTATCCCGAGTGCTTGAACTGGCTTTTTGGAGCCCATTTTCTTAGCATAGACACAGGTGGCGGGGAGGCTTGGTCTTGCCTCAAAGTGATATGCCAGACTTTGCATGCAGAAGTTTCACTGTCAGAAATGAGTAGTCCATGAGAGAACTATGGTAACATAACGACTCACGGATTCTTACAGAAAATCCTGTGAGTGTCATAGCTCAACACTGTCATACATATGAAGTAAAAATCAGGTTGAGCACTTACTTTAGAAAAAGATAAATGTATTATGAAATTCATTTTTGCACTCAATTTTCAAATTTTCTATTATTTGCCATCATTAAACTGTTACATTATCAATGAAATTTAAAGGGGACTGTTAGATAATACTAAGAGAACTGAAAAATATTAGGAAGGACAATATGATTGAAATTAACCTGAAAAGCGAGAAGGGGAGGATTGGGGGAACTTGGGGAAACAGGAAGATTGGGATAAAGGAAGGTTGGATAGGGGAGCAGGGAAGCACATATCTTAGTTAAGGGAGCCACCTTAGTGTTGGCAAGAGACTTGAACCTAGAGTGGCTCCCAGGAGCCCAAGGCGATGTCCCCAGTTAGTCCCTTGGGAAGCTGAGGATAGGGAACCTGAA